>NC_142420.1:12765000-13075000 GCF_059516105.1 Syngnathus floridae | reverse complement strand
TGGAAAACCCTAACATCTCCCTCCTGATTTATCATATGAGTATGTTACCCCAAACAACAAAGACAAGTAAAAAAACATATATACGTATAATGAAGAAAGTAGAATGGTAAAAATAAAAACAACAAACAATGATAGCAACACTTTCTAGTGAAGATGAGGCATTACCTCAATACCCCAAATCAAACTTATTGTGTAAGCGAAAAACCTGCTGGCCAGATGTTATTAGCAGGAAAATTCTTACACGGCCCCGTTGCCACAGGCGACCAGAATGCTATCAATAATAAAAAAAATAAAAAGAAAAACACAGAAACAGTACATCATTGTATCCATCACTTGCGAAGCATTTTCGATGGTCAAATCATCAAGTTTCTGTAAAACATGCTCAACAGAACAGCATCTACGCAATCCACGTTTCATTATCGTCATCACATCCGTCATCTCTAAGAAGTTGTATATGAACCTGGGCTACAGTAGAAGACACAAACTTCGACACAGCAGACTTCAAACATGGGATAACGCAGGTCGTAAACAAGCACAACACCACCAGCACAACAAGTACAGGAGACAGCAATTTCAACAGCAGTTGCCACCAATTGCCAGAGAATAGCCATGAAAAGAAATCAAACTGATGTGGGACCTTGTCTTTAGACATGGCCTGCTGTAAGTTCTTCAGCGAATTCATGGCGTCGTTTATGTGGGTGTCATTTTCTCCTGGTATGTATGTGCAACAGGAAGTCCCAATGATGTGGCACACACCACCTTGTGCTGCCGTCAACAAGTCCAGAACCATCCTGTTTTGCAAGACCATCAGTCTAATAGCCTGAATCTCTCTATTTTGTCCATCGTTGACTTGCAGTGAGAGATTCACAAAGGATTGAAAACGATAGTTCAGTGTCTCGATGAAGAGTGATAGTTTCCCAACCCCAATCTGAGGAAAGAGCGCAAGGACAACTTTGTCTCCGACGGACCATACTTTATGGTCATCTGGAACGTTCGCTCCCCAGACAGGGTCATGAGGGTCAAAGGTTGCAACTGCCCTGCGTCGACGTCCAGTGGAGTTATGTGCTCCTGTCAACAAATGGTGTCGTATCCTGTAGGTGTGGTCTGTCACCCACACTGGTGCACACACTCCTGTCCAGTTGGCGGGCAGCATCGGATAAACCTTGTGACCACAAAGCCACCACCCATTCTGTATGAAGTATGTTCCATTCGATGGTGTAGCCATGTTGGTGGGAGAGCCCTCACCACCTGAAATGGCTCTCTTATCTTGACACTCATCGATGATGTCCAGAGCTCCCATCCAGTTTCCTCCTGGAGAGCAGTCGTCGCTAATGCAGACGTGGGTCTTGTTACCTTGGATGTAACATGTGTAATTCACTCCAGCTGGTCTCTCTGTGTAGGCCACTTGTGGTATTGTTCGTCCTTTAACAGTCACATTGAGATTTGTCCAGAATAGCTGATCACAGGCACCGTCAGCAAGCCCAGGGCGGTAAGGGTCGGCATCCTTGACTGCGACGGCACGGTGCTGATATCCAACTCCTGAAAGCATGTTCTGTCGTTTTTTTTTTTTTTTTTTCCTTCATCGAATTTCTCATGTGAGCTCGACACTTAACATGCACTAGTGTGGATTAGTTTCTGCTCGCAAACAGATTTCTCTCTTTTCCTCTCATTTTTATTTGTCAAAATTGTTTCTGTTCTGCGGTGTAAATTGAATAGACAACAGTCTAGCAAATTTCTTTATATTAAAAGTTTAGCCAATCTTCATCAATTTGGGACTTTAACTTTAACTTTAACACATACGCACACACATGCACAGCTCTCGCGTGCAGAAGGTAGGTCTCATCAACAATGATTCGTCACAGGCTGGCCATTTCCTGTGGTCGATCATGAGCTGGTCCCTCCCATGCACACGAGGACAGCACATTCTAATTTTATTTATTTATCTTCTAGAAGCAAGTTGCATTTCTTTACCACTTGATTTGCATATTTTAACTTTAGTGTAACACAAATTGAGCTCTAGTCATTTGTAATTTGGGCATACAAACAGCATTGTCATACTTCTTGGATGGACAAGACTTCTAATAATCTAAAAAAAAATTCTAATAATCTGACAATGACATGTTTTGCTGTCATATGGGCATCTATTCTTTCTTTCTCTGTATGAGCATAAGCGGTCAAAGAGGAGGAAGCTTGTCATGCTAATAATTTGGCTTTTCCTCTGCCCCTTCCTCCACCCTTTGATTGGTACTGTTTTGCAAAACGACACTCTCGTGCAAAGTGTCCTCGTCTCCCACAGTTCCAACAGTTGTCTGAATCTGATGGGGGTTTTGATTTGAATGGTGGCTTGCGACGTTGTTGGTATCTAACTCTTCCTCTGCCCCTTTGGGAACTTTGGTAGAAGATCGTTGTATCTTCATTTAGATCATTATCATCATCTAGATGAAATACATCAAAACTTCTGCCTTTCTCAATCCCTTTGTCAGCGTCTCTGGGCCACTGCACGTTTTTTGTAAACCAAGCAGTGTCCGCTTCCACCAAGTGTTTTCTCACCCAACTGCCCAAGTCAAGGGGGAAACCAGTGAGGAGCGGAATTTTAAGATGTTGCTGATAAGCACTCTCATCTGCATCATTGAATGGGATGCCACTATGTACCCAGAATTCTTTTTCAAATCTCAATTGAATGGCGGCCTCATCACTTTTCAACTTTCCATCTTTTGTCTTTTGGATTTGTTCTCTTCTTTCTTGTGAAGCTTTCAACCACATTTTAGCACAATCCAATTCTCTCTCTTTTCTTTTCTTTTTCAGTCCATTTTTCTTTCTATCCACACTCTCTTCCAAAACATCAACTACTATCTTCCACACTTCAACTCTCAACTTCCCTTCAACTCCATACTTTTTCTTCCACTTTGGCATATATTGCATACAATTAAGAAATCTACTCGCCATGTACTTCTCATCTCCATCAAGAGGTAGAGATTTAACGTTTTTATTTCCCATCTTAATTCTAGTACTTTTAGGGTATATAATTTATTTTTCTCAAAAATATTATTATTATTATTACTTATTTATTTCTTTTATGTCTTTGAGGATCCTCAATGCAGGTTTAAATTGACCTTTCAACAAATTACTAGCCTGTATTATTGCCGTGGATCAATGCTAGAACTGCTATTTAGTCAATTTATCCTACCAGTCACACACTCAATCACACAAGTTATCCCTGCCTACGCGAAGTCCTCCCTTTCTGCATAAAAAAGGGAGCTGCTTCATCCAGTGAGGGGACTCTACAACACCCCCCACCTTCCCTGGAAACTAAAGACAAAAGTCCTTGTCCCCAGCCCTGCCAACGCGAGGTTGTACTCTTTAGAACAGTGGTCGTCAAGTAATGATACTGAGATTTTAAAACAGTTTGAGAACCACTGCTCCAAAAGAGACACCTCATCCAGAGGGGGACTCTACAACACCCCCTCCTTCCACAAAATTTCCTTTTTCCTGTGCACTTCTACCTTTTTACGCGTTTCACAAACAACAACACAATCACACAACTTCAGGCCTTTAACTTACTTGTCCCCTTGGTTCGTTGCACTGCCGGGTCCCGTCAATCCACCTCTGTCAGACGAAGGCAGACCTAAGATGCTGGCCCAGCAAAGAATTCTCTTCCCAGGACTTTCTTCTCCAGGTCCTCCTAATGGACACTGGCTTGTCGACAATGCAGCACGTCCTCCTTCGTCAGCCAGATAGCGGGTATGAGGGATCCCGGGTTTCGGCACCAAAATGTTAGAGATTTGTTCACTCAAACAATATCTTGCAAGAACCACACGGAGACAAGTAAGTCCTTTTTGACACCTGCAGGTGGAGAGTTCACTCACTCCAGAATGAAGTCTGAACCCTCGTTCCTGCGAGGGGATATTTATTAAGAGAAACAGAGTGGGGGTTTGGGTAAACTGGCTAAAGCCCTTGTCCTCTAGTCTAAACATGTCAGGGGATGTTTTATGACCTTGTGATAAGGAGGACAAGGTAAGGTATTTATTACCTGTTGCATTCCAACATAATCCTATGATAAAGATAACCTGGAAAACCCTAACATAATATCAGATAAGATCAGCGGGCACATGGATCAATACATGAGCACTGCTCAGAAAGGGATTGGTAAAAATACCAGAGGAGCAAAACATCAACTCCTGGTGGATAGAACAGTCACCCAAGACTGCAGAACCAGACGTACCAACCTGAGCACTGCCTGGATTTGATTACAAGATAGCATATGACTCAATGCCACATACTTGGATCACTGAATGCTTGAGGCTGTACAACATCAATGGGACTCTGAGAACCTTCATCGCCAACTCGATGAAACAGTGGAAAACCACACTTGAAGCCAATGGCAAGCCACTTGCACACGTGACCATCAAATGTGGTATATACCAAGGAGACGCTCTGTCCCCAATGCTGTTCTGTATAGGACTGAACCCCCTCAGCCAAATAATCAACAATAGGGGCTATGGATACCAACTCAGGAATGGGGCCATCATCAGCCACCTCCTCTACATGGATGACATAAAGCTGTACGCTAAGAACGAGCGGGACATTGACTCCCTGATCCACACTACCAGGATCTACAGCTCTGACATCGGAATGTCATTCGGACTTGAGAAATGTGGCCGCATGGTGACTGAAAGAGGAAAGGTAATCCACACAGAGGGGGTCTCACTCCCAGAAGGAACAATAGCAGACATTGAGGACAGCTACAAATACCTTGGAATTCCACAGGCAAATGGCAACCTTGACGAGGAAACAAGGAAAGCAGCCACAGCCAAATACCTCCATCGAGTAAGGCAAGTCCTAAGAAGTCAGCTCAACGGCAAGAATAAGTCCCTAGCCATTAACAGCTACGCCCGACCAGTAATCAGATACCCTGCAGGAATCATACGGTGGCCAAAGGAGGATATACAGACCACAGATATCAAGACACGGAAGCTCCTAACCATGCATGGAGGGTTCCATCCCAAGTCCAGCACCCTGAGATTCTACACTAGCCGTACAGAAGGAGGCCGAGGACTAGCGAGCGTGGGAGCCACTATCCAAGATGAAACATCCAAGATCCATAAGTACATCAGGGATAAGGCCCCAACGGATCACGTGCTCAGTTAATGTCTCAGACAATGGGCATCAAAGGAAGATGAGGTGCTGGAGGGACCATCATGGGAGGACAAGCCCCTACATGGGATGTACCACCGAAACATAGCTGAAGTGGCTGATATCCAGACATCCTACCAATGGCTAGAAAGAGCTGGTCTGAAGGACAGCACAGAGGCACTGATCCTGGCTGCACAAGAACAGGCCTTGAGCATCAGAGCAATAGAGGCCCAAATCTACCACACCAGACAAGACCCCAGGTGCAGATTGTGCAAAGAAGGTCCTGAGACAATCCAGCACATAACTGCAGGGTGTAAGATGCTGGCAGGTAAAGCATACATGGAGCGCCATAACCAAGTAGCTGGAATAGTGTACAGGAACATCTGTGCAGAGTATGGACTGGAAGTCCCAAGATCCAAGTGGGAAACACCTCCAAAGGTGGTAGAGAATGACCAAGCCAAGATCCTCTGGGACTTCCAGATCCAGAGAGACAGAATGGTAATGGCGAACCAACCGGACATTGTGGTGGTGGACAAAGAGCAGAGGAAAGCCGTTGTGGTTGACATAGCCATCCCAAATGATGGTAACATTAGGAAAAAGGAACATGAGAAACTTGAGAAATATCAAGGGCTCAGAGAAGAGCTGGAGAAGGCCTGGAGAGTGAAGACTTCAGTGGTACCTGTGGTCATTGGAGCACTAGGGGCAGTAACCCCCAAACTTGAGGAGTGGCTGAAACAGATCCCAGGAAAAACATCTGACATCTCAGTCCAGAAAAGTGCAGTACTAGGAACAGCAAAGATACTGCGTAGAACCCTCAAGCTCCCAGGCCTCTGGTAGAGGACCCGAGCTTGAAGGGAAAAAGAGACCACCCACGGGGGATGAGGAGAAAGTTTTATATATATATATATATATATATACATATATATATATATATATGTATTGGTGAGTCTGGTGGTGCGGGAGCGCAGGCTTCTGTACCTCTTCCCAGAGGGCAGTAGATGTGTGAGCGGGGTGACTCACATCCCTCACAATCGTGGTCGCCTTGCGGGTGAGATGGGCGGTGTAAATGTCCTTCAGGGAGGGGAGTGAAGCACCAATAATCTTACCAGCTGTGTTCACTATGCGCTGCAGGGCCTTCATGTTGTATTCAGTGCAGCTTCCACCCCACACAGCGATACAACTGGAGAGGACACTCTCAATGGTGCCACGGTAGAATGTGGTCATGATGGCTGGTGGAGCACTTGCTCGCCTGAGTTTCCGCATACCTGAAACACTCATTAGGAGTTTTCAAATCTGTGACAGACACCACACACCAAAAGAAAAATACAAAAGAATAGAAAATCAGGCATTTAACAAGTTTGGTTTTATTCTGTATGGTCTGCTGCGAGAATCTTAAAACAGAACACAACAGCTATCACAGAAATTCTGCTCCACCACTGGTGAAGAATGCAATCCTCCAACAGAGAGAGCTCTTGTTTGATCACGTGATCTCACAAACACAAAGTCGAGCAGACACTTCTAAATATTGGTCGATCGGTGATGAGTGTTTTCGAAGAGGGCTGAAGGCAGTAGCCTAATATAGCAAGAAAAGAAAAGACTTGCTTTGGAAAATACTCCCTGTAGTCTTTGGAATTCATTTTTGTTTTGGAAAAATGCAAAAATAATACATAAATCGTTGCTCTTTGGCTATATTCCATTCACACCACAGTCCACAAAGTCAAATTGCGTGAGAGTGGTTGTCTTTCCACACATTTTATTATTTTTCTTTCCTCTTTTTTTTTTGGGGAGGGGGGGGGGGGATTGTCATGATATAATATTGTCATGATATGATAATTATATTTAAGATTGTCAGCCCTGACGTGTTTTGTTTTTATCTGAATAGCCAGCCTAAGTTTGTTTTTCTCAGTACTTTGACCATGACCATGGATTTCCGATGAAACTGAATCCGTTGCTCTCAAAATGTGTCAGCGGACACAATTTAATAGCAGCAGGCAAGGCACAACTGCAGTCTGTGACATCACTTCTAGTCTGCAACTGATGACGATTTTGGCAAATATGGTTGACACCATTGGTTGATGAATTATTTTGTGTATTTCTTAGTCCACAAAGACAATGTTAATCAGACTACAGTGTTTTGACAGCTTCTAGTTCACACAATCTATTCTTGCTTTTAACATTTAAGAGTTTAGTTCTTTAATACTCCTATACACTTTTACAAGCTTTTTGCAACACTGTCAACAGGGAACCCACTTTGATTCTCAGCTGTGTTCCCAAGCTTTCAGAAGCCTATTAGTCTTTTCAAAGATGTAAACACACTTTTGCAGGGTGTTGCTGTACGTGTGCCATTGTGGTTTTGCAAATGTTAAGTTTCCAATTCCTGTGGTTAGTAATTAAAGTGGGTCTATGCCAAGAGACCTATTTGTTCCTCCACACCCCTATACGGTAGCAGTGATACCCACGTCAGTCGGAATTCTTCAGCACTGTGGTTGAAAATATCCATAAAAAGTATGTTACCATGACAAGTATCAACAATTTACTGGGCAGGGTTGACTTCAGTAACTGCAGTGAGTCATTCATGTAAAAAGCCTCCCTCTGTGCCTAAATCAATGTCTTTAGGGAATCATTTAATTTGCGTGCAGGTAAACAGGTTGGACGTGTGTATGTGACATAGGGAGAGACAGTAGGGTTTTTCTTTTTGTCTCAAGCCCCCACAGTGGTTTTCCGATGTTTAGGAATGTCCACGCTGATCCTCCCTCTCGGTATTTTGCTTTTGGCACAGCTTGAAGCCTGTTAAAATTCTTCACAGATGTGATGACAAATGTTGGTTGTCGGGTTAAAATGGGGAGGAAAATATAACTTCTTTAATGAACAATACAAAAAACATAATATAAAGGTGTCAAAAAGAATTGATTATTTCACAACTAATTGTGTCATGGTTTTAGCGATTTGTTTGACCCACATTCAGAAACCAATCAGGAGTCCCAGATGGATGTGGAGTCTTTATTACAGGGAGTGAGGAAGCAATAGCGCTGGGGGTCCGAGCCAAGGGTACGGAATTGAAGCTGTGATGGTGGTGAGCGGTTCGGTCTGAGCAGAGTGGAGCCGGTTGGAGGTCGGTGGAGAGGGATCCAAGCGCTGGAAGGGAACAACAAAGTGTCACAGTTCGTGGAAAACAAGGCGAAGATCGAACAGGCAGACCGGAGACTCAGGAGACGCAGCGTAGACGAGTAGGTTTGACTTGGATAATTGCTAGAGGCACAGCCGTAGAGGAGCTCACATAGGCAAACATTCAGGCGACGAGTCGCTGGGAGCATGCGCCTTAAAAGCCTTCCCCTAACGAGCCTGATCAGCCACACCTGTGGGGATCAGTCACAGATGTGGGTCCTCCACCACTCTGCTCACGGCTGCCCTCTGTGGAAAAGAGAAAAACCTCTCGGACCCTGACAAATTGATCACCAAGTTGTTGACAACTATATTGATAGTTTTGTTTGTGTTATTGCCAATGTTTTTTGTGATGTGTTCTGTTGTATTGTTAGTTTATTTTCTTTTATATATGGTTTTGTACCGTACCATAAGGCGCACCATAAAACCTCCCATTTTCTCAATAGCTGACAGTGCGCCTTATAATCAGGTGTGCCTTATATATGGACCAATATTGAGCCACAACAGGCGTGTCCAAAGTCCGGCCCGCGGGCCAAATGTATATATCTTATACATGGACAAAGTTTTAAAATGGGCCATTCATTGAAGTTGTGCCTTATAATTCGGTGCACCTTATATATGGACAAAGTTTTAAAATGGGCCATTCATTGAAGGCGCGCCTTATAATCCGGTGCACCTTGTAGTGCGGAAAATACAGCAAATTATTTTGTTATGGCAAGAGCTGTTGTGAAAGCGCTATATAAATAAAGATGTATTGTATTGTATATTCCATTATTCGTTTAGCGCCAGTTTAACTTAGAAACTACAAAGTACAACTGTAATAGAAGAAATGCAAGTTTGATTGGGTTGCTGATGTGTAGGGCAGGGGTGTCCAAACTTTTTGCAAAGTGGGACAGATTTGGTGAGATGAAAATGTATAAGGGTCGACCATTCGCACTGACATTCCTCGACCCATTACCATTGTAAATGAACTTGTAAATATGTAACTATATGCTTTGCTGTCTGCAGATAAATTGATATTGCAAATGAGAATCTGTTGTCAATTGCACTACCAGAAAAGTTAGATTAAAATAATAATAAATTAAATACTAATAAACTATTTTATGAAAGTTGAATGAATTGTTAGTTTGTTTTATTATTGTTCTTTTTGTGATATTGGTGTTTGTGACTGCAGTAATCAGACCAGGTTGCATCATGTCAGATTTTTAATGCAAATTAAATCATTCTCCATTTTATCTTTTTTATTTCAACTTCATACGCAACAAATTACTTCACAATCACAAAATAATAATCCATAGTCTTTTTGTTGTTTGCGATCACTGCGTAGTAGTGTGGAGAGTTAGTACGAAGAAGACAGCTCTCACCAGTAGTCCGTGTTTTTTTTATTTTTTGCCTTTCCCTGTGTAGCGTCACTTGCAGCGTCTCTGATTTTGGCGTCGATTTAGTCCTTGGTGTGTGCACATTTGAATGAGAAAGCGTCAGTGATTATCTTGCACATGGACACTTGTGTGCGCGTAAACTGGGAAGGGACGGAGGAGACACGCTCGCAACTGATCATGAGCGCTGGCTGATGAGCGCTGGCTCGTGCGTGTTCCCATTAGGATGAGTTTCATTCCTGTGACTTGCTCTGGGATGCGCAGGTCCCCGCGACAGTGCCAGCGGGCCACTTATTATTGATTTAATGACACAATGCTTCGGGCCAGTCTAAATTTAGACGTGGGCCGCATTTGGCCCGCAGGCCGGACTTTGGACATGGCTGGTGAAACCTGACCGGATTCAAATGATCAGATAATTCCAAGGTCTGCAGAAGCTGGATAACAATCCTGATCATTTAAATCAGTTGTGTTGCAACAGGGAGACATAGAAAACATGCAGGACACCGGACCTCGCGGAGCCGAGTTACCTACCCATGATGTAGGGCAGCCATGTCCAAAGTCCGGCCCGGGGGCCAAATCCCGCCCCTGATCAGATTTCATATGGCCCGCAGCTTCGGTCTTATAATGTATTATTTATGGACCGCTTGCACTGTCAAGCTGAATATATAAAAAAAAAAAAAATGAAACTTGAACCTTGAATTCCTCCTATTACCAAAGGGTAGCAGCACTACCCCTCGCCGCTCATTTCTGCCATGGCGACTGCAAAGAAAACGAGGACAGTTGACATTGAGGGCCGTCGCTTTCAAGAGAAATGGGAATTACAATACTTCTTCGCTGAAAATCAAGGCAATTGTGTTTGTCTAATTTCTAAAGAGACGGTTGCCTTGTTTAAGGATTCCAACCTAAAGAGACACTAGTAGACTAAACATGCTGACACATACGACAAGCTGACAGGGAGTAACTGCGCTGATAAAGTGAAGCAGCTCCAAGCTGAAACGGCATCACAACAGCGATTCTTCACGCGGGACTGAGTCAAAATTAAATAAAAATTAAATATTACTTAATATTAAATATTACAAAGTGGCCATGTTAATACTGTTGATGTTATAAACCTGTAGACATGACACAAACTATTACTTTCTGAAAGATATTGTAAATGACAAGAGCAAAACTCACTGGTAAGTTTTAATAATAACAGACAAATTTGCATTACTGCTGGATTCTGTCCACAATTTAGGGAGCGCGTTATCTGCGCCTCACGGCAAAAGCCTTTGCCAATCACCTGTTATCCAATTTACTCACTGCGTGCTCGTTTGATTTCTTCAGATTTAGGAAAATGCAAAGACACTGAAGCAGAAATTAGACTTAGACAGATTGGTTGAGTTCAATCACAATTCTTGTTCAAAAAGCTCTGTTTTCAGGAAAGTGCAATACAGCGCTGGGCCCTTCAAGAGCGGAAAGTCTCCATTGAGAAAAGGCAAAGTCCAAGGTTTTTAGATCAGTTTTATATTCAGTAGCACATTGTGGGCCGGGATTGATGGGCGATGAGTCTTCGGGGTGGGGCAAGTTCGAAGCAGAGTCTGCTTGCATGGGAGTGGTGCTGATTATGGGCGATTCGGTGTGGAGGTGGGGGGCTGTTGGTGTGTGTGTGTGGAGGGGGGCTGTTGTCTTCCATCCCGTCTTTCGGCCTTGGCGATCATCTTTGGCCGAGTCTTTGGGTGGCTCCTTCTGGCACCTGCTGGTTTTATCTCCACGTGACCTTCCTGTGAACATTCTTCTCCAATCTTAGACATACACTGTCTGCTGGATTTTTTTAATTTTGTCATTTTGTACGAAATTATGTTAGCTTTTGGCTGTGACATCATTAATCTATTGCTGTTCTTTTGGTACATCATGTCTTTGTTTATTCTTAGTTTAATCATGCTTCCAACCGTATCTTTTCTTTGTTAGGCAAACTATTTCCCTCTGTGCAGTGTGTTCAGTAGTAATCAAAAACTGGCGTCTAGCATTAGTCAAAACATAAGATACAATCAAGTACTGAACGGTCAAGACGACTCTGGTCGTGTCCATGATTCAGAGAAAAAAACATCAGGCATGCATTACACAGTTCCTTAAGGGTCATTAAGCTATTTAGGCAATATATCAAAAGTCATTTGTTATTTCAAAGTGCTCTGAAATATATCAGATCATAAAGTTATAAAAACCTTTCTCATCACCACTTATCAAAAATGTCTAGTTATGTCTTCTTTATTGATTTGGTGTGTAGGTATAATTATATGCTTAAAATGTTTCTTTTATTTATTTAAGATGTGAATATACTTGTCTGCTTATGTACTTTATTCAATGAGGTTTGAGCATATCTGTTTTTGTAGCTAGGCAGGACTTTTAGTATTTTGACCCCATTTCCTGCATTACTTATAACTCCTGTTTAAAGTGTTCATGAGGCAAAAATAATTTTAAACTCATGTAAATGTAAGGTATTTCAAACAGTTCAATGTTATCTGACTCTTCAGATATGAATGAAAGGCAGAGTTTGTGTTTTTAGAGTTGTTCACATCTGCCTGAATGGCTTATATTTGGTTATTTTGTCATTTGAAAAATAAAGACAATTGTGACAATGAAATTTGTTTTATAAAGTGTGTATTTGCATGAAATGTTTGTCGTTAAAAAATGTCTGAAAAAACTATCGGCCCCCGGGCCCCTTCACTTTATTAAATCTGGCCCTCCTTGCAAAAAGTTTGGAAACCCCTGGTGTAGGGGTACACTCGCCTGAAATGTGTGCGGGCAGCGTGCGATCAATTTCCGCTCAGTGATGGTGTGCATGTGGGTGTGATTGGTTGTTCCTCTCGATATGTGACCAGTTGAAGGTGTAGTTTGCCTTTTCCCAGATGTTAGCTGGGATAGGCTTCAGCATCCACCGTGACCCTGAACAAGATAATGGCACTGAAAATGGATGGATCCATAGTTCAAGCTATTAGGGAAACAATCACCATTTGCAGCTGTAATATAACAAAATTGTAATTTATATGAAGATGACCCTGAAGCAGACCTAGAAGTGTATATCAAATTTCCCTATACTGGTAGTAGTTCTTCACATCATTATCGATGAAGTAGCTCTCAGTACATTAGCCCCGCTCGAGTGGTATTGTTTAATTGTTGTTTATTTGGTTTCTTTAATAATTACCGTCATTTCAGGACTATAAGCCGCACCTGAATATAAGCCGAATCAGCTAAAATTGGGTGAATAGACAGTTTTTTTTTTCAAGTGGTCCCCAACCACCGGGCCGCGGACCGGTACCGGTCCGTGGGTCACTTGGTACCGGCCTGCCAAGCCGCACAGGAAAAAGAAAAAATAATTTATCGACGATCAATTAATTCAGGTCAAGATGCTCGTCACAGTCACATGACATATTTCCCCAGTCGAGCCCGCAAAGCTAGCAAAAATGAGTAATAATTTATTTTGAAATATATAAAGAAATTGGCGATTCTCTCCCAATTACATCCGTCGGTTCAGGTCAAGACGCTCGTCTTGGTAACGTGACATGTCACCTCAGTTGAGCCTGCAAAGCAAGCAAAAATGAGCAAGGAAAAGAGATGTTTGGAAAGCTTCTTCGGAAAGGGGAAAAAAGCCCAATGAGGAGACGGAAGAAGAAGAGATGACGACTTCTAAGAAAAGGAAAGCTGCATTTAAAAGAAAATTTCTGGAGTCCTACTTAAAATATGGATTTATCGGCACAGGTGACTCTGACGCGCCAAGCCCACCCTGCATAATATGGGGCGACAGGCTAGCTAACGAGGCAATGAAGCCTTCAAAACTGCTTCGGCAACTTAAGACCAAGCATCCTGCATTTAAGGACAAACCTTAACCACTTCGGGTGTCATTGTCTCCGATTACGCCTAGATGGGGCCGGCCCGTTTCTGAGAAACAAGCTCAGTGCTCCCACTAATTCAACGTAATGTTGAGTTTTATTTTTATGTCGTTTATACTTGTTTTTATGCCAGTCGTATCATTTTATTTTATCGTATTTATATATTTATTATAAATGTACTATTTATTTATATAAATGTATTATTTATCTACAAACCGGATTCGATTTGAAGTTGGTACATTGTGTAAAATGTAAATAAAAACAAAATACAATGATTTGAAAATCCTTTTCAACCTATTTTAAATTGAATACACTACAAAGACAACATATTTAATGCTCAAACTAATAAACTTTATTTTATTTTTCAAATAACAATTAACTTAGAATTTCATGGCTGCAACACATGCAGTAGAAGTTGGGGAAGGGCATGTTTACCACTTTGTCACATCACCTTTCCTTCTAATAGCACTCAATAAACGTTTTGGAAGAGAGGAGACTAATTCTCTTAGCTTCTCATGTGGAATTATTTCCCATTCTTGCTTGATGAACTGCTTCAGTTGTTCAACAGTCCGGTGTCTTCCCTGTCGTATTTTACACTTCATAATGCGCTACACATTTTCAATGGGAGACAGGTCTGGACTACAAGCAGGCCAGGAGAGAACCTAGACTCTTTTACTTCAATGCCACGCTGTTGTAACACGTGCAGAATGTGGCCTGGCATTATCTTGCTGAAATAAGCAGCGGCGTCCATGAAAAAGACGTCGCTTGGATGGCAGCATATGTTGCTCCAAAATCTGTATGTACTTTTCAGCATTTATGTTGCCTACACAGAAATGTAAGTCACCCATGCCATGAGAACAAATGCACCCCCATACCATCACAGATGCTGGCTTTTGAACTTTGCGTTGATGACATTCCCAATGGTCCGCTTCCTCTTTGGTCTGGAGGACATGACGTCCAGTGTTTCCAAAAAAAATTTGAAAAGTGGACTCATCAGGCCACAAAACACTATTCCATTGTGCATCAGTCCATTTTACATGAGCTCAGGCCCAGAGAACCCGGCCGCGTTTCTGGATGTTGTTCATAAACGGCTTTTGCTTTGCATGGTAGAGTTTTAACCCGCACTTACTGACGTAGTGACGAACTGTATTTACTGACAGTGGTTTTCTGAAGTTTTCCTGAGCCCATTTGGTGATATCCTTTACACACTCATATCGTTTTTTAAGGCACTGCCGTCTGAGGGATCAAAGGTCACGGTTATTCAGTCTTGGTTTCCGGCCTTGGCGTTTACGTGCAGTGATTTCACGAGATTCTCTGAACCTTTTGATGATATTATGGACCGTAGATGTTGAAATCCCTAAATTCCTTGCAATTTTGCTTTGAGAAATGTTGTTCTTAAACTGTTCAACTATTTTCTCACCCAGTTGTGGAGAAAGTGGTGAACCTCGCCTCATCCTTGCTTGTGAATGACTGAGCATGTTTGGGGAGGCTCCTTTTATACCCAATCATGGTACTCACCTGTCCCAATCAGCCTGATCACATGTGGGATGTTCCAAATAGGTGTTTGATGAGCTTTTTTCAGCTTTCTCAGTATTTTTTGCCACCTTTCCCAACTTCTACTGGACGTGTTGCAGCCATGAAATTCTACGTTAATTATTATTTGGTAAAAACAATTAAGTTTATCAGTTTGAACATTAAATATGTTGTCTTTGTAGTGTATTCAATTGAATATGGGTTGAGAAGGATTTTCAAATCATTGTACAGTGGAGCCTCGGTTTTCGAACGTCCCAGTTCTCGAACAAATCGATATTC
The DNA here is from genome assembly GCF_059516105.1 of Syngnathus floridae. Classification (NCBI taxonomy): domain Eukaryota; kingdom Metazoa; phylum Chordata; class Actinopteri; order Syngnathiformes; family Syngnathidae; genus Syngnathus; species Syngnathus floridae. The sequence continues at coordinate 13,059,648 of NC_142420.1, read as the reverse complement.
GAACAAAAAATTTGAAATTTTTTTGCTTCGGATGTCGAACGAAATTTCGGTTGTCAAACCTCGCGAGATGAGCCGAGAGGACCGGCATGCCAACTGACTCCGTTCGTTATTACATTCTCATTACTCTGAGGATTGCATCAACTCTAATCATGCCTCCAAAGGAAGCAAGTGGGAGCAGTAAAGCTGATCGTGGCGAAAAGAGGAAAGTAGTGCGCAAAACGGTTGAATTTAAAAAATAATTAATTGCAAAATATGTCCGGTGTGCGTGTGTCAGAGTTGGCGCGGGAGTTTTGCATGATCCTGAAAACCAAAGACGCTCTTAAAGGAAGTGATGTTGCGAGAGGGGTGACTGTGCTTACGTTTTTTAAATTAAGAAAACGTTTTTGCTGTTTTCTTTCACATGATCTTTGAAATGTTGTCTTTCATTGTGTTGGATTTTGTCCACAATTTAGGGAGTGCGCTATCTGCGCCTCACGGCAAAAGCTATTGCCAATCACCTGTTATCCAAATTACTCACTGCGTACTCGTTTGATTTCTTTCTAGGAAAATGCTAAGACACTGAAGCAGAAATTAGACTTACACAGGTTGGTTGAGTTCAATCACAATTCTTGTTAAGAAAGCTCTGTTTTCAGGAAAGTACAATACAGCGCTGGGCCCTTCGTGCGACCATGCTCAAGAGCAGAAAGTCTCCATTCAGAAAGGCAACGTTCAAGGTTCTTTGGTCAGCTTATATTCAGTTGCACATTGTGGGCCGAGTTTGATGGGTGATGAGTCTTTGGGGTGGGGCAAGTTCGCAGCAGAGTTTGATTCCATGGGAGTGGGTGCTGGTTTGGTGAGAGCTGGTTCCGTGGGGTTGGGTGCTGATTATGGGTGATTCGATGTGTGTGGAGGCTGTTTTTTTCCATCCCATCTTTCGGCCTTGGAGATCACCTTGGCTGTTTTCCTCCTGGCGTTCTCCCTCTGGCACCTCTGCTGGTTTTATCTCCAAATGACCTTCCTGTAAACATTCTTCTTCAATCTTGCACATACACTGTCGCACCTTATCCATTCATCATTCTTTCAATTTTGTCATTTTGTACGGAATTATGTGAGCTTTTGGCTGTGACATCATCAATTTATTGATGTTCCCTGACTATGCAAAGTTTGTACTCACCACTTACCATGTTTTTCTTTGTTTGTTCTTTTGATACTCTATGTACTTGCTTACGTCATCATATTCTTAGATTAATCATGCTTTCAACCATATCTTTTCTTTGTTAGGCAAAATATTTTCCTCTGTCCAGAATGTTCAGTAGTACCGTAATTTCCGGACTATAAGTCGCGTTTTTTTTCATAGTTTGGGTGGGGGCGGCGACTTATACCCAGGAGCGACTTATATATGTTTTTTTCACAAATTTTTACTTGATCATGAAGACATCACTTACTTACAAGTATAGTTGACCACTTCCCAGGTTATTTTTAGTATAGTTGATCACTTCACATGCTTTTATGTCTTTATCTTGAACATATTCAAAACATAAAAAATAGAGAAAACATCAAATAAAGCAATTAACACTTTAAAGCACCATATCCAAGTCCACTGTCTGCTGTATGTACACTTGCTCCATTTTTGCTCCTCTTAAATTTATTATTATTATTTATTATTATTTGTTTATTTATCATTTATTCAACACTCTTATGTATTCATTGTTTGTGCCTTCTTGGGGTTTTTTTGTGTTGCTTGTATGCATATGTGTACTATCTCACCGAGGGATAGTGGAAACGTAATTTCAATCTCTTTGTGTGTCTTAGTATATAAAAAAAAAAAAAAAATCGACGATAAAGCAGACTTTGACTTTGATAAAACAACCCCAAAAAATTATATTTTCAGACGAAACTGGATGAGGGCGCTCTAAATCTCACCGTTGGCCGTGACTCATCAACTGGGTGGGCTTAAAAGAAATCACTGTGGACTTCAGAAAGAAACAACCAACACACATCCCACTCATCATCAACGGCAGTGCAGTAGAGTCTGTGAAGAGCACAAAGTTCCTGGGAGTGCACATCACTGATGACCTCTCATGGACTACCAACATCACTGCGCTGGTCAAGAAGGCGCAGACACGACTCCACTTCCTCAGAAGGATGAGAAGAGCCGACCTCCCCACCTCTGCACTCACCACCTTCTACAGAGGTGCTATTGAGAGCATCCTGACCAGCAGCGTCTCTGTTTGGCATGGCAGCTGCCTAGCTGCAGACAAAAAGGCGCTGCAAAGGGTGGTGAGGACAGCAGAAAAGATCATCAGGTCACCCCTTCCAGCCATTCAGGAACTGTACACTTCACACTGTTCCAAGAGGGCAATGAACATCATCAAAGACACTACTCATCCTGCACACAGACTGTTCTCCCTTCTACCATCAGGGAAGCGGTACCGCAACCTGCGGTCCCGCACAAGCAGACTGAGCAACAGCTTCTTTCCTCAAGCCATCAGACTCATGAACACACTGAGGAAAACCATTTGAACATTCCAAGTCACCATGCCACTTGGCACTTTACTCTTGCACCTTATATACAGATTTACACTTTTTCACTTTACTTCTATGACCACTGATTGTACTTCTGCTGCTGTGTATGTATGTGTGTGTGTGGGGGGGGGGGGGTTGTGTGTTATGTCTGTATTATGTCAATACTCTTATTACACACCGTGTGTGTGCGTGTGTGTGAATGTGAGAGAGAGTATTTTATTGTTTAGTATTGCACATGTTTTATCAGCATGTTAGTGTTTGAATGACTGCAATGTGTAAGTGTGCATTGTCTGTGTTTATGTTGTGAATGAATATGTCAGAGAAAGAATTGTAAATTCAGTATGGGTAAGTTAGCTGTGTGTGTGTGTGTGTGTGTTGTGTGTATGTGTGTGTGAGTAAGAAAGAGATTTATGTCAATGTCTTATTTAAATGTTTTTAGTTAAACTGCACATTGGAGACTGGTCAAACGCAATTTCAAACTTCTGTGGTAACCCTGTTACATAGGATTTTTGACAATAAAGTAAACTTGAACTTGAACTTGAACTTAAGAAAAATGGCACCAAAAAGAAACTCATATTTTGCAGGTTACAAACTTCAAGTTGTAAAATATGCAGCTGAAAACAGTAATCGAGCAGCAGAAAGAAAGTTTGGAGAACCGTGATGTACCAATGGATTACTATTTCAAGTGACGTCAGTAGCGCGGCGCGGCGGTTGTTTACATACAAACGTGCCCACATAAGGACTACCGGCATCATTAGCGGTGATCATTTCTAAGTGACACGGAGGACAAAGAGTTTGAAGGAATTAAGGATTTGGAGTGACATAGAAGGATTGAAAAACTATTATGGCTTTTACGCACGCCCGGTCCTACTCTACTGAGTCGGGTGCCGGCGCTCGGCCGAGTGGCTGTCCGCGAACGGTGCGCGGGGCTCGGACATGGCCATTATGCACGCCCGGTCTGTCTGGAAGTCCACGCCGCCACACGCTTGGAAGTTTGTTTTGTTTAATAAAGAGCCGTTTACCAAACCCACGTAGATCTGTGGAATAAAGACGAGGCTGACGTCAGGGCGCACGCGCGGCGATGTTGACAAAGGACGAGGAATTTGATCGATGGATTTAATGGAATTAAAGTGCACGGATGGTTTGATAATATTATTGGCTTGTATTATAGTTATTTGAAATATAGTTTATCTATCGTTATATGAGCCTGTGGAATATTTTGAAGTGCAAGCGCCCTCAGCCGTGCGCACCCATTGTTGACAAAGAACGATCGATGGATTTAATGAATTGGAGTGACACTGATGGTTTTATAAACATGTTATTCATGTAATAGTTGTCCTTAATCACTCTATATGTTACGTCAGGCCCGTTCTCAGCTCTTTGTTTGTGTTTGTCACGTTAGCATACCTATCGTTTAGCTTGTTGTTGCTATTTAATGAATTGGAGTGACACCGATGGTTTTATAAACATGTTATTCATGTAATAGTTGTCCTTAATCACTCTATATGTTACGTCAGGCCCGTTCTCAGCTCTTTGTTTGAGTTTGTCACGTTAGCATACCTATCGATTAGCCTGTTGTTGCTATTTAATGAATTGGAGTGACACCGATGACTTATAAACATGTTATTCATGTAATAGTTGTCCTTAATCACTCTATATGTTACGTCAGGCCCGTTCTCAGCTCTTTGTTGGAGTTTGTCACGTTAGCATACCTATTGTTTAGCCTGTTGTTGCTATTTAATGAATTGGAGTGACACTGATGGTTTTATAAACATGTTATTCATGTAATAGTTGTCCTTAATCACTCTATATGTTACGTCAGGCCCGTTCTCAGCTCTTTGTTTGTGTTTGTCACGTTAGCATACCTATCGTTTAGCCTGTTGTTGCTATCGTTTAGCCTGTTGTTGCTCGTTCTTGACTGTTTTTGGTGTGGGATTTTGTCGAATAAATTGCCCCCAAAATGCGATTTATACTCCGGAGCGATTTATATATGTTTTTCACTTTTTGGGGCATTTTATGGCTGGTGTGACTTATACTCCGGAGCGACTTATAGTCCGGAAAATACGGTAATCGAAAACTGGCGTCTAGCATTAGTCAAAACATAAGATACAATCAAGTACTGAACATTTTTAGACGACTTTGGCAGTGTCCGTGATTTAGAAAATCATCAGGCATGCATTAAACAGTTCCTTAAGGGTCATTAAGCTATTCAGGCAATATATCAAAAAACATTAGTTATTTCAAAGTGCTCAGAAATATATATCAGATCATAAAGTTTTAAAAACCTTTCTCATTACCAAAAATGTCTAGTTATGTCTTCTTTATTGATTTGGTGTGTAGGTATAATTATATGCTTAAAATGTTTCTTTTATTGATTTAATATGTGAATATACTTGTCTGCTTATGTACTTTATTCAATGAGGTTTGAGCATATCTGTTTTTGTAGCTAGGCAGGACTTTTTGTATTTTGACCCCATTCCTTCAATTGGTAAAAATAAAAAAAAATGTTTTAATGTGCTTTTTTTCCCCTCACAATTTAAAAAGATATCTTTTACTATTAGAATGAAACACACAAGCGAGTTGCTACAGATAGGGCAATACATTCCCCAGCCTAGCCTACTCTATTAATTCAGTTTATTATTTATATAATTTATTTATACATTACCTACTCACTTATTTATGCAGTTTATGGTGTAAAATGAAAAAATGCTTTGAAAAAGCGTTTTTTTTTTTGTTTTGAACGGATTATTTTTTTGTCCATTATTTGTAACGGGCAAACATGATTCGGAATTCGAATCATTCACTTCTCGAACAGCCTTCTGGAATGGATTGTGGTCCAAAACCGAGGCTCCACTGTATTTTGTTTTTATTTACATTTTACACAATTTCCCAACTTCAACCGAATCCGGTCCGCGAATATATTTCTTACACGTAACTGGTCCGTGGCACATAAAAGGTTGGGGACCACTGTTCTACATTATTCACCTCTATTTCTTTATTTATTCACTGATTCACACAATTACCATTTCAACACATTCAAAGAATACATGCTATTAAGAGCTACATCATCTGCAAAAAGCAGAGATGTGATGCTGAGGTCACCTAACCGGACACCCTCAATGCCTCGGCTGCACAGAAAAATTCTGTCCATCAAGTCAAGTTCATTTGTATAGCCCTAAATCACAAGCAGTCTCAAATGACTTCATATAGACAAACAATTGACAATTATTCTCAAAGCATCCCCTTATCTTAAGCTCCCAAAAGGGCAAGTAAAACTCAAACAAACTCTACCAAGGAAAAAATTAGAAACCTTGAGAAGGGACCACAGATGGAAGGATCCCCCTTTCAGGATCACCAAGCTGCAATGGATGCGGAGAGGGCACATAAAATACGTAATATGAAAATCAATTAAATGGATGTCCAAGTCAAAGCGAAGAGCTGCCGTAGGTGCCCTTGATTGTCCTGGCAGTGTCTTTGAGGAGGGTAAGCTGCGGTTCCCTCATCTTGAATTGGTCCACGAGAATCCAGATAGCCCCTGTCAGCTTGGGTGTCACCTAACCACCTCCCCAGCCGGTGGAGGGAGTGGGGATGGGGAGAGGGAGCAAAAACAAACTCCAGCCGAATCGGCCACTACAGGTTACTTAAAGGCCATGTCATAGAAATGTGTCTTTCAACGTGTCTTAAATGTTTCTACTGAGGTAGCAGCAGAGATGGGACCAAGTCACACATGTGCAAGTCTCAAGTAGGTCTCAAGTCTTAACTTGCAAGTCTCAAGTAAGTCCCAAGTCATTTTTTTCTTGGGCAAGTCAAGTCAAGTCAAGTCCTTAAATAGGTCAAGTCCAAGTCAAGTTAACTGTAGTTTTTATTTATTAACTTGCTCCATATTAAATGATATTTACTTAATTCAGTTTCATCATCATATTCATTGCATTAAAGCTATATATACACACCTATTTAGATAAATGAAAAGCACTTACTTGGCAGAATGGCTCTTCAAATGACGGACAAAGTTTGAAGTTGTCGTCTGGCTGTCCGAAATGTTTTTGTTGCATATCTCGCACTGTGCTGTCCGTCTTTTGCCGTCATAAAAGTAATTGCGATAGCCGAAGGTGGTGACCTGGGTCTGGAAAAGGGACAACCGTATATCCATCCATCCATCCATCCATCCATCCATCCATCCATCCATCCATCCATCCATCCATCCATCCATCCATCCATCCATCCAGCCAGCCAGCCAGCCAGCCAACCGTCCATCCATCCATCCATCCATCCATCCATCCATCCATCCATCCATCCATCCATCCATCCATCCATCCATCCATCCGTCCATCTGTCCATCCATCCATCCATCCATCCATCCATCCATCCATCCATCCATCCATCCATCCATCCATTTTCTGTACCACTTGTCCCCACGGGGGTCGCGGGCGTGCTGGAGCCTATTCCAGCAGTCATCGGGCAGTCGGTCGGGGACACCCTGAACTAGTTGCCAGCCAATCGCAGGGCACACAGAAACGAACAACCAACCGCGCTCGCACTCACACCTATGGGCAATTTGGAGTGCTCAAGCCGCCTACCAAGCATGTTTTGGGGATGTGGGAGGAAACCGGAGTACCCGGAGAAAACCCACGAGGGAACGGGGAGAACATGCAAACTGCACACAGTGAGGGCCAGAGAAGGAATCGAAGCCACACCCTCCTAATTGTGAGGCGGACATACTAACCAGTGTGTCACCATGCTGCCCATATATATATATATACACTGCTCAAAAAAATTAAAGGAACACTTTGAAAACACATCAGATTTCAATGGTGACATTTTTTTTAGGGGGACATCTATACTGATATGGAAAGTTTAATGTCTCAGGAACAAAAGGATGCCACATCTTTTGATGGAAATAAAGGTTTTCAGCCTACAGAGGCCTCAGTATACAGACACCCCAAAAATCTAAGTGAAAAAAATGATATGGCAGGCTCGTCCATTTTGCCTAAATTCAATTTCTGCAACTCAAAATTATTTTCAATTTCTTGTGTGGCCCCCACGAGCTTGTATGCATGCTTCACAACGTCGCGGATGGTGTCTTGTGAAATGTCGTCCCAGATCTGTCTAAGGGCATCAGTGAGCTCCTGTAAAGTCTGAGGAGCAACCTGGCGGCGTATGATGGACCGAAACATTATGTCCCAGAGGTGTTCTATCGGGTTTAGATCAGGTGATCGTGAGGGCCATTCAATTGTGTCAATTCCTTCATCCTCCAGATACTGTCTGCATACTCTTGCCACAACAGGCCAGGCATTTTTTTGGATCAGGAGGAACCCAGGACCTACTGTACCAGCGTAGGGTCTGACCATGGGTGCAAGGATTTCATCCCGATACCCAATGGCAGTCAGACTGCCGTTCTCTAGCCTCGAGAGGTCTTTTCGTCCCTCCATGGAAATGCCTCCCCAGACCATCACTGACCCACCACCAAACCGGTCATGCTGAATGATGTTGCAGGCAGCATAGCGCTCTCCTTGGCTTCTCCAGACCCTTTCACGTCTATCACAAGTGCTCAGGGTAAACCTGCTCTCATCTGTGAAAAGCACAGGGCGCCAGTGGCGGACTTGCCAATTCTGGTATTCTATGGCAAATGCCAATCGAGCTCCACAGTGCTGAGCATGAGCACAGGAAACACTAAAGGACCTCGTGCCCTGAGGCCACCCTCGTGAAGTCTCTTTCTGACTGTTTGGGCAGAGACATTTACACCAGTAGCCTGCTGGAGGTCATTCTGTAGGGCTTGGTCAGTGCTCAGCCTGTTCCTCCTTGCACAAAGCAGCAGATATCGGTTTCTGCTGATGGAATGAGGACGGTCTACGGCCCTGTCCAGCTCTCCTCGAGTAACTGCCTGTCTCCTGGAATATCCTCCATGCTCTGGAGATTGTACTGGGAGACACATCAAATCTTCTTGCAACAGCACGCATATGGATGTGCCATCCTGGAGGAGTTGGACAATCTAAGCAACTTGAGGAGGGTTAAGAAATCGCCTCATACTCCCAGTCGTGATAATGACTCTAGCTAAAGCCAACACTTGTGGAAAGACAGTTAAAAAAGATCAAGAGGGAGGAATTTGAAATAGCCTCCACCTGCAAAATCAGTCCTGTTTTTGGGACCATCTCGCCAATGCAGCTGAAACTGATTAACAACCCCCTCTGCCACGTACCTGACCAAAACCTTATCAGAAAAGTCTAATTGGATTCATGCCATACCCTGATAAAAACTGTTTCTTTAATTTTTTTGAGCAGTGTATATATACACTGTATATATATGTATATATGTATATATATATATATACACTTATATATATATATATATATATATATATATATATATACACTTTTTTCTTTCAAATATATGTTATATATGTTTATATAAATATACATATTATATACATAGTATATATATTTATATGAACATATATAACATGTATTTAAAAGAAAAAAAAGAGACATAAAGCAATGTTGCGAGATGCACTCAAAGCATCAGATTTTGTAGCATCAGCGAAGTAGCAAATGCAGATAAGACCAGTGATGCTGTTTTATGCCTTCCCTGATTTAAACTGTGTCCCGGCACTTCTCACCATCCGAACAGAGTCGGTAATTGTTGTGTGATTAAATTTTATATGGTTGTTGACACATTAATAATGAACATCCACTACTCTCAAGGCCCACAGACACGTGCCCATTCTGTCTTTTGAGTTTTCCACATTTCCCTACCTCATTTTAACATTGTTTTGCATTTTTTCTTATTGTTCTTATGATGCCAGAATGAGGACATGCTCACAGCTATCTACTCCCACTCCTTCACCTCAGGGAGCTTTTAAGGAGTACTGTTGCTGTGCCTTCACTTCAAGCAAAGAGGTACTCCTTTTCTTAAGCACACTTGAAATATACTTAGGTTCATCATTTTAAATGTAATATAATGTTTCAATGTTTAGACGAAAGATACACAAACAACTGAAACTTATTAAAAGTAACCATTTGAACTTAGCCCATTTAACAAGTTTGACGTTTAAATTTCATTCTCTGATGTTTTTTGCTCGTTTGATTTTTATGTAACTCATTCACATTGAACTAAATGGGAAATATATATTTAGGTTTTGTCATTATGAGTTCTATTAATGACATTTACTGGTCTTTGCTTTTGAATACAATGTTCCCTTGACTTACAAGTCATGTTGTAGTTCAGGAGTAACAAATAACTCCCCGTAAGTTCATATACATAGAATACTGAATGCTTAGCTGTCAGGCTAGTTTCTTAGCTCAATGGTCAGCACTCTACTCTCCCACGCCAGTGATGGTGGTGGTGGACATTGGTATTGGTCCTGAAACCGTACTTTTAGTAAAATTATAATAGTAATACAAGTTATAGGTAAAAAATGCTTCTGTTGCGCTGCCTGCCGTCTTTAGACTTTGTTGTTCAGAAACACGTGGCATAACATGGCGAAAGTAACCAGTGTTCAGCAAATCCATCCATCCATTTTCTGTACCGCTTGTCCCCACTGGTGTCGCGGACGTGCTGGAGCCTATTCCAGCAGTCATCGGGCAGTCCGCGGGGGACACCCTGAACTGCTTAACACCCAATCACAGGGTACACAGAGACGAAAAACCATTCGCACTCGCACCTACAGGCAATTTGGAGTGCTCAATCAGCCAACCAAGGGCAATTTGGAGTGCTCAATCGGCCTACGTAGCATGTTTTGGGACGTGGGAGGAAACCGAAGTGCTCGGTAAAAACCCATGCAGGCACAGGGAGAACATGCAAACTCCACACAGGGAGGGCTGACGGTGGAATCGAACCCGCACCCTCTGAACTGTGAGGCGGACGTGCTAACCAGTACGACACCATGCCGCCTGTTGGGCAAATTCCTTCCAAAATGTAATTACCGTATTTTTCGGATTAAAAGTCGCTCCGGAATATAGGTCGCATTAGCCATAAAATACACAATAACGTGAAAAAAAACATATATAAGTCGCTCCGGAGTATAAGTCACATTTTGGGGGAAATTTATTCGACAAAACCCAACACCAAGAACAGACGAGCAACAACAGGCTAAACGATAGGTATGCTAACGTGACAAACACGAACGAAGAGCTGAGAACGGGCCTGACGTAACATTCAGAGTTATTCAAATAACTATTACATATATAACACGTTTATAAAACCTTCTTTGTCACTCCAATTCATTAAATCCATCGATCGTCCTTTATGTCAACAATGGGCGCGCGCCACTGACGGCGCTTGCACTTCAAAATATTCCACAGGCCCATATAACGATATATAAATTATATATCAAGTAACTATTATATAAGCAATAATATTATCAAACCATCTGTGTCATTCCAAATCATTAAATCCATCGATCAAATTCCTCGTCCTTTGTCAACAACGCCGCACGTGCGCCCTGACGTCAGCCTCGTCGTTATTCCCCAGATCTAGTATATAACTATATTGTAGCATTAACAAAGTACAAGGAAAGACATGGGTTTGGTAAACGGCTCTTTATTTAACAAAACAAGAGTTCAACGAGCCAACAACTACTGAACTGTAACGATAAAAACATATACAAGTCGCTACACAAAATAAAATATATCAAATAACTACCATAATTTCCGGACTATAAGTCGCGGTTTTTTTCATAGTTTGGGTGGGGGGGCGACTTATACTCAGGAGCGACTTATATATGGTTTTTTTTTCACAAATTTTTACTTGATCATTAAGACATCACTTAAAAGTATAGTTGACCACTTCCCATGTTATTTTCAGGATAGTTGATCACTTAACATGCTTTTATATCTTTATCTTGAACATATTCAAAACATAAAAAATAGAGAAAACATCAAAGCAATTAACACTTTAAAGCACCATACCCAAGTCCACTGTCTGTTTGCTCCTCTTATATTTATTATTATTATTTATTATTATTTGTTTATTTATCATTTATTCAACGCTCTTATTTATTCATTGTTTATGCCTTCTTGGGTTTTTTTGTGTTGCTTGTATGGATATGTGTACTATCTCACCGAGGGATAGTGGGAACGTAATTTCAATCTCTTTGTGTGTCTTGGTATATAAAAAAAAAATCGACAATAAAGCAGACTTTGTCTTTGATAAAACAACCAAATAAACAAAACAAAAAACTCCATTTAAAAAAATATATATTTTCAGACGAAACTGGATGAGGGCGCTTTAAATTTCACCGTTGGCCGTGACTCATCAACTGGGTGGGCTTAAGAAAAATGGCACCAAAAAGAAAGTCATATTTTGCAAGTTACAAACTTCAAGTTGTAAAATATGCAGCTGAAAACAGTAATCGAGCAGCAGAAAAAAAGTTTGGAGAACCGTGATGTACCAATGGATTACTATTTCAAGTGACGTCAGTGGCACCGCGCGGCGCGACCCACGTAAGGACTTCCGGCATCATTAGCGGTGATCATTTCTAAGTGACACGGAGGACAAAGAGTTTAAAGGAATTAAGGATTTGGAGTGACATAGAAGGTTTGAAAAACTATTATGGCTTTTACGCACGCCCGGTCCTACTCTACTGAGTCGGGGGCCGGCGCTCGGTCGAGTGGCTGTCCGCGAACGGTGCATGGGGCTCGGACATGACCATTACGCACCCCCGGTCCTCTGCCATGGAGCTATCGTCTCTGGAAGTCCACGCCGCCACACGCTTGGAAGTTTGTTTTGTGGAATAAAGAGCCGTTTACCAAACCTACGTCTATCCTTGTACTTTGTTAACGCTACAATATAGTTATATACTAGATCTGTGGAATAAAGACGAGGCTGACGTCAGGGCGCACGCGCGGCGATGTTGACAAAGGACGAGGAATTTGATCGATGGATTTAATGGATTTAAAGTGCACGGATGGTTTGATAATATTATTGCTTATATTATAGTTATTTGAAATATATTTTATCTATCGTTATATGAGCCTGTGGAATATTGTGCAAGCGCCCTCAGCCACGCGCAGCCATTGTTGACAAAGAACGATCGATGGATTTAATGAATTGGGGTGACACCGATGGTTTTATAAACATGTTATTTATGTAATGGTTATCCTAAATCACTCTATATGTTACGTCAGGCCCGTTCTCAGCTCCTCATTTGTGTTTGTCACGTTAGCATACCTATCGTTTAGCCTGTTGCTATCGTATCGAATGATCGATGGATTTAATGAATTGGAGTGACACCAATGGTTTTATAAACCTGTTATTCATGTAATAGTTGTCCTTAATCACTCTATATGTTACATCAGGCCCGTTCTCAGCTCTTTGTTTGTGTTTGTCACGTTAGCATACCTATCGTTTAGCCTGTTGTTGCTATCGTTTAGCCTGTTGTTGCTCATTCATGACTGTTTTTGGTGTGGGATTTTGTCGAATAAATTGCCCCCCAAAATGCGACTTATACTCCGGAGCGACTTATATATGTTTTTTTTCACTTTTGGGGCATTTTATGGCTGGTGCGACTTATACTCCGGAGCGACTTATAGTCCGGAAAATACGGTATAATACAAATAGTTCACCGCCACACGGTCCCAAGCACCGGCGTGGACTTCCAGGCGTGTGGTGGCGTGAACTTCCATCCGCGGAGGTGGCACTTCCAGCCATGGAGGTGGAAAAGAGCTCCATAGAATAGGACCAAGCGTGCGGAATGGCCATGTCCGAGCCCCATCCACCGTCTCCGGACAGCCACCCGGCCGAGCACCAGCCCCCAACTTCCTTCCACGGAGGTGAAAGAAAGCTCCGTAGAGTAGGACAGGGCGTGCGTAGAAGCCACAATAGTTTTTCAAACCTTCTGTGTCACTCCAAATTATTAAATCCTTCAAACTCTTCGTCCTCCGTGTCACTTACAAACAAAGCCGCTAATGATGCCGGTAGTACGTGGGGCCCTTCGTCATCTTCGTCATCCCGTGATCAAATTTTTGTCCCTTATGTAAACAACTGCCGCGCCGCGCTGCTGACGTCACTTGAAATTCAAATTACAGTAATCCCTTGCTACATCACGGTTCGTTTATCGCGGTTTCACTTTTTCTTTTTTATTTTGAAAATTTAGGAAAAAATTCACCAATATGTCGTTCCTCAGTATAAGTCGCCCCCCCACCCAAACTAAGAAAAAATCGTGACTTATAGTCCGAAAAATACGGTACTTACAGTACCTTTCCAAAAAAGTAATTCATAAATACAATTAGTAACCAGGGTTTTCAAAAACGTTCAATGATGTAAAAGAATTCAGATTATCACTGTGAATACAGTTCAATGATGTTAAAGAATTTAGATTTTTCAGTGTGAAGACAGCTACATAGACTAGAACAGCATAGACCAATACTTCAGGTTGCAGACCAGGAAACGTGCAAGTAACATCTCTATAGACACTTCTCACCCAGGTTGGAGTCTGTTTGAATTATCCCCTCCGGACGGCGTTATAGAGCTCTGTACGCCAAAACCAGCAGACACAGAGCCCAGCCTGTTGCTCTGATGAACTCACACCACTCTTAGAGTCTCAGAGTCATTGCTGTGCAATAACATCCTGCTCTCCACACCTTTTTTGAATTGTCTACACTGTTTGTACTGTGTCCTCTCTGCATCCATGGCAGGCTGGTCATCCTGGAAGAGGGACCCTCCCATCTGTGGTCTCTTCTCAAGGTTTCTCATTTCCCCTAGCTGGAGTTTTGAGTTTTTCCTTGCCCTCCTGGGAGTTTAAGATCAGGGGATGTTTGAGAATATTTGTTATTTTTCACATGTCCTGAGTGTTGTAAAAACTCTTGAATCTTGAATTTAACAAAATATTTATTGAACAATTTAAAATAAACATTAAATAAATAATAAATAGTCACGCAACTTAGAGACAATCAACGGGACGCGCACACTGCAGACTTTTCCATTTTTTTACGGCAAAACTCCTCTGATGGGAGAAAAAAGTTACATCATGGAGAGGTCGACAATTCCCTACATGGTAATGTAAACAATGTTGCGTCTTCAGACAGTCAAACAGTTGAAAAATGAACGAAGGAAAAAGTAAAAACATACCTGAAGCCTTTCCTTGTTTTGTTTTATCCCGGTATAAGTACAAAGTAAAAACATACCTGAAGCCTTTCCTTGTTTTGTTTTATCCCGGGATAATTACAAAGAAGTATTGTACAGCTAGAGACGACCATAGACGACGACGATGATCATTATTTTGTTTTTGTATCGTCATTGTCACGTGACAGATTCCTTGAAGCTGATTGGCTTACGTAAGGCGTAGCGAGTCAAAAGTTGCAGAGGCAGAATGAGCGTTTTGCGTTGCGCGTCGACGTGTCCCAAGCAGCTTAAGTAACATGTCAAATTTCACTGTTAGTAACGGCGTTATAGCAATTGACGTTATAGCGTTATAGCAATTGACGAAGTAATTGAGCAGATTATCTGTTACTGGAAATCTATAACAGCGTTAGTAAGGCCGTTCCTTCTAACGCACCGAAAATGAAGACATGAAAAGCTTTCAATGATTTCAGCCTTTTCCACAAAGCTTTATTTATTTATTCATTCATTCATTCATTCATTCTTTCGTTTGTTCGTTCATTCGTTCGTTCATTTAACCTGTCGCAAAACTATGACTGCGCAATAGATATTCTGCCAGGTGCCACTCCACCTAAGGGTCGCCTGTACTCCCTGTCGGTCCCCGAGAGGCAAGCGATGGAGGACTATTTCAAGGACCCGGGATAATCCGTCCCTCCTCCTCACCGGCCGGAACCGAATTCTTCTTTGTGGGGAAGGGCGGCACGCTCCATGCTTGCATAGACTATCAAGGTTTGAATGATATTACGGTGAAGAATCTTTACACCTTGCCCCTCCTGACCAGTTGCTGATCTCATTCCGTCTCAACTGATGCCTGAACGCCGCCAGCCCGACCAACCGCCCGTCCCAGACTACTGTATGTCTTAACGCTGTCATGTCATGTCACGTGCTGTGCTCCATGTCACCCAACCGGTAACATTCCACCACACTCTATTAGTCACAGCCATGCCCACTCATCTACTCAATCACCTGCACCTGTTTCTGCTCGTCAGCCAGCTCCTATTTAAACACCCACACACCAGTCATTTCTTTGTCAGTTTGTCCCCGAATGTCACCCGTTCATGCCTGCGCCTCGTACCTTGCTTGTTGTTCTGATTCCTAGTTGCCGACCTTGTTCCATACACTGACAGACTACGCCCGACCGCCGCCTGCTCTGACCAATCGTCCGTCCACCAATCAAGCCCAAACGTCACCTGCCCTGACCAATCACCCATTCACCGATCAGCCTGAACACCGCCAGCCCTGACCGACCAAACGCCCGACCACTGACCACGTCTTCACCTGGCTCTTTGATCACGCCGAGTCCGATCCCCCTCAGCCATGAATAAGCAGTATGCTGCATTTGGTCGTCCTGTCTATCTGTCTGCTGATACACCGGCCCTGACCGATCGCCCATCCCCGACCAGGTCGTCACCTGGCCCTCCGACCACGCTGCGTCCGATCTCTGGTTTGTTACATGCTTTAAAGTTGATTTTAAGGTTTTTTCTTAATTCTTAATGATTTTAATGTTTATTTTCCATTCACCACTTTGAATTGCTTTATGTACAAATTTAGGCATACAAATAAACGTGCCTTGCCTTAAAAACAGTTGGGCACAAAATTATCTTTTGTTGTCCTCGAAAGCCAGAGTGTTCAGGTGACACAAAGCCAATGGAGAAATACCAAAATAATGTGTCAGGGAGAAACACAAAATGCTTGATAAATTGTGTTAAATCAGCTGTCCCCTATGTGGTCACTGCAAAATCACAACAGGTGGACGTGGTGGTTACTGTCTCCCTCAACTTCTGACCCATTCTGTATATCTGCTCCTAAACCACTAAATCTGCCAGCTTTTCAGTTACGTAAAATCACCCACATCTGTACAGTGACTTGCTATTCCATGTGTGAAGAGCTCAACTTCTAATTTCTGAATAGAAGGATATATTTTTCCTCTGGATAGTGCTTGGGCATATCGTGTATTTTCTCTTGTGCTGTGTGAGAGCTGAAATTTTTAACACTTCTCACACAACAATTCTAAATCTGCAGTAACTGGTTCCTGGCTGGTGTGAAAATATTTTGGAGGAAAGAGAAAACAAGGGTATAAAACAGCATTCCAAAGGGGCACAGGAAGGCACAAGTTATTCTTTGGCCTAGAACAACAATGTCTGATTCCGGGACATTCAGTGCATATATTGTGTGTATGTGTGCGTGTATGTGTGTGCTTGTGTGTCAGAGCTGTATGGACAACAAGGAGCGACAGATGAGACAAAAGATGAGAGTAGGATATCACAATTGACACCATTGAGTTAACAACAAAATACTACATCCAGGCAACCCTACCACTACCCTTCCATGCACACACACGCGCACACACTCGTGCACACAAGCACATACACGCACGCACACATTGCTCTTTTATTATGCCTGCCGAGGCACTTTTCTTCTTTTGTGATATATACCATCATAGCACCCTGTTATTACCTTTGACTGTAATTTGCACCTCATCTCCAATCAAGTTTTTGCTTTCTGTAGGGAAGACACTTTTCAACAAATCCCAATTTACTACAGGCATACAGTCATGCCTGCCAGCGTAATCTATTTTGGCCTGGCTTTCCAGGATGTTCTCATGACATTTTTACCAGCTATAAAGGTCTGTGATGTTGCTAAAAAGCTGTCTGAACATTCGAATAGACCTTAAGTTGTTTATCGTCTGCTGGAAGATGAATGGTGGTCTCCCAGGTCAGTTATTACCTTTTGTGCAAGCATCCAAAGTGAATTAGACAATTTGTGGAGATAACACAAGAACTCAATCAGATAATTTGTGGTTTTCATTTTCTTTGTCCTTATTGTGGGTGAATTAGGTGTATAAGTCTTTCCATGACTCAGTGCTAGTTGTACCTTTCTATGGAATTTACGAGAGAATGCAAAATTAGTTGTGTTCCAGGGTAGACCAAAGTCTTCTCCTGGGAAAGAGGAAATTGAAGTCAAGTCACCGTCCAATTGTTGTCTCATTATTGTCTCATTATTGTCAATTTATATGTCAAGCCAACATTCATGTGTCACGGTAACCTAAATTTTTATCTATTATTGATTTCCTTTGTGAGCAGAATGATTGTATAGATTAAAACATTTGATGGGGGGAGGACATGCTATGTCTCTCATCTGGCCGAGAACGTCTTGGTCCCCCGGGATGAGCTGGATGAAGTAGCTGGGGAGAGGAAAGTCTGGGTCCCTCCTAAAGCTGCTGACCTCGCGACCCAACCCCGGATAAGCGGAAGATGGATGGAATTTTTTTTTTCTCCACACACTGTGATGCTTACTTAATATTTTTATGCCTGTACATTATCAAAAAATGTGATTGGGGGAAAAGCCAAATTTCTTTCCACACACTGTGATGCTCACTCAATATCTTTATGCATGTACACTATTTGTGGACATAGGGAAAAATGACTGATATGACCTTTCCTTTGGCCTTGACAGTGGTGGTCATTGACTGTGATGTACAATACAGTGAGTGAGAACTTATGGTCAGTGTTTATGAAATCAGCCTCCTAAAAAACTATTGCGACCAAGGATGTTTGGCAACATATGGAATATCAGTATTCGGATGATTTTTTTTATTTATCCCAAGACCTAAATTATAAACATAATGTAAAATACATTGTGGTCATTGTGTGTTCAAGTAGACAAATTGTGTAATCAATGTTGAAAAATGTAGATTTCCTCTTCAATTCATTTATTCTTTTCGAGTCAAGTCATCTGCTTTTATTTTTATAACTTCTGAATTCCAATCCTTTTTGCTTCCCCGGCACAACTCTAGTTAACTGTAACGGAAATAATGACAAGGTAAATCAGTCACACTGTCCTTTGCACCACTGACTGCGATAAGTGAGTGAAAATAACAGTTTACACTCCTTGCCATACATAACAATGGGTGTGTACATGTAAAATCACAATAGCAAAAATAATTTCATGTTTGCCACAATGCTTTGAGGCATGTCACATGGTGTATTAAGCATATTGTTAACATGCATTGTGTTTATATGGTCGAAAAGTACACTTGTAAGCTGAGTATTGAAACAATGAGAATGCTTAAAAAAAGGAAAAAAAGAAGCTTGCTTGCTTCTCTGGCCAGAGTAAGCAAAAATACCAAACAGCATTTATGTACCGTAATTTCCGGACTATAAGTCGCGGTTTATTTCATAGTTTGGGTGGGGGGGCGACTTATACTCAGGAGCGACTTATATACGTTTTTTTTCACAAATTTTTACTTGATCATTAAGACATCACTTACAAGTATAGCTGACCACTTCCCATGTTATTTTTAGTATAGTTGATCACTTCACATGCTTTTATATCTTTATCTTGAACATATTCAAAACATAAAAAATAGAGAAAACATCAAATAAAGCAATTAACACTTTAAAGCACCATATCCAAGTCCACTGTCTGCTGTATGTACACTTGCTCCATTTTTGCTCCTCTTATATGTATTATTATTATTTATTATTATTTGTTTATCTATCATTTATTCAACACTCTTATTTATTCATTGTTTGTGCCTTTTTTTTTTTTTGTGTTGCTTGTATGCATATGTGTACTATCTCACCGAGGGATAGTGGAAACGTAATTTCAATCTCTTTGTGTGTCTTAGTATATAAAAAAAAAAATCAACGATAAAGCAGACTTTGACTTTGATAAAACAACCAAAAAAATATATATTTTCAGACGAAACTGGATGAGGGCGCTCTAAATTTCACCGTTGGCCGTGACTCATCAACTGGGTGGGCTTAAGAAAAATGGCACCAAAAAGAAACTCATATTTTGCAGGTTACAAACTTCAAGTTGTAAAATATGCAGCTGAAAACAGTAATCGAGCAGCAGAAAGAAAGTTTGGAGAACCGTGATGTACCAATGGATTACTATTTCAAGTGACGTCAGTAGCGCGGCGCGGCGGTTGTTTACATACAAACGTGCCCACATAAGGACTACCGGCATCATTAGCGGTGATCATTTCTAAGTGACACGGAGGACAAAGAGTTTGAAGGAATTAAGGATTTGGAGTGACATAGAAGGTTTGAAAAACTATTATGGCTTTTACGCACGCCCGGTCCTACTCTACTGAGTCGGGTGCCGGCGCTCGGCCGAGTGGCTGTCCGCGAACGGTGCGCGGGGCTCGGACATGGCCATTACGCACGCCCGGTCTGTCTGGAAGTCCACGCCGCCACACGCTTGGAAGTTTGTTTTGTTTAATAAAGAGCCGTTTACCAAACCCACGTCTATCCTTGTACTTTGTTAACGCTACAATATAGTTATATAGTAGATCTGTGGAATAAAGACGAGGCTGACGTCAGGGCGCACGCGCGGCGATGTTGCCAAAGGACGAGGAATTTGATCGATGGATTTAATGGAATTAAAGTGCACGGATGGTTTGATAATATTATTAGCTTGTATTATCGTTATTTGAAATGTAGTTTATCTATCGTTATATGAGCCTGTGGAATATTTTGAAGTGCAAGCGCCCTCAGCCGTGCGCACCTATTGTTGACAAAGAACGATCGATTGATTTAATGAATTGGAGTGACACCGATGGTTTTATAAACATGTTATTCATGTAATAGTTGTCCTTAATCACTCTATATGTTACGTCAGGCCCGTTCTCAGCTCTTTGTTTGTGTTTGTCACGTTAGCATACCTATCGTTTAGCCTGTTGTTGCTATTTAATGAATTGGAGTGACACCGATGGTTTTATAAACATGTTATTCATGTAATAGTTGTCCTTAATCACTCTATATGTTACGTCAGGCCCGTTCTCAGCTCTTTGTTTGAGTTTGTCACGTTAGCATACCTATCGTTTAGCCTGTTGTTGCTATTTAATGAATTGGAGTGACACCGATGGTTTTATAAACATGTTATTCATGTAATAGTTGTCCTTAATCACTCTATATGTTACGTCAGGCCCGTTCTCAGCTCTTTGTTTGAGTTTGTCACGTTAGCATACCTATCGTTTAGCCTGTTGTTGCTATTTAATGAATTGAAGTGACACTGATGGTTTTATAAACATGTTATTCATGTAATAGTTGTCCTTAATCACTCTATATGTTACGTCAGGCCCGTTCTCAGCTCTTTGTGTTTGTCACGTTAGCATACCTATCGTTTAGCCTGTTGTTGCTATTGTTTAGCCTGTTGTTGCTCGTTCATGACTGTTTTTGGTGTGGGATTTTGTCGAATAAATTGCCCCCAAAATGCGACTTATACTCCGGAGCGACTTATATATGGTTTTTTTTCACTTTTTGGGGCATTTTATGGCTGGTGCGACTTATACTCCAGAGCGACTTATAGTCCGGAAAATACGGTATTTGAATAGCATTATTTGAGTAACTGTAAACTGAAATAATTTAAATTGTTTTCCCTTAACTCGAAACAGTTACATTCTTGAAAAATGGGTTTTTAATGAAAGTCTTGGGGGTAAATATAATGTATGATGAACCTGCATGCATGTTCCTACACTTCCAGTCCGTGTTTTGTCCAGTCCATTGTTTTAGTGTACTTTCAAGTAGCTACTTGTTCTGTTTCACCACATCAGTGTCCTCCCCCATGATGGTATCGTGGGACT
This sequence comes from Syngnathus floridae, assembly GCF_059516105.1. Lineage (NCBI taxonomy): Eukaryota > Metazoa > Chordata > Actinopteri > Syngnathiformes > Syngnathidae > Syngnathus > Syngnathus floridae. Next base: position 13,038,458 of record NC_142420.1, on the reverse strand, counting down.
GGTACTCAAATAGTTCAAAACGAGCGCCTTAGTTTTTGTTTAAGACTAGACCATTGTTGCTGCACCAGTCCACCATTGTAAAGGTCTCCTAGCTCTCTGCGCTCCTTCCACTGGTCATCCATATCACATCATACCACTGTAGTCAACACAGAAACTCTGCAGGTGTCACTCTGCAGGAATCTTGACTCAGGCCTTCCAGTGTATTTTGCCAATTCTAAGTATGGCTGCGTGGGTTTTCTGCAAATGCTTCGGCTTCCAGCCACAATCCAAAACATGCATCTTTGATGACTCTTAATTGTGCAAAAGGGATGCATATGAACCTCAAATTTAATAACACATTAAGTATTTGTTATACAAAGATTTTAAGGGAAAAAAGTGGCATTTCGGGTCCCTTTGGTCTTTTTATTTGATTTTTATCGACACTATCCAGTATGTTCCATATTCTCTGGTTTCCTGTAGTATTAAAGCTTTTTGCGGTGATGGATGGATGGTATGATGTTTGATGGGTGCCAGAGACGGGTGGGCTCTGGACAGAAAATGGAAAAGACCATTACTAAAATTCTTTTAATAGAGCACTTTAACAAAGAGGAAAGGATTTTCGGTGTAGGTGTTGAATAGAGATGACATTTATCTTCACATCCTCTGCGGAGAAAAGTTCACAAACATCATCCTGCTTCTCTTTTCTTTTTGCATCACACACCTGAGAAAATAATGGCAGCATTTTATTAAGTTCAAGGTGTGAACTCAATGCACCGCATACACTAGAGTGCAAAAAAGCAACGAGCGAGAACATTATAATTTATTCATCAGTTTTTACACTTCTCCATAGGTGAAGTCAAAATGCACATGCCACACATTTTGAGATACATGGCGCTTCAAGACTGGTTCTTCATAGAGTTCGGGTGAGATGGAGCTTTTCTTTTTTAAGGAGGTTAAAAAGCTTCTCGGTGGCAAAGCCCCAGGTGAATGAGCGCCATCTGGAGTGCCTAAATCCTAGAGGCTCTGGATATTGTGGGGGCTGTACTGGCTCTACTCCTCTACAACATCGTGTGGACATCGGGGAAAGTGCCTCTGGTTTGGCAGACCAGGATAGTGGTCCCTCTTTTCAAGAAGGGGGGCTGGAGGGTGTGTTCTAGTTTAGGTAAGCCGATTTAGGATAAAAATAATCTTTGACATTACATCGTACTCGTCCGCTGCCAGGGAGGCAGAGCATGCTCCTCTCATAGCCTGCAACTGGCTATTCTTCATTTCCTATTTTAAATGCTAAATTTATAAATAACAAGAAGTTAGAAAGAAGGGAACTGTTTGGGGATTGGAGGGGGCTTGTCATGTCATGTCAACCTCGACTTCACAGATTTCATTTTTTGCAGGCATTTTTTTAAGTCTAGGATAATTGAGGTAACACTATTTCATTAAGTTCACAGGTACCTTCTCATCTGAATAACATTTCCTCTCAAATTACAAAAATAAACAAGGCAAAATTATAACAATAGTCAAGTAATAAATTAAATGCAGTAAAATCAAATCAAAATTAAAGTAAAATTAAATACAATGATTAAAAAAATAATTTTAGAAATTAATAATAAATACCAAAATAAATGTGGAATTCATTAATAAAATAAAGATATAAATACAATTTAATATCTATATATAACAATATAATAATTCATTTATATTTAATTTTAGTGTGAAACGCTTTGAGGGTCTCAACAGGTGGAACAAGTGAAAGCCCTTTTACCATATATATTTTAATAAATTTTTTAAAATGATACTTTTCATATTTGTTTTTAATAAATGAAAATGCATATTTTTTGGTTCCGCAAATATTTAGATTTCCACAATGGAACGTGACTCGATTCTGTGATAGTTGAGGCTTGGAAAGTCGCATGTAGAAGACAAGAAGTGAAGTGAAGCAATAGGCAAGGTTCAAGTAAGAAAAAGAAAATTATATGCCCAGGGCTAAGACATGAGGCAGAACAGAAAGTGGTAGTAAGAAAAAGTATGACTTCAGATGCAGACCGAGCATACACCCTCCAGGTAGATCTGTCCTAGGGTGACCAGACTATTGAGAACATTAGTCAATATTGAGCCAATTCCAGTGGAAAGCAGACTGGATGATGTTGTGGGACTGACATTCAAAACAGACAGAATTATGTGAGTGTTCCATTAAAAAATACAAAAGAGGGAGAAGAAGCACCCCTCCGTGGGTCGTCACCTTATCGTGGTGGAGGGGTTTGCGTGCCCCTATGATCTTACGAGCCATGTTGTCGGGGGCTTCATGCCCCTGGTAGGGTCACCCATGGCAAACGGGTCCTAGGTGAGGGGCCAGACAAAGCACGGCTCACAGAAGCCCCTTATGATGAGTAAAATAAATGGACTTCGATTTCCCTCTCCCGGACGCGGGTCACCGGGGCCCCCCTCTGGAGCCAGGCCTGGAGGCAGGGCTCGAAGGCGAGCGTCTGGTGGCTGGGCCTTCGCCCATGGGGCCCGGCCGGGCACAGCCCGAAAAGGAAACGTGGGTCCCCCTACCCATGGGCTCACCACCTGTGGGAGGGGCCAAAGGGGTCGGGCAAAGTGTGAGCTGGGCGGCGGCCAAAGGCAGGGACCTTGGCGGTCTGATCCCCGGCTGCAGAAGCTGGCTCTTGGGACATGAAATGTCACCTCTCTGGCTGGAAAGGAGCCCGAGCTGGTGTGCGAGGCAGAAAAATTCCGACTAGATATAGTCTGACTAGCCTCCAGGCACAGTTTGGATTCCCTCTCGAGAGGGGCTGGACTCTCTTCCACTCTGGAGTTGCCCATGGTGAGAGGCGTCGAGCAGGTGTGGGCATACTTATTGCCCCCCGGCTGGGCGCCTGCATATTGGGGTTCACCCCGGTGAACGAGAGGGTAGCCTCCCTCCGCCTTCGGGTGGGTGGACGGGTCCTGACTGTTGTTTGTGTCTATGCACCAAACGGCAGCTCAGAGTACCCACCCTTCTTGGAGTCCCTGGAGGAAATGCGGGAGAGGGCTCCTTCTAGGGACTCCATCGTTCTACTGGGTGACTTCAATGCTCACGTGGGCAATGACAGTGAGACCTGGAGGGGCGTGATTGGGAGGAACGGCACCCCCGATCTGAACCCGAGAGGTGTTCTATTATTGGACTTCTGTGCTCGACACGGATTTTCAATAATGAACACCATGTTCAAACATAAGGTGGTCCATGTGTGCACTTGGCACCAGGACACCCTAGGCCGCAGTTCGATGATCAACTTTGTAGTCGTGTCATCGGATTTGCGGCCGCATGTTTTGGACACTCGGGTGAAGAGAGGGGCGGAGCTGTCAACTGATCACCACCTGGTGGTGGGTTGGCTCCGATGGTGGGGGAAGATGCCGGTCCGACCTGGCAGACCCAAACGCTCTGTGAGGGTCTGCTGGGAACGTCTGGCAGAATCTGTCAGGGAGAGCTTCAACTCCCACCTCCGGCAGAGCTTTTCCCACGTCCCGGGGGAGGCGGGGGACGTTGAGTCCGAGTGGACCATGATCCGCGCCTCCATTGTTGAGGTGGCCGACTGAAGCTGTGGCCGTAAGGTCGTTGGTGCCTGTTGTGGCGGCAATCCCCGAACCCGCTGGTGGACACCGGCGATAAGGGATGCCGTCAAGCTGAAGGAGTCCTATCGGGCCGTTTTGGCTTGCAGGACTCCAGAGGCAGCTGACAGGTACCGGATGGCCAAGCGGAACGCGGCTTCGGCGGTTGCTGAGGCAAAAACCTGGGCTTAGGAGGAGTTTAGTGAGGCCATGGAGAATGACTTCCGGACGGCTTCGAGGAAATTCTGGTCCACCATCCGGCGTCTCAGGAGGGGGAAGCAGTGCAACGTCAACACTGTTTACAGTGGGGTTGGCGTGCTGCTGACCTCGACTCGGGACGTCGTGAGTCGGTGGGGAGAATACTTCGACGACCTCCTCAATTCCACCTACACGCCTTCCATTGAGGAAGCAGGGCCTGGAGACTCTGAGGCGGATTCTCCAATCTCTGGGGTCGAAGTCACTGAGGTAGTTAAAAAACTCCTTGGTGGCAAGGCCCGGGGGGTGGATGAGATCCGCCCGGAGTTCTTAAAGGCTCTGGATGGTGTGGAGCTATCATGGCTGACACGCCTCTACAACGTTGCGTGGACAGCGGGGACAGTGCCTCTGGATTGGCAGACTGGGGTGGTGGTTCCCCTCTTTAAGAAGGGGGACCGGAGGGTGTGTTCCAATTACAGGGGAATCACACTCCTCAGCCTCCCTGGTAAGGTCTATTCAGGGGTGCTGGAGAGGAGGGTCCGTCGGGAGGTCGAACCTCGGATTCAGGAGGAGCAGTGTGGCTTTCGTCCTGGCCGTGGAACAGTGGACCAGCTTTACACCCTCGGCAGGATCCTCGAGGGTGCATGGGAGTTCGCCCAACCAGTCCACATGTGTTTTGTGGACTTGGAGAAGGCGTTCGACCGTGTCCCTCGGGAGGTTCTGTGGAGGGTGCTTCGGGAGTACGGGGTGCCGAGCCAACTGATAAGGGCGGTTCGGTCCCTGTATCACCGATGCCAGAGTCTGGTCCGCATTTCCGACAGTAAGTCGGATTCGTTCCCAGTGAGGGTTGGACTCCGCCAAGGCTGCCCTTTGTCACCGATTCTGTTCATAATTTTTATGGACAAATTTCTAGGCGCAGCCGAGGCGTTGAGGGGGTCCGGTTTGGGGACCTCAGCATCGCGTCTCTGCTTTTTGCAGATGACGTGGTGCTGTTGGCTTCTTCAGGCCGTGATCTCCAGCTCTCGCTGGAACGGTTCGCAGCCGAGTGTGAAGCGGTCGGGATGAGGGTCAGCACCTCCAAATCCGAGTCCATGGTCCTCGATCGGAAAAGGGTGGAATGCCCTCTCCGGATCGGGGATGAGATCCTGCCCCAAGTGGAGGAGTTCAAGTATCTTGGAGTCTTGTTCACGAGTGAGGGGAAGATGGAGCGTGAGATCGACAGGCGAATCGGTGCAGCGTCGGCAGTAATGCGGACCCTGTACCGGTCCGTTGTGGTGAAGACAGAGCTGAGCCAAAAGGCAAAGCTCTCAATTTACCGGTCGATTTACGCTCCTACCCTCACCTATGGTCACGAGCTATGGGTCGTGACCGAAAGAACGAGATCTCGGATACAAGCGGCCGAAATGAGTTTTCTCCGCAGGATGTCCGGGCTCTCCCTTAGAGATAGTGTGAGAAGCGCGGTCATCCGGGAGAGACTCGGAGTAGAGTCGCTACTCCTCCACGTTGAGAGGAGCCAGATGAGGTGGCTCGGGCATCTTATCAGGATGCCTCCTGGACGCCTCCCTGGGGAGGTGTTCCGGGCATGTCCCACCGGTAGGAGACCCCGGGGACGACCCAGGACGCGCTGGAGAGACTATGTCTCTCAGCTGGCCTGGGAACGCCTTGGGATCCCCCGGGATGAGCTGGATGAAGTGGCTGGGGAGAGGGAAGTCTGGGAGTCCCTCCTAAAGCTGCTGCCCCCGCGACCCGACCCCGGATAAGCGGAAGAAGATGGATGGATGGATGGATATTTTTTACTTTGATAATATAACAAAATTATTTATGACTTCAATTGTGTAAACAAATGTCAGATTTGTCCGCGAGCCAGACGCAGTCACCAAAAGAGCCATATCTGGCTCGCGAGCCATAGGTTCCCAAACACTGACATAAACAGACAAGTATATTCACATATTAAATCAATACAAGAAACATTTTACGCATATAATTATACCTACACACCAAATCAATAAAGAAGACATAACTAGACATGTTTGATAGCTGGTAATGACAAAGGATTTTATAACTTTATGATCTGATATGTATTTTTGTGCACTTTGAAATAACAAATGTTTTGTTGATATATTGCCTGAATAGCTTCATTAAGGAACTGTTTAATGCATGCCTGATATTTTTCTAAATCACGGACACTGCCAAAGTCGTCTAAAAATGTTCAGTACTTGATTATATCTTATGTTTTGATTAATGCTAGATGTGACGTCATATGTTGCCTAATGCTAGACGCCAGCTTTGGATTACTAATGAACGTTCTGGACAGAGGGAAATGTTTTGCCTAACAATGAAAAGATATGTGTCAAAAGATAGTGTCAAAAGAACAAACAAACAAATGCATGGTAAGTGGTGAGTAAGAACTTTGGATGGTCAGGGAACATTAACAAATTGATGATGTCACACCCAAAAGTTCACATAATTCCGTACTAAATGACAAAATTGAAAGGATGATGAATGGGCGGTGTGCGACAGTGGGCGAAGTGGATGTATGCGCAAGAATGGTTTACAGGAAGGACACTTGGAGATAAAACCGGTAGAGGTGCCAGAGGAAGAGCAGCAGGAGGAAAACAACCAAGAACCTGGCCAAAGGTGATTGCCAAGGCCGAAAGACGGGACGGAAAACGACAGCCCTCACACACACCAAATCGCCCATGTTTAGCACCCACTCCCATGGAATTAAACTCTCCTGCGAACTTGCCACACCCTCTGACTCATTACCCATCAAGCTCGGCCGACACTGGCTTGTGCAACTGAATGTAAGCTGACCAAAGAACCTTGAACGTTGCCTTTTCTGAATGGAGACTTTCTGCTCTTGAGCATGGTCACACGGCTGTTGCCCAGCGCTGTTTTGTATTTTTCCTGAAAACAGAGCTTTCTTAACAAGAATTGTAATTGAACTCAACCAATCTGTGTAAGTCTAAATTTTGTTTCGGTGTCTTAGCCTTTTCTTAAAACTGAAGAAATAAAACGAGCACGCAGGGAGTAAATTGGATAACAGGTTATGGCTTTTGCCGTGAGGGGTGAATAACGCGCTTCCCAAATTGTGGATCAGATCCAACACATAATTTTTACTTTTCAATAATAAAAAAACGTTTTGGATTCTTTAATTTATTTACATTTTATTAAACCTATGACTGTGTCAGATCCTTTTGCCAGACCCTTTCCTGTTCCCATGCCCGGGTAACTGTAGAAGGTTGCGTCAGGAAGGGCATCTGGCGTAAAAATTTGCCAACATTTCTCATGCGCTGTGGCAACCCCTGAGGGGAAAACCGGAAGAAGAAGAATAGACCCAACTTAGTGTGTAATGCTTGCTAAATTTTGGCCACAAGCTTTTGCTATTTCACCCGTGTGAAATTATAGATATGGTTAGGTTCTAAAACACAAAACATTACGATGGACTTCTCTGTGTTGGCGCTGGGCAGGGGTGGCCAATGTGACTGAATTCCCCATACCGATGGCTGAGGAGGAGCTCTCTCTAGCCGGTGCTGTTCTCTTTTTTTAGCCATTCATGTGAGGAACCTGAGAACATTGCCAGCAACTGCTCAAGACGTCCATTTCTCCACGCTCAGTCAAAGTATGCTGGAACGTATGTGGCCTTACCATAGTTGCAATATATATTTAATACTGTATACTAGTCTACTGTATTTGTGCGGCTTGATGGCTGCATATTCAGTTAAGTCTTGCTGGGATTCCAACGCAGGAATGGAGTTTGAGTGTGTGAGCCTGTGAGTCGTGACCGTCATTACGCATTACTGCTATGTTCAAGTGTGCCATGGAAAATTGATAACTCTTCCACACCTGCTCACAACTGTGTTTCAGAACCAAAATATGGTACTGTTTGATTTCATGTGCCACCCAAATCGGTTCGCACCATTAAAAGTACTCACTTTGTTACCCATTCCTACCCTCAACCAACCAGTAAGAGAGTGGAGTGAGCTAAGCCAACTAAATTGGTATCACTCTTTTAAAAAAGTGTTTTCTGTTTATTTTACGAAAATTACAAGACGCTGTATCAAGGCTCCACCTCCAGCCCTCCCTGTGTGGAGTTTGCATGTTCTCCCCGTGCCCGCGTGGGTTTTCTCCGGGCAATCTGGTTTCCTCCCAAATCCCCAAAACATGCTTGGTAGGCCGATTGAACACTCCAAATTGTCCCTAGGTGTGAGTGTGAATAGCTGTTCATCTCTGTGTGCCCAGCCAATTGAGGCTGTCCCTTGCCTACTGCCCGATGACTACTGGGATAGGCTCCAGCACGCCCGTGACCCTTGAGGAAGAGCGGAATAGAAAATGGATGGATGGATGGATGGATGGATGGATGGATGGATGGATGGATGGATGGATGGATGGATGGATGGATGGATGGATGGATGGATGGATGTTTCAGGAGTTAAGCCTCAGAAGTCAAAAACTCTTCAATGGAACCACCTTCAAGACTATCAAAATTGTAGAAATATTGCTTATATTTTGCAAGAAACTGACATGGAAACCCAGATTATGACACCCTGGCACACATTATAGTTTATTTCCTTTAAGATGGATGTTTCAGGAGTTAAGCCTCAGAAGTCCAAATCTCTTCAATGGAACCACCTTCAAGACTATCGAAAATGTAGAAATATTGCTTATATTTTGGAAGAAACCGTCATGGAAACCCAGATTATGACACCCTGGCACACATTACAGTTTATTTTCTTTAAGACCATAGACTCACATGGGCCAGGCAGAGTCTCCCCACCCAAGAATATAAGAGTAGGGATCCTAGAGGTGGGGGTTAGACCTTCTTTTGCATCTTGCAGTAAAGGCTCAACAGCTATATTGCAATCTTTCTGGCGTCCATTAAATAGTTCAACTAAGAATATGCAGTCTTTGGGTACTTACTAATAGCATAGGATGCATTAAAGGTAAAAGAACCAGAAAAAAGGGTCCTTCAGAATTTTTCACTCTTAAATCTAAATCCCACCTTAAGATACATTCTCTTCATGGCGTATAACCATAAATCCATCTGGTGTGCATTGGTGTTTTTTATGAACCGTCTCTAGAGAATATGACATCATGTGGTCCTTTTATGTGAAGGAATGCTGCAAGTGAGGGTTTCATATGTTTGCATTGAACTCTCACTCTTTTACAGTGTCATGCCTCCCCCACCTATTGTCAATGGGCGATATATAATTCTCATCTAAAGATTTGAAATCCTACTTCAGAAAGATGGAATATTGCCAGAGTAGCTTGTTATGTTTTATCACCGTGTTGGATATTCAATTGATTGAGGATATGATTGAAATGTGCTAATAGCCCCAGCAGTCAAGACAAATTACAGCTGATTTTTATGGTTTGTGTGTGTACATGCGTTATGTGTGTGTTTTCTTGCACGTGATTTCTTTTGCTATATTTTGTCATTTTGTGTACTTTTACACTCAAGAGAAAAAAAATGACCTAAAATGTGGAAGTTGGTGACTTACAAAGACAGAAAGCATGAAAACACACAGACATCCTTGAAATGTGGTTTGATTTTAAATGTGTTATAATGTTTCCTTTACTTTGCCCCAAGGTTAGTAGCAGGTGTTTGTGAGATCATTGTTGGCTGTAATGGGCATGCTCAAGGGACTCAATAAAGTAAGGAAAGGTTTAACACAAAATTGAGCATGCCTTCAGGCATTACATTCATGAGTTCTACGCTATTAGAAGTGACGAAGCTTTGTTTTTGCTGAGTTGGAGCAGGGTTAGCTGCCATTAGCAAAAAATTCATGAGTTGAGATCATGTGGACAATTACCGCTAATCAAATTATGCTCTTGGTAAATTGTGTTATCTGTAATTATCCCAACTCAACTTGTCTGTTATTTACCCCTTTTTTGAAATGTTGGCACTTGTTTTATTCTTGTACTCGTATTATTATGCTGTGACAAGTGAATTTCCCCGCTGTGGGATGAATAAAGTTCAGTCAATCAAATCTGACGACATTTTATTTGGATTTTAACATTATAATATATTATATTATTATAATATCATTATAACATGCATCTTTGGGGAAATCCATATTTTTCCTTTCTGACCTCCTAAAATAAGTTTACCTGCTACAACATCCAACTGAATTGCAACACATATTTGTTTGGAATCCAATAAACTTATATACTGAGATGTTTAACTTTGTCTTAATTGGGTTTTCAAGATTCAAGATTCAAGAGTTTTTTATTCGCCATGTTTGAGCGTGCCAAACAAGGAATTTGACTTCGGTAAATCACAGCCTCTGTTCAACATTTAGGTGACAACAACACTCAGCACATGTGAAGAACGAAAGATATTCTCAAACATCCCCAGATCTTAAACTCCCAAGAGGGCAAGGAAAAACTCAAAACTCCAGCTATGGGAAATGAGAAACCTTGAGAAAAGTCCACAGATGGGAGGGTCCCTCTTCTAGGATGACCAGGCTGCAATGGATGCAGAGAGGACACATAGTACAAACAGTGTAAACAAAAAAGGTGTGGAAAGCAGGATGTTATTGCACAGTAATGACTCTGAGACTCTAAGAGTGGTGTGAGTTCATCAGAGCGACAGCCTGGGGGAAGAAGCTGTCTCTGTGTCTGCTGGTTTTAGTGTACAGAGCTCTATAACGGCGTCCGGAGGGGAGTAGTTCAAACAGGCTGCAACCTGGGTGCGAAGGGTCTGTTGAGATGTTACTTGCACGTTTCCTGGTCCTGGTCAGGTACAAGTCTTGAATAGATGGGAGGTTGATTCCAATTATCTTTTCTGCAGTCCTTATTGTCCGTTGCAGTCTGTGCTTGTCTTGTTTGGAGGCCGATCCAAACCAGACAGTGATGGAGGTGCAGAGGACAGACTGGATGATGGCAGTGTAGAAGGTCTTCAGCAGCTCCCGTGGCAGGTTGAACTTCTTGAGCTGTCTCAGGAAGTACAGCCTCTGCTGGGCCTTCTTCCGGACAGAGTCTATGTGGCCGGTCCATTTCAGGTCCCGAGAGATTGTGGTTCCCAGGAACTTGAAGGTGTCTGATGAGAGAATAGTATTACTGCGGATAGTGAGGGGTGAAAGTGGTGAAGGGCCTCGCCTGATGTCCACTGTCATCTCCACGGTCTTGAGCGGGTTCAGGTCCAGGTGGTTTTGGCTGCACCAGTGGACCAGCCGCTCCACCTCCTGTCTGTATGCAGTCTCATCACCGTTCTGGATCAGTCCGATGAGAGTGGTGTCGTCTGCATACTTCAGGAGCTTCACAGAAGAGTCACTTGCGGAGAAATCGTTGGTGTAGAGGGAGAAGAGCAGTGGGGAGAGGACGCACCCCTGAGGGGCTCCAGTGTTGGTAGTCAGAGTGTCAGATGTGATGCTCCCCAGCCTCACACGCTGTCTCCTGTTGGTCAGGAAGCTGGTGATCCACTGACAGGTGGAGGCAGGCACCGCAAGCTGGATGAGCTTCCGTTGGAGGATGTCAGGAGCGATGGTGTTGAACGCCGAGCTGAAGTCCACAAACAGGATCCTGGCGTACTTTCCTGGGGTGTCCAGGTGTTGCAGGATGTAGTGCAGACCCATGTTGACCGCATCATCCACCGACCTGTTTGCCCGGTAGGCAAACTGGAGGGGGTCCAGCAGGGGGCCCGTGACATCCTTCAGGTGGTTCAGCACTAACCTCTCGAAAGATTTCATGACCACAGATGTCAGTGCAACAGGTCTATAGTCATTCAGACCTGTGATGGCGGGCTTCTTGGCCACTGGAACGATGGTGGAGCTCTTGAAGCACGCGGGCACCACACACAGCTCCAGGGAACGATTGAAGATCCGTGCAAAGGTGGGCGCCAGCTGCTCAGCGCAAACTTTCAAGCAGGAAGGTGACACGCCGTCTGGGCCCGGTGCCTTCCTGATCTTTTGTCTTCGGAACATCTGGCGCACTTCCTCCTCGCGAATCTGGAGTGCGGGCGCGGCCTCTGCAAGAGAGAGAGTCGGTGACCACGGTGATGGAGGTGTGGACAGAGCAGTTGTGGGGGGAGGTGAGTATGTGGATTGTGCTGCAGGAAGTCCCGTTGTGTGGGAGGACTGATCAAACCTGCAGTAGAACCTGTTTAGCTGGTTAGCGAGCCTTGGGCTCTCCACAGGACGGGGGGTTCGTTTCTTGAAGCCCGTGATGCTCTGCAGGCCTTTCCACACTGTTGAGGGATCAGGATTGGCAGAGAGGTGTCTCTCCAGGCTCTCCCCGTAACACCTCCTGGCTTTCCTGACCTCTCGGTTCAGTGTGTTTCTGGTCTGCTTGAACAGGTCCCGGTCGCCGCTCCTGTAGGCCTCCTCCTTGACTTTGCACAGCCTCCTAAGGTTCGGTGTAAACCAAGGTTTGTCGTTGTTGTACGTGCAGAAGGTCTTAGTCTGCACACACAGATCCTCACAAAAACTGATGTATGATGTGACAGTGTCAGTGAGTTCATGCAAGTCTGAATCTGCAGCTTCGAAAACTCTCCAATCGGTGCAGTCAAAGCAGGCTTGGAGGTTCTGCCTTGACTCCACTGTCCACTTCCTGACAGTCCTTACCACAGGCTTAGAAGTTTTTAGTTTCTGTCTGTAGGCAGGGATCAGATGAACTAGACAGTGGTCCGAGAGTCCTAAAGCTGCACGAGCCACAGAGTGGTATGCATCCTTAATTACGGTGTAGCAGTGGTCCAGTGTCTGTGCCCCTCTGGTGGGACACGTTATGTGCTGTCTGTATCTGGGGAGTTCGTGTGCGAGGTTCGCCCTGTTAAGATCACCCAGAACAATGATTAGTGAATTTGGTAGAAGTTTCTCCATGTCTGTCACCTGGTCAGCCAGCATCTGCGTGGCTTCACTCGCACGTGCGTGTGGTGGGATGTAAACAGCCGCCATGACGATCGAGGAGAACTCCCGTGGTGAATAGAACGGCCGGCAGTTTATGAAAAGTGTTTCTAGGAGAGGGCTGCAAAACTCTTTCAACACCATGACATCGGTACACCAACGTTCATTAATGTAGAAACAGAGACCACCTCCCTTTGATTTTCCGGAGAGCTCCGCGCTGCGATCTGCACGCGTTAGCCGAAACCCAGCTAACTCCATGGCGTGGTGGGGGGTTCGTTCGCTAAGCCACGTTTCAACAAAACACAGCGCGGCGGATCTGCTGAAGTCCGTGTTCCTTGAAGTGAGGAGCAGCAGTTCGTCCATCTTGTTCGCCAGGGAGCGGACATTCGCCAGATGAATTGACGGTAGGGCAGAACGGAACCCTCTCTGCCTCAGCTTTACGAGGGCTCCGGCTCGTTTTCCGCGTCGCCGCCGTCGCGCTAGCTTGTATAGCACCGCCGCTCCGGCTAAAATCTCCGACAAACAGTCTGAATCAGAGAAAACAGGAGAGAAAATACCAGAAGAAGACTGACCGATGTTTAACAGTGCTTCTCTAGTAAAAGTGATCCGGGATGGACAGCAGAAGACGCAGAAAACACACACATTGTTTATTTTGCAATCAATTTTAATAATATAGATAGTGGTCCTAACCTAGACTGTATTATTATTGAAGGTACCTACCGTATTTTCCGTACTATTAGGCGCGCTTAAAAACTTAAAATTTACTCAAACACCCACAGTGCGCCTTATAATGCAGGGCACCTTATACAAACCGGATTCGGTTGAAGTTGGGAAATTGTGTAAAATGTAAATAAAAACAAAATACAACAATTTGAAAATCCTTCTCAACCCATACTCAAATGAATACACTACAAAGACAACATATTTAATGTTCAAACTGATAAACTTACCGTAATTTTCGGACTATAAGTCGCATTATTTTTTTTCATAGTTTGGGTGGGGGGGGCGACTGATACTGAGCGACTTATATGTGAATTTTTTCAGAAATTTTCCCCCCCCAAAAAAGTGAAACCACGATAAACAAACCGCGATGTAGCAAGGGATTACTGTAGTTTGAATTTCAAGTGACGTCAGCAGCGTGGCGGGGCAGTTGTTTACATGGCTGGATGACGAAGGGCCCCATGTACTACCGTCATCATTAGCGGCTTTGTTTGTATGTGACACGGAGGACGAAGAGTTTGAAGGATTTAATGATTTGGAGTGACACAGAAGGTTTGACAAACTATTATGGCTTTTATGGCCCGCTCCTACTCTACGGAGCTCTCGTTCACCTCCGTGGATGGAAGTCGGGGGCCGGCGCTCGGCCGGGTAGCTGTCTGGGGACGGTGGCTGGGGCTGGGACTTGGCTGTTACGCACGCCCGGTCCTATTCTATGGAGCTCTCTTCCACCGCCGTGGCTGGAAGTGCCACCTCCGGGGATGGAAGTCCATGCTGCCACACGCCTGGAAGTCAACGCCGGTGCTTGGGGCCGTGTTGCGGTGAACTATTTGTTATAGTTAGTTGATATATTTTATTTCGTTTAGCAACTTGTATATAGTTTTATTGTTACAGTTCAGTAGTTGTTGGCTCGTTGAACTCTTGTTTTGTTAAATAAAGAGTAGCTTACCAAACCCACGTCTTTCCTTGTACTTTGTTAATGCTACAATATAGTTATATACTAGATCTGTGGAATAACGACGAGGCTGACGTCAGGGTGCACGCGCAGCATTGTTGACAAAGGACGAGGTATTTGATCGATGGATTTAATGATTTGGAGTGACACAGATGGTTTGATAATATTATTGCTGATATAATAGTTATTTGATATATAATTTATATAGCGTTATATGGGCCTGTGGAATATTTTGAAGTGCAAGCGCTGCGCACCCGTTGTTGATATAAAGGACGATCGATGGATTTAATGAATTGGAGTGACACAGATGGTTTTACAAACGTGTTATTCATGTAATAGTTATTTGAATAATTCAGAATGTTACGTCAGGCCCGTTCTCAGCTCTTCGTTTGTGTTTATGTCACGTTAGCTTACCTATCGTTTAGCCTGCTGTTGCTTGTTCATGTCTGTTCCTGGTGTTGGATTTTGCTGAATAAATGACCTCCAAAATGCGACTTATACTCCGGAGCGACTTATATGTGTTCTTTCATTTAACATTTAATGGCTTATGCGACCTATATTCCGGAGCGACTTTTAGTCCAAAAATTACGGTAATTGTTTTTTGCCAAATAATAATTAACTTAGAATTTCATGGCTGCAACACGTCCAGTAGAAGTTGGGAAAGGTGGAAAAAAAATACTGAGAAAGCTGAGAAAAGCTCATCAAACACCTATTTGGAACATCCCACATGTGATCAGGCTAATTGGGAACAGGTGGGTACAATGATTGGGTATAAAAGGAGCCTCCCCAAACATGCTCAGTCATTCACAAGCAAGGATGTGGCGAGGTTCACCACTTTTTCCACAACTGCATGAGAAAATAGTTGAACAGTTTAAGAACAACATTTCTCAAAGCAAAATTGCAACGAATTTAGGGATTTCAACGTCTACGGTCTATAATATCATCAAAAGGTTCAGAGAATCTGGTGAAATCACTGCACGTAAGCGCCACGGCCGGAAACCAAGACTGAATAACCGTGACCTTTGATCCCTCAGACGGCAGTGCCTTAAAAAACGATATGAGTGTGTAAAGGATATCACCAAATGGGCTCAGGAAAACTTCAGAAAACCACTGTCAGTAAATACAGTTCGTCACTACATCAGTAAGTGCGGGTTAAAACTCTACCATGCAAAGCAAAAGCCGTTTATGAACAACATCCAGAAACACCACCGTGTTCTCTGGGCCTGAGCTCATGTAAAATGGACTGATGCTTGAAGCATTTTGTGGTCTGATGAGTCCACTTTTCAAATTGTTTTTGGAAACACTGAACGTCGTGTTCTCCGGACCAAAGAGGAAGCAGACCATCCGGACTGTTATCAACGCAAAGTTCAAAAGCCAGCATCTGTGATGGTATGGGGGTGCATTAGTTCCCATGGCATGGGTGACTTACATTTCTGTGAAGGCAACATAAATGCTGAAAAGTACATACAAATTTCAGAGCAGCATATCCTGCCATCCAAGCGATGTCTTTTTCATGGACGCCGCTGCTTATTTCAGCAAGATAATGCCAAGCCACATTCTGCACGTGTTACTTCGTGGCTTCAAAGTAAAAGGGTCCAGGTTCTCCCCTGGCCCGCTTGCAGTCCAGACCTGTCTCCCATTGAAAATATGTGGCGCATTATGAAGCGTAAAATACGACAGGGAAGACCCTGGACTGTTGAACAACTGAAGCGGTTCATCACGCCATAATGGGAAAGAATTCCACATGAGAAGCTAAGAGAATTAGTCTCCTCTCTTCCAAAACGTTTATTGAGTGGTATTAAAACTCCGTCGATGTGTCAGACTCCACGGCGGGCGCCGAAGCCACAGGCGCGGAGGGCGAAAGTGCCAAGGCCGAGGAGCGAGCCCGTCCCGGGCCGTCACTTCCCTCCGATCGTCTCGGACGCCCACAGCGAGGACCGGGCTAGTTGGGATGCCGGCGGTGAAACTCCGCGATGAGCCAGCGGCCCGGCACCCAAGAGTGGTGCGCGTTGTAGTAACCCGAGGTACTGGTAACCGTGGCCACGCCGACGTGACTGGAGTAGGGAACGGATGGTGTAGGCCCGTTCTCCCTCGAGGAGCCGGGGTGGCGGCGGGCGGGACGCCGAAGCCAAGGGACTCTCAAAGACGGGCTTCACACGTGAGACATGAAAAGTAGGCCGGATCTTCATCGAAGTCGGAAGGCGCAAACGGACGGCAGACGGGCTGATTACCTTGCGTGTCGGGAAAGGGCCAATGAAGCGAGGCGCCAACTTGCGGGACTCCGCTCGTAGTGGCAAATTCCGTGCCGAGAGCCACACTCGTTCTCCTGCCCTGTACACCAGGGCCGGCGATCGGCGCTTGTTCGCCTGTTGCGCATAGCCCGATAGCAGCGGCGGACACAGGCCAGAGCCAACAGACACGCAGCACTCCGCTCCTGGTGAGTGAACAGGGGCGGCTGGTATCCGAAGACGCAGTGGAACGGAGAAAGACCTGTGGCCGAGCTGGGGAGAGTGTTGTGAGCGTACTCCACCCAGGGCAGCTGCATGGCCCACCCGCGCTGATCACTGGTGGTCATGCAGCGGAGAGCCAACTCCTGGTTGAGCCGTTCCGTTTGCCCATTGGTCTGTGAGCAAAATCCCGAAGAAAGGCTCGCCGTGCACCCCAGGAGCCGACAGAACTCCGCCCAGGAGACAGCCGCGAATTGTGGACCGTGGTCCGAGACGATGTCCCCGGGGATGCCATGATAACAGACAATCGCGCATAACAAGACTGACGCGGTCTGTTTTGCCGACGGAAGCTTGGGCAAGGGGATAAAATGAGCCATCTTACTGAAGCGGTCCACTACTGTAAGTACCGCCGTGTTCCCGTCCGAGGGCGGAAGCCCCGTGACAAAGTCAATGGACAGGTGGGACCAGGGCCGCCGGGAACCAGGCAAAGGGTTGGAGCAGCCCGGTTGGGGGATGATTAGAAGTCTTACTGCGGTTACAAACGGGACAGGCCCGGACAGAATCGCGAACGTCCACCCTCCAGGTGGGCCACCAGAAGCGCTGGGCCACCACGTACCTTGTGCGGGCAGCTCCAGGATGACAGGCAAGGTGGGAAACGTGCGCCCACTGCAGGACTGATGACCGCAGACTCTCCGGGACGAGCAGCCCATCCTCCGGACAGTTGCTGGGACCAGGTTGGCCACGTGAGGCCGCCTCCACCTGGCGCTTGATCTCCCATGAGAGAGCCGTGACCCATACCGAGGTCGGGAAGATAGTGGGAGCCAGGCCGCGCTCCTCCTCTCCTCCAGGAAACACACGGGACAGGGTGTCCGCCTTTCCATTGCGGGACGCCGGTCTGTAAGAGTGCGATAATTTAAAACGGCCAAAGAACAGGGCCCACCGAACCTGTCTGGCATTTAGTGTCTTGGCTGATCTCAAATACTCCAGGTTACGGTGATCCATTTGTCCAGACAATGAACGGCAAGGTGGTGCCCTCTAGCCAGTGTCTCCACTCCTCCAAAGCCAGCTTGACGGCGAGGAGTTCCCGATTGCCGACGTCGTAGTTGCGTTCTGCGGATGACAAGCGGCGAGAGAAGAAGGCATATGGATGGAGATGACCATCCAGTCCAGCACAGGGTTGTGCTGGCGCAGCCAGGATTGCCCCAGAACGAGCCGCTACCCTGGGAGTGGCAGAAGAAAAAACTGAATCGTTTCATGATGGTTATTGGAAACGAGTAACCTGATCGGTTACGTAATGGATGTTACCTCGCCGATCAGCCGACCATCAATTTCAATGGCAGGAATGGGAGGGCTCAGCCCAAGGTCCATCATATTGCCCTCTGCTCCGGAGTCCACCAAGGCTGTCACGGCCACCCGCAGCAAACTGAATGCGAGCCCGCAACATGAATGTGTTGGTACTGGGAGAATGGGTGCCGGTCGAGCTCACGCGGATCCCCTGACGCCGCGTGAGCTCTGGCCTTTTAACGGACATCTGGCAGCACAATGACCCTCCTTCCCGCAAAACAGGCACAAACCCTGCGTGAAGCGTCTAAGGCGTTCCCCCGCGGGAAGACGAGCCCTTCGCAGCTCCATCGGCTCGGATGGAGGTGCGGTCGGTGGCTCCTGCCCTGAGGAGGGGAAGTGGCGACATGGTACACTCATGTTTGTGCCGTCGCGTTCGGATACAGCGATCAACTCTAGCTGCGAGGTCCATCGCTTCCTCCAGGGTCTTGGGACGATTGTACGCCACCATCCCGTCTTTCATATACTTGGCGAGGCCGTGGAGGAAGGTGCTTACCAGGGCCGGGGCGTTCCAACGGCTACTGCCGGCCAACGTCTGTAATCTGAGGGCGTATCCGGCTATCGAGCGGCTTCCCTGGCGCAGCGTTGCCAACTCCTCGGCTGCGTCCTCGGCGGCAGAGCCCAGGTCAAACAGGCGAAGTAATTCATCCGCGAAGTCGTCACATGCCGGGGCCCCCCTCTCGTACTCGGCCAATCCCCACAATCGCGCCTAGCCCGTGTGGTGGCTCAACACGAACCCCACCTTGGCCGGTTCGGATGCAAAGCTGACTGGCTGGAGGCCAAACATGATACTGCAGTTGGTAAGAAAAGCCCGGACGTACTTGGGATCGCCGCTGAACTTTTCAATGTTGCCCAGGCGGGGCTCCGGGATGTCCACAAGTCTCCTGCCTTCTGGGGCCGGCCGGGCCGTGTGCGTGGAACCAGGCGTGGGCAGGGCCGGATGATGGGCTGCCTGCTGGGTTGCCAGCTATTGGAGGGTACCCAGTACCTGGGTCATCTCCCGCTGTTGCAGCTCGATCTGTCGCTGCTGTTGCTGCAGCTGTTGTTGCTGTTGTTGGCCCATCTCGATAAGAGTCCGTAGATCGGCTGACAGGCTGCTAACAGCGGTCTCCCCCCGCTCCAGTCTGGACAATGCGTTCGGGTCGCTGGCTGGCTGCATGGTGCTGTTCAGCTTGTACTGTAACGGATGGACAGCACAGCCAAGTGCGGTGACGACACAGCATTTATTGTCAAGGGGAAGGGGATCGGTGGAGGGCGGACCAGGAACTAGAGTGATTGGCGGGGCTTCTCACTGGCGGGAGCGGATCGCAGACAGGAATGCTCTGGGGAGGATAGCGGCTGACTGTGGGGCAGGCTGGACAAGACAAACAGGCCAATAATCAAATCGGAGTCAAGCTTACTTGGACCAGTGCACACATGGACATCACAAGATAAGTTGACAGGGAGTGATTGCACTGGCTGTGCTGATATAGCGCTTTCAATGAGCACGTGCCAGGTGACGGTGATTTTGACGACAAGGGGGTGTGGTCGGGTGGCCGGTGGCGCCTGCGCGTGACAATCGCAGGGGACAGACAAATTCAACAGTGTCTAATCTTACATTTGGTGTCACTTATGTTCACATAGCCGTAGTATTCAATATTCTGTAGACCTTGAAAAATGACTGAAAATGCAAGAAATCTGCTGGGATTTTAGGGGTTGTCTTTTCCGAAAATGCTTGGTGTTGAAAGAGCTAGTAACTGTAACTAATTACATTTTGGAAGTAATTTGCCCAACACTGCCCTTCACACTCACACATAAGAAATTAGAGTGCTCAATTCATCTACCATGCATGTTTTTGGGATGTGGGAGGAAACCAGAGTACCCAAAGAAAACCCACACACAAGGGGAGAAAATGCAAACTCCACACAGGTAGGCTGGAACCCAGATTTGAACCCAGGAGTTTTGCACTTGGAGGCAAACAGGCTAAGTAGTCGACCACCGTAACACCCTACTTCTAATGTATCTTTATTTATCTAGTGTCATAAAAAGGACCTTTCTGTTTTACTGTTGGCAGTGACAAATACAGGCATGTAGTATCAAGCTTCATAGAGTGGTACATTCTGGGTAAGTTTTTTATACTTGGTGACTTGTTATGCGGTATGCTCTTGATCTCATTTGCAAATCTTAGCCATGTAAATATTGTGCTGTATTCTGAGCAAACCCAACAAATAGACTGGTATGATAACATCAAAAAGCGATTCCAAAAACTGTTAGTGAACCGTCCCATATAATGTAAATGATAGAGAACCACAATACATAGCAATGTGCATTTTTTTCCCATAGCTGTTTTGTCACAGCTATCTTGTGTCATATGTGAATCATGTCATTTCAGTCTATAGTATATCATGACACAGATTGCAGACTGAACATCTAAAATTTCCCCTGACATCCATCCTCAGAGTTCTTTCAGGGCCTGGATAATTACTTTCGCATGTGTGCTGCAGTTTTCTTTTTTTCTTAGGCGTAAGGTTGGAAAAGGAGGTTTTTTTTTTAAAAGTTCTTTTTGAGTTTTTTTTTTTCTCTCTCTCTCGTAGCTATGATATTGTTGTATGATACAAATGCCTGGACACTATCTTGAACCAATCAACCAAGTTTGAAGTAGCAAACATGGTCGGAGTTTCTGAAGTAAAAAAAACCCTAATAAAAAGAGACCTAGTTAAATGTGATGAATAAAGCCATTGTCCAAACATATTGCGGAATCGAAACACTGTAACTGTAACTCTAAAGTAATAACAGATCTTTTACCCACACAGGGTACAATTTGCTATGAGAAGATTTGGCCTCAGAGAGGCAGGCAATACAGGCTAAGTACTTGTACCTACAGTTTGCATAGGACGATTTGATGAACATGCATACAAATTGGATATACACATATTTATGAGTATCTCGGAGCAAAGTTGTATCACTGTATTTTCCAAAATTCAAAAAAATACTTTATCTGTCTCACGTATACATCCCCAAGTTAAAGATATTGAACAAGACTTCAAAACAAGCTCTTTGATATACTACACTTTTCATCCCTTCAGTGGATAAGACTGAATAGAATCTGTATTGTCATAACGTTGAGTAAATTCCCATTATCCCAAGTTGAGTCAGTTAGGCTCATCATTCAGGTAATTAATGATTGCTAAGTTTTGATGAAAAAATACAAAGCACAGGGCTCTATGGTACACATACTTTGGGAGCACAGGAACTCAAATTTATAGGTACAGGTATGTACAGGTTGTATGGGCAACCGGCCAAAGCCTCTTCATGTCTAAAATCTGGTTAGCGCACTGGTTAGCACGACCGTCTCACAGCTCAGAGGGTGTGGGTTCAATTCCACCTCCTGCCCTCCCTGTGTGGCGTTTGCATGTTCTCCCTGTGCTTGCGTGGGTTTTCCCCAGGCACTCGGGTTACCTCCCACATCCCCAAAACATGCATGGTAGGCTTATTGAGCACTCCAAATTGCCCGTAGGTGTGAATGCGGATGGTTGCAATCGGTTCAGGGTGTCCCGATGACAACTGGCTCCAGCACGCCCACGATCCCCATGGGGGCAAGCGGAATAGAAAATGGGTGGATGGATATGCCCATTACCCCCATGGGGACAAGTGGTAAAGAAAATGGGTGTATATATACATACATGCATACATGCATACATGCCTACATGCCTGCATGCATGCATGACACAAAGACGCTCTTAAAGCAATGCAACACTGAGTGCCCGGCGCGCTGCGGTTGCGCTATCGGACCTGTTAGAGATTTGCTCACTCCAACTTATTTTGCAAGAACCACACGAGAGACAAATAAGTCCTTTTAGACACCTGCAGGTGGAGAGTCCATTCGTCGCTGTGCGTACAGCGATGTTCGAATGGAAGTCTAAACTCTCCCAACTGCAAGGACATATTTATTAAGAGAAACAGAGTAGGGGGGAAGAGTAGGCTGAATAGGAAGCCCTTGTGCTCTACTCAAAACATAACAGGGGGTGTTTTACGACCTTGTGTAGGATGGGACAGCTATCTTATTTATTACCGGTTGCATTCCAACATAATCATACGATAAGGATAATCTGAAAAACCCTAACAGGACCAAATTAAGATCCCTGCGCACTGAGGTCCACTTAAATTTTGGAAAGTACATACATCAGGACTTATAAATATTTTCTAAATTTCAACGACGGCTCCGTCACAATAATGCGACCAGTGCGGTGCGCGTTCGGCGGTGCGCTGCAGTTGTGCAATCGGACAAAAATGCACAAATGAAAAAATGCTTAAAAAAGGCGGGTTTTTTTTTTTGTCTTGGAACGGATTCATTTCCGGCACGCTCCTTTAAGTTTGCCTCGAATCGTATGAGTAGCCGTTACGCAGCGGCACGGCGACCAACGATTGCCAGCAAATGTATTTTGTTGTCTCGATGACCTATGTTTGGTGTGTTGCCGAGAGTATTTCATTCATGGTTATTTAGTATAGCGGAACCGTTACGCGCAGTTAGTTATGTAATATGTGCCGTCTACGAGTTGTGACATCAGAGGTTGAGCGTGGACTTACGTATTGTATTTCTGTCTGGCAGAAGCACACGCACACGCACACGCACACGCACTCAAACCACACACACTCTTCACACAATGCCCTTTTGCCAATTTGCCTATGAGCCACAGTGCCTGTTACGTTTTTGCCAAAAATTCAGTAAAGCAATCAAAACTGAACCACGTCTTCCCTCCTGTGTTCTGACTGACACCCGGGGCGAAAAGAGCATAACCATCCGAGCCACCCCCCCTATACCAGGCATGTCCAAAGTCCGGCCCGCAGGCCAAATCCGGCCCCCGGTCATATTTCATACGGCCCACAGCGTCGGTCTTGTAATGTATTATTCATGGCCCGCCTGCACTGTCAAACTGAATAAATCATGAAACTTGAAACTGTAATTCCTGCTATTACCAAAAGGTGGCAGCACCAGCCCTCGCCGCTCATATATGCAATGGCGACTGCAAAGAAAACGAGGAAAGATGACATTGCGGGCCGTCGCTTTCAAGAGAAATGGGAATTACAATACTTCTTCACTGAAAATAAAGGCAATTGTGTTTGTCTAATTCGTGAAGAGACTGTTGCCTTGTTTAAGGATTTCAACCTAAAGAGACACCATCAGACTAAACATGCTAACACATACGACAAGCTAACAGGGAGTGACCGCGCTGATAAAGTGAAGCAGCTCCAAGCTTAACTGGCATCACAACAGCGATTCATCACGTGGGGCTGTGAGTCAAAAGTAAATCAAAAGTAAAAATTACTTAATATTAAATATTACAAAATGGCCATGTTAATACTGTTGAAGCTATGAACCTGTAGACGTGACACAAACTATTACTTTCTGTAAAATATTGTAAATGACAAGAGCAAAATTCACTTGTTTTAAGACAACTTTGCATTACTTATAACTCCTGTTTAAAATGTTCATGAGGCAAAAATAATTTTAAACTTATAAATTAAATTATTTCATCCAGTTTGTACAATGTTATCTGACTCTTCAGATATGAATGAAAGGCAGAATTTGTGTTTTTAAAGTTGTTCACATCTGCCTGACTGGCTTATATTTGGTTATTTTGTCATTTAAAAAATAAAGACAATTGGGACAATGAAATTTGTTTCATAACAGTATGTATTTGCATGAAATTTCTGTAGTTAAAAAATGTCTGAAAAAAGTATTGGCCCCCGGGCCCCTTCACTTTATCAAATCTGGCCCTCCTTGCAAAAAGTTTGGACACCCCTGCCCTATACAGTCCTCAGGCTCCCCAACAATAGCGGTAGCAGTTTGCATTATTTTATTGCAATGTTTTTCTTTATTCAGATTTGTTTCAAGACTACAGTTACAGTTAGACTTCACTTTGATGGTTAATGCAGTTATTGCAATTTTGTTGTTTTATCACAGTAGATTGGTCTATTTACATTTCAAAAACCAGAAGCCATTCATTTACAAATGTGATTGCACTTCAGTTTACATATTTAAATGTTCAGATATTGAGATGTGACAGACAGTTTTTGCATGATTTGAATGAAGCAAAATATCATGCTTATTCTCTCGAATATATTGTTATAATCTTTTCGTTTCAGATGTACTGTATAGAATTAAATTTGGTGTTCAAAAAGTCTGAATTTCAAACTTGAGTCTTGAAAAAGAGGGGGTTTGTCAGGCAGGGAAGAAGGCGGAGGACTCGGATGCAGAGTCGTTTCTTTCTCTGATTTATTCCAGCACACACACTGATCAAAAGTACAACTCAAAACGCCTCTTGCGAGGGAAACACGTGGCAAAAGTTCAAACAAAAGCGTCGCACTGGGGCGAGACAAAAAGGCTATGGGGATCAAGGCACTAACAAAAAGCGTCGCTCTGTGGCGAGACAAAAAGGCTATGGGGATCAAGGCACTAATAAAAGGCGTCGCTCTGTGGCGAGACAAAAAGGAGGAATCTTACTGAGAGCTCGGACGTCAAAGAATCGCTGGTGGACGGGACGAGGCAAGACACACTGGCACAAGACAAGGGGAAGACGCGGACTAAATACACACAAAAGGGCTGGGAGGCAGGTGCTGACAATTAGCGCCAATCACGCCGGTGCCACAATCGGGATCGGGGAAGACAAGACAACCAAACACCGAGGAAGGAAACACGAACCGAAACGGAAGGGATGACAAAATAAAACAGGAAGTAAAGTTACGACACCGACGAGACAGAAAACCGGAAAAATAAACGCGACCGCATGACATAACCCCCCCCCTAGGGCCGGATCCCAGACGGCCCAGGAGTCTCAGGGTGAGCCGCATAAAAGTCCTCAAACAGTCCCGGGTCCAAGATATAACTAGGCGGCACCCATTGCCGCTCCTCCGGCCCATAACCCTCCCAGTCCACCAGGTACTGCCAGCCCCGGCCCCTTCTGCGCACGTCCAACAGTTCTTTCACCGTGTAGGCCGTTCCACCTCCCACAGTCCGCGGAGGCGGGGGCGGCGCAGGATCTGGCACCAACAGACTGTCCACAACCGGCTTGACCCTCCCGACGTGAAAGGTGGGGTGGACTGCAAGGGACCTGGGCAAGCGGAGACGCACCGCGGCCGGGTGCACGACCTTGGCGATGGGGAATGGACCCACGAAGCGAGGCGCTAGCTTCCTGGAGTCCCCCCGATGGGGGAGATCCTTGGCGGACAGCCAAACACGTTGACCCCGCTGGTACACGGGCGCCGGACGTCTCCTCCGGTCAGCCATCCGCTTGACCCGGTCCCCCTGGCGGACCAGCGTGGCCTGCGCCGCCGACCAGACGCGACGACAGCGGCGCACCAAGGCGTGGGCCGAGGTCACCGTCACCTCCGGCTCACTGTCAGGGAAGACTGGGGGCTGGTAGCCATACACGCACTTGAATGGGGACATACCTGTAGCCGTGGTGGGCAGGGAGTTGTGGGCATACTCCACCCAGGTGAGGTTCTTGCTCCACGAGGAGGGGTTCTGGGAGACCAGGCAGCGGAGACCTGTCTCCAACTGCTGGTTGATGCGTTCCGTCTGCCCGTTTGCCTCCGGATGATAGCCCGACGTGAGACTCACGGTTGCCCCTATGAGCCTGCAAAACTCCCTCCAAAACCTGGATATGAATTGGGGCCCCCTATCAGAAACAATGTCCTTTGGGAACCCATGAATTCGGAATATGTGGTCCATCATCACTGTGGCCGTTCGTTTAGCGGACGGGAGCTTGGGCAAGGCGATAAAGTGAGCCATCTTTGAGAATCTGTCTACCACCGTGAGTATGGTTGTTCGCCCATTTGAGGCCGGAAGCCCGGTGACGAAGTCCATGGATATCTCTGCCCACGGACGCGAAGGAATGGGTAGGGGATGCAGCAACCCCATACGGGCGCCGTGGGAGTTCTTATTCCGGGCGCAGACGGGACAGGCTGCGACGTATTCTCTGACGTCTGCCCTCATGGAGGGCCACCAGAATCGCTGCTGGACGACAAACAGGGTTCTGCGCATGCCCGGATGACAGGAGAGTCTGGAGGTGTGAGCCCAATGGACGACTTGGGGTCGTAATTGATCGGGGACAAATAGTCTGTTCTCAGGGCAACCACTAGGGGGTGGCTCGTTACCATTGGCCCGCTCTACCAGGCCTTCGATAGGCCAGGTCACTGCTCTTACCAGGCAATGAGGAGGCAGAATGGATTCAGACTTCTTAACTTCTGGATCTGGGTTGTAGACACGGGAGAGGGCGTCAGGCTTGGTGTTTTTGGTTCCCGGTCTGTAAGACAGAGTAAAGTTAAATCGATTGAAAAAAAGTGACCAGCGGGCTTGGCGAGAATTCAATCTCTTAGCTGACTTAATGTATTCTAAATTCTTATGGTCTGTCCAGACCAAAAAGGGCTGCTGTGCTCCCTCCAACCAATGTCTCCATTCTTCCAATGCCAGTTTCACTGCCAACAGTTCGCGATCTCCCACGTCGTAATTCTGTTTGGCTGGCGTCAGCCGTCGAGACAGGAACGCGCACGGATGGAGCTTGTTGTCGCTCTTGGCTCTCTGTGATAGAATGGCCCCTACTCCTCGATTGGAGGCGTCCACCTCCACCACAAACTGTCGTGACGGGTCGGGAAGCGTGAGGATGGGAGCGGTGCTGAAGCGGTTCTTCAGCTCCTGGAAGGCCGCCTCCGCCTCCGCCGACCAGCGGAAGGGAACCTTAGGGGACGTTAGCGCATGCAAGGGAGCCGCCGTGGCATTGAAGCCCTTGATGAACCGCCTATAAAAATTGGCAAAGCCCAGGAATTGCTGCACCTTTCTGCGGGAGTCAGGGGTAGGCCATTCCGTTACCGCGCTAACTTTTGCCGGGTCCATCTCTACTTTGCCCGGGGCTACGATGAAACCGAGAAAAGATACGGTGTTCGTGTGGAATTCACTTTTCTCGGCCTTAGCGTACAGTTGGTGTGCAAGGAGGCGTCGCAGCACCGTCTCGACGTGAAACCTATGGGTCTTCAGATCCGGGGAATAAATCAAAATATCATCCAAATATACATACACAAATCGGTCCAAACAGTCTCTCAGAACATCATTTATCATGGCCTGAAACACCGCGGGAGCATTGGTGAGGCCAAATGGCATTACTAAGTATTCAAAGTGTCCTCGATGTGTGTTAAACCCCGTCTTCCATTCGTCCCCTTCCCGGATGCGCACCAGATGGTATGCGTTGCGCAGATCTGACTTTGTGAACACCCGGGCTTGCTGTAATTGGTCGAACACGGTCGACATCAGTGGGAGCGGATACCGGTTTTTGATTGTGATCTGATTGAGGGGGCTATAGTCAATACAGGGACGTAGGATGCCGTCCTTTTTGCCCACGAAAAAGAACCCCGCACCCGCAGGCGACGATGATGGTCGAATCAATCCTGCTTGCAGGGAGGAGTCTATATAATCGTTCAGGGCCTGCTTTTCAGGTCCCGAAAGAGAATAAAGCCTCCCCTTGGGTATGGTTGAGCCCGGCAGGAGTTCAATGGCGCAATCATACGGACGGTGGGGGGGTAGGGAGGTAGCCTTGGCCTTGCTGAATACCTCGGCCCATTGGTGGTAACACGCAGGAACCCCGGTTAAGTCTGGAGTTTGCGCGTCTAGAGCAGGGGGCACAGCGCGCGGGTTAGACTTGATACAGGAATCATGACAGTTGGGCCCCCATCCCGTTATTTCCCCTGATCCCCAGTCTATAGCGGGGTTGTGGCGTTGAAGCCATGGATACCCGAGAATGAGGGGGTTCATTGGGGAGGTCACGACATGTAGTCGTATATTCTCATGGTGGGGCCCAATAGACAGCGAGACAGGTTCTGTTATGTGGGTTACCTCAAAAAGTGCCTGTCCATTGAGTGCCTTGGCGTTCACGGGAGTGTTCAGCAGGTCAGTCTTTACTCCCCATCGGCGAGCAAATGCCCAGTCTATCAAGCTTTCATCCGCTCCTGAGTCTATTAGCACTTCAAGTTCTATTTCTTTTCCCAGCTGTGTAATCCTGCCCTTGGGGAGCACTCGCTCCGGGGACAGAGCCGCAGAGAAGGCGCTTACCTTCAGGGTCCTCCTCACCGGGCAAGAGAGGAGGAGGTGTCCGAGCTCACCGCAGTAGTAGCATCTTCCTTCCCGGCGTCGTCGTAACTTCTCCTCCTCTGTCAACTTTGCTCTGCCCAACTGCATCGGTTCTGGCTCCTGGTGCTGCCGATCCCCGTCCGGCCTGGGGTGGTTCGCGTCTAGGACGGAAGGAACGGCTACTGACACGAAGGCGGGGGCGTTCCTGCTTCGGTGCTTCCTCCACTCTTGCAGCCGGTTGTCGGTGCGGATAGCCAGAGCGATGAGGGCGTCAAGATCAGTGGGAAGATCTAGGGGAATTAGCTGATCCTGTATGGATCCCGAAAGGCCTCGGAGGAAGATGTCATACAGCGCCGTCGCGTTCCAGCCGCACTCCGCGGCCAGCGTGCGGAAACGGATGGCGTAATCTCCGACGGTCTCTTGTCCCTGGGCTATCTGACAGAGTTGGCGAGCCTTCTCTCGGTCAGCGGAGATTTGGTCGAACACCGTTCGCAGAGCCCCGATAAAAGCGGGGAGAGATAGACAGGAGATGGAATCCCTGGCCCATTCCGCGGTGGCCCACGTGCGGGCCCTTCCCGTTAGGTACGATACCATGTAGGCCACCTTGGAGCGCTCGGTGGGGAAATCCGCGGGGGACCTCTCAAAATGCATCTCGCACTCAGTAATAAAGGCCCGGCTAAGGCCGGGTTCGCCGGAGTAGCGTTCTGGAGGAGCCAGTCTGGCACCGCCGGTCATGGGAGCTACGGCAAGGGGAGTCACTGGGGAAGCAGCGGGTGTACTGGAGGTCGCTGCTGGTCCCGTGTTTAAGAGCGAGAGCACGTCCTGCATTTGTTGACCCAGCTTTGCTACTTGGGTGGCGACCGCCCCTCTGAAATCTTCTTGACTCTTAGCGAGCCCTCGGATTTCCTCGCCCAAATTGCCCACTTCCCTCTGGTGCTGGGCGAGCTGTGAGGCGTGGGAGCGCACTGCGGCGCACAGGTGCTCCGACTCTGCCGAGTCCATGTCTGGCCAGTGTGTACTGTCAGGCAGGGAACAAGGCGGAGGACTCGGATGCAGAGTCGTTTCTTTCTCTGATTTATTCCAGCACACACACTGATCAAAAGTACAACTCAAAACGCCTCTTGCGAGGGAAACACGTGGCAAAAGTTCAAACAAAAGCGTCGCACTGGGGCGAGACAAAAAGGCTATGGGGATCAAGGCACTAACAAAAAGCGTCGCTCTGTGGCGAGACAAAAGGCTATGGGGATCAAGGCACTAACAAAAGGCGTCGCTCTGTGGCGAGACAAAAAGGAGGAATCTTACTGAGAGCTCGGACGTCAAAGAATCGCTGGTGGTCGGGACGAGGCAAGACACACTGGCACAAGACAAGGGGAAGACGCGGACTAAATACACACAAAAGGGCTGGGAGGCAGGTGCTGACAATTAGCGCCAATCACGCCGGTGCCACAATCGGGATCGGGGAAGACAAGACAACCAAACACCGAGGAAGGAAACACGAACCGAAACGGAAGGGATGACAAAATAAAACAGGAAGTAAAGTTACGACACCGACGAGACAGAAAACCGGAAAAATAAACGCGACCGCATGACAGGGTTGTCTTATACTCGGGGTCGTCTTATTTTCGGGCCAACACGGTATATATATATATATATATATATATATATGTATAGTATATATTGCAAGCCTATGCACCAATGACTGGGGTTCCTTAAACAGTCAAGATTCCCTCTGAGGTCACCCAGTCCGAAGGAAGTGGTCGCACCTCGAGGGTGGCGGCTCCGAGTAGCCACCGTTGGGCTCTGTCACCAGTGAGTGATGACGATCAAGCTGTAGCTTTTCATTTTTAACTGTACTAAACTGCTCAACAAAATTAAAGGAACACTTTGAAAACACATCATATTTCAATGGTGAAATTTTTTGGGGGGGATATCTATACTGATATGGACAGTTTAATGTCTCAGGAACAAAAGGATGCCTCATCTTTTGATGGAAATAAAAGTTTTCAGCCTACAGAGGGCTCAGTATACAGACGCCTCAAAAATCAAACTGAAAAAATGATATAGCAGGCTCGTCCTTTTTGCCTAAATTTAATTTCAGCAACTCAAAACTATTTTCAATATCTTGTGTGGCCCTCACGAGCTTGTATGCATGCTTGACAACATTGTGGCATGCTCCTAATGAGACAACGGATGGTGTCTTGTGAGATGTCGTCCCAGATCTGTCTAAGGGCATCAGTGAGCTCCTGTAAAGTCTGTGGAGCAACCTAGCAAATGCCAATCGAGCTCCACAGTGCTGAGCAATGAGCACAGGAAACACTAAAGGACGTCGTGCCCTGAGGCCACCCTCGTGAAGTCTCTTTCTGGCTGTTTGGGCAGAGACATTTACACCAGTAGCCTGCTGGACGTCATTCTGTAGGGCTTGGGCAGTGCTCAGCCCGTTCCTCCTTGCACAAAGCAGCAGGTATCGGTTCTGCTGATGGAATGAGGACGGTCTACGGCCCTGTCCAGCTCTCCTAGAGTAACTGCCTGTCTCCTGGAATATCCTCCATGCTCTGGAGATTGTACTGGGAGACACATCAAATCTTCTTGCAACAGCACGCATGGATGTGCCATCCTGGAGGAGTTGGACAATCTGCGCAACTTCAGGAGGGTTAAGAAATCGCCTCATGCTCCCGGTCGTGATAATGACTCTTGCTAAAGCCAACACTTGTGGAAAAACACTTAAAAAAGATCAAGCGGGAGGAACTTGAAATGGCCTCCACCTGCAAAACCAGTCCTGTTTTGGGGACCATCTCATTGTTGCCCCTCTAGTGCATCTGTTGTTAATTCCATCAACACCAAGGCAGCTGAAACTGATTAAAGACCCGCTCTACCACGTACCTGACCAAAACCTTATCAGAAAAGTGTAATTGAATTCATGCCATACCCTGATAAAAAAAACTGTTCCTTTAATTTTTTTTTGAGCAGTGTATATTGCACTTTGCTGTTGGATACTACAATTCTGTGTACTTAATGGACCTTGGACTTCAAAATTTTGGGACTTGTCTGGCAGTTATCTATCCAAAATCAATGCAGTGGCGAACATACTAGTTGTTGCTAAAGAGCTTCTTGGCTGCATCTGTGAGTGATGGAGCCGGGAGGTCAGGCAAACAAGGTACTCCTGATTGTCTCACCGGCAGTGGTTAACAAATTTGAGAAAGTAAATCTTGAATATTCTGCAGAACGCTTTCAATATTTTACATGTAGAAGAGAAAAAGAGTAGAAATGCGCATAGAAATTTTGGTCCCAAATAATCATTATTTCAGAAACTTACTGACAACAGAACATGACAAACCAACTCAAAAAACAATATGCATCACAATGCTTGGCTCCCTCTTATGACCTAGACAGGCAGAGATCGATAAACAGGGAGCTAAGCTTCAAAAGAGGGGGGAACATTTTTTTGTAAATATCATTCCAAACAAGCCCTCAAATCATGACAGAGTTTTAAGTGCTGTGAATCGTAGTGCTGAAATAATTTTTACAAATATCGTATTTTCCGGACTATAAGTCTCAGTTTTTTTCATAGTTTGGTGTGCAACTTATACTCAGGAGCGAATTAGCGACATGTGTGAAAGTATTAAGTCGTTATTATATAATTTCACATGTTATTTTCACACTAAACCGCAAGAGGGCGCTCTAGGCCTGTGGAATAATTGAAACTGCAACTGACGATGAGTATAACGTAAGCCACCTCGAAGAGGAAGCGTAGCATATTCTACCTCTGGAGTTAGCAGAGTTGTCTAAAAGTGACACAGAGGATGAATATTTCATTAGATTTAGTGATTTAGAGTGACACGGATGGTTTGGTAACCTTATTTATGCTCTAGTGATCTGATTAACTTCATATGTCACGTCAGGCACGTTCTCAGTTCGATATTTATATGTCATGTAACGTTAGCATATCGCACAATTATTGAGCCTATTGTGTTGCCGCTATTCTATTTTTATTTTAAATTGCCTTTCAAGCTGTTCTTGGTGTTGGATTTGATCAAAAACATTTTCCTCAAAAATGCGACTCATGATCGCCACTCCAGTGCGATTTATATGTCTTTTTCTTCTGTACTCCGGAGCAACTTATAGTCCAGAAAATACGGTCGATCTATTATCTGAGTGTCAATGTGAAGCTCAAGTGTCTGTTAAAATAGGCTGTTTCAGTCCACCCACGTACACTTATATATTGAACAATTTGAAACAAACCTTCAATGTCCACCTTTTGATGATCAGTACTGATAGAGATCTGAGTCACCATTGGGCACAGTCATTTTGTGATAGCGCTAGCTTCAATGCAGTTATCACAGTACTCGAAATCAGCACGCTATGCTTTGAGGTTTCATGTAATAGAGGGCCTTCTCTCATGAGCTGCAATCAGTGGTTAAGTGCATGTTTATTTTTGTGAAGGCAGGACACAATGCACTGCTTTTCATTTTCTCACTCTTCCCCTGGGATGGACGAAATATTCAGTCAAAAAAAAAAACACTTACTAACTGTGAACTTTCTATCTTTTGTTTCATTCTCAGGTTTTGAGGTGACTGAGGTCAAAAAGACACAGATGCTCCGGTTTTGTCAGGCAGCAAAGCTTATTCTCAAATATGTGACCTGTTTAGATGTCATTTACTGATCCCTCAGCTTCTCCGTAGGACCGCAGCCACCGCATGGTTTGTGCTGAGTAAACAGCAGTGGTTTCTTGAAATCCACAATAGCAAGGCGGTCTGCTTCGTGGCTGCATTTTGTTTGTCCTCTAAGCTGAGACTTTTTCCAGTGAGCAGAGAGGAGAACAGAACAGTTCAGTTTTGTTGATTGATCAGGTATAATAAAGATGGGGGATGAGTGTTTGTTTTTCTATTTTAAGACACCAGAATAAACTTATTTAACAAAAAGTGCTCAAAGGATTTATGCTCTGATTAATATGATCTGTTTTTACACACAAGGTTGTACAGAATGTTTTTCTTGGTCAATAAAATGAACCTGCCTTGAATTTTCAATTACATCAGTTTTAGAGTGATCCATGAATGAATAATTGCCCTTGAAAATACCTACTTTTTATACCCAAAAATAGATATGTCGCAGGTCTCCGTGTGTCACGCCCATGCCAGAGGACGTTCAGCGGGACACTTCCCTCGACCACACCCCTTCATTACCGCAATGACTGTCACCTGCTCCCTCATGTATTTAAACCCTGTCCGTGTGTTTCCTCTCCGTCGGTGTCTCCTGTTTCTTCCCGTTTGTGTCCACGCCTGTTGTGTCTTCGCCGGGTCTCGTGTGTAGGCTCACGGTCAGAACCTCTTCCTAGTCTGCGCTTGGTACGAGGGGAATCCCGTTTCCCGCTCGCTGTCCGTGAGCCTCTTCCCGCCGATTCCTTTGTTCACCTTCCCCCTTCCCTTCAATAAATCCTGGTTCAAGCTGCATTTGGTCGCCCTGGCTCAACTCAATCCAGACAGAATCCCTCCTGGATGATCGAGCTTCTCACCTTATTTCTAAGGCAAAGCTCTGGGATACCGTGTGGAGGAAACACATTCCGACCGCTTGCATCCAGGATGTTGTTCTTTCGGTGATGACCCACACCTCATGACCATAATTTCAAATTGTAGCATAGTGTAGCGTAGCATAGCGTATCATATCATGATTTTCAAATACAGATATAAGATGAAAGATTAGTATTTATTTAGCAAGACAGTGTGTTTTTCCTACAACCATGGAGCTTGCCAGAGAAGTTAAAAAAAAGTTTTGAAATTCTTAAAAAGTTGCATACTTATAGACTATAACATGTTGAATAAATAAGAATAACAAATCTGGGAACAACTGATGAAAGAAAATAACGTAAAGGGACTTATTACTATGTTCGCCTTTTTTTGGTCTCCTCCCCAATTAATTGTGTCTTTTGATTTTATAGATTGCCAGCATGAATTTGGTTGTAATGGAACAGTGAACATTCTGTTTAGGATTTATTATTGTTATTGCCCCGTTTTTCTAATAAACACATTTTTGTAACTTAAAAAACTCTCATTGGGAAGGTTGTCAGGACAGGTACAGCATAATTCGAGCTTCTTTAATCTTTTATTTATTGAACACACGCACGTGCGCACACACACACACACACACACACACACACACACACACACACACACACACACTCCTCTGCACACTAGTGTAGTTCACAAATCTGGGGAGATTCTGCCTGACCGCGACAATATGTAAACAATAACTAAATACCGGCACTTAATAGTTTGATATAGTCCAGTATAGTACATACCAATTGTTCACACTAATAACACTGCAAATCTGTTGCTGACGTGTACACGGTGTCAGGATTGAGTTGAGCCAGGGCGACCAAATGCAGCTTGAACCAGGATTTATTGAAGGGAAGGGGGAAGGTGAACAAAGGAATCGGCGGAAAGAGGCTCACGGACAGAGAGCAGGAAACGGGATTCCTCTCGTACCAAGCGCAGACTAGGAAGAGGTTCTGACCGTGAGCCTACACACGAGACCCGGCGAAGACACAACAGGCGTGGACACAAACGGGAAGAAAGAGGAGACACCGACGGAGAGGAAACACGCAGACAGGGTTTAAATACATGAGGGAGCAGGTGACAGTCATTCCGGTAATGAAGGGGTGTGGCCGAGGGAAGTTGCCGGCTGAACGTTCTCTGACAGTACCCCCCCAACAAGGGACGGCTCCCGACGTCCCAAAATAAAATTCCGAGACTGACCAACAAGGGATGGGAGGGAATGGGGAGGCGTCCGCACGTCACACGCCACCGAAGGCCGACTGGGTGACGGCCGCTGGATCTGCACCGCCGGAACCGGTGATGGCCGTAGCATCTGCGCCGTCGGAACTGTGTCGGGGGGCGGCCGTGTGTCTTGCGGGGCTGGAACTGGGTTGGGTGGTGACCGCACGTCACGCGCCGCCGAAGGTCGACTGGGTGACGGCCACTGGATCTGCGCCGCCGGAACTGGTGGCGGCTGCAGCATCTGCGCCGTCGGAAGTGTGTCGGGGGTTGGCCGTGCATAACTGGGTTGGATGGCGGCCGCACAGCACCTGCCGTCGAAGGCTGACTGGGTGACGGCCGCTGGATCTGCACCGCCGGAAGAGGTGACGGCCGCAGCATCCACGCCGTTGGAACAGGGTCGAGGGGGGGCGGCAGTGCGTCTTGCGCACCTGGAGCCCAGCTCCTTGGCGACCATGTGGCAGTTGCGGGTGCCAGCAACGGTTGGTCCAAGCGCTGGTCGCTGTGATGGTCGGTGTCTTCTGTCAGGATTGAGTTGAGCCAGGGTGACCAAATGCAGCTTGAACCAGGATTTATTGAAGGGAAGGGGGAAGGTGAACAAAGGAATCAGCAGAAAGAGGCTCACGGACAGCGAGCGGGAAACGGGATTCCCCTTGTACCAAGCGCAGACTAGGAAGAGGTTCTGACCGTGAGCCTACACATGAGACCCGGCGAAGACACAACAGGCGTGGACACAAACGGGAAGAAACAGCAAACACCGACGGAGAGGTAACTCGCGGACAGGGTTTAAATACATGAGGGAGCAGGTGACAGTCATTGCGGTAATGAAGCGGTGTGGCCGAGGGAAGTTGCCGGCTGAACGTCCTCTGGCACGGGCGTGACGGATTCGGAGTCAAACCGCTGTTCCTTCGCGTTGAGAGGAGCCAGATAAGGTGGCTCCCTGATGAGGTCTTTTGAGCACGGCCCACCGGTAGAAGACTGGGGATAACCCAGTACATGCTGGAGTGACTATGTTTCTCGGCAGGCCTGGGACCGCCTTGGGATACCCCGGTATGAGCTGGACAAAGCTGGGGAGAAGGAAGTCTGGGCTTTCCTGCTGAAGCTCCTGACCTCGAGATGTAACTCCGGATAAGTGGTAGAAAATAGCATTTTTTAATCAAGCAAAACACAGTATTGATGTAAGATTCTAAAACGTTATCCTTGCCACCTCAGTAAACTAATAACTACAGTTTGCATAAACTGTCAAACTTGAAACAGAATGACCACAAATACATTATAGTTTACTGGATTGTCAGTACTCTGCCTGGGATGGTAAGTTACTGGTAAAATGCACTTGACTATCCCTCAGAGTGCATCGAGGTGTGGAGGTGACTCCACATGCACACATACGTGACTTGCAAACAATTTTGTTTTTATAGGGTGGGTTGAATGGGAGTGAATGCTAAATAAGTGATTAAAACATTAATACAAACAGTATCATGAACGATTAAATTCAGAATTTATAGACAGATTTATTGCTACAGGAAGGATGGCAAAGCATTTGGTCAGGCTGCAACCCCGCAGATTCGCCAAAAATCTATGCACACTCACATCAACACAGCAGCACTCAAGAACTATGGTAGATCGCTAATTTAATATTGATAGTTTATTACTGTCATTAATTATAATAGTACAAACATTGTGTTGTGCTGGCTGATACTCTGAGTTGACAGTCATGACCATAAAAACGGACAAAATGTGCAAAGAAAACAATACAACAATCATAAAATTACTGGTTAGCGGGGGAAATGTATGTTGCATTTTTAAGTCCATTTAAATAAATAAGAATGTTTCTAAAAGTTAGTTTGACTTTAAAATTTTTACAAGTGTTTAGAAATACAAAAATGTGTTTGAAAAAACAAAAAGGCGAAACTACAATTCAGGTTCGTCAAAGTCTTGTGCGTTCAAAACAATATATTTACTCTTATTTATTTCTTTATTTTCTTATTTATTTAAATAAAGAAGAATGTTTATGAAAATCAGTTTGAGTTTAAAATGTTTACAAAAGTGTTTAAAAATACAAAAAAGCATTTAAAAGTGCAATACAGTGTTTGAAACTACAATTCTTTTTGTGCCTTTGAAGTGCTAATCAGATGACAGTTTCCCATGTCTTTTGCTTTGTCATTGAATTCAGCGAGATCTTTTGAGCTGCAAGGGTTGGGTAGTAGAGGGCAGACAAGGCAGTGCTGCATGGTATGGTCCTCTTCTTCACATTCACAGAGGGTTGGGCCGATTTTGTAGCTCCATCTGGTCATAGCAGCTTTTGATCTGCCTGTTTCTGTTCTCAGGCGGTTGAGTGTCTTCCCCCGGACCCATGGTGCTTTTGAGGATAATAAGGTTCATATAGGAACCGTATTTTTCGCACCAAAAGGCGCACTGGATTATAAGGTGCACACTCATTTAATTTTTTATTTTAGAAATTATTTCATATATAGGGCGCACCGGATTAAAAGGCGCATAAAATAGAAGCTATACTGCAACAATATAATCAATCTGTCTGTTTCCTCTGGGATAGTGCCAATAGCCTTTAAAACCGCTATTATTAAACCACTACTTAAGCGAGCAAATCTTGACCCGGACTGTCTCAGTAATTATAGGCCAGTTTCAAACCTCCCATTCATAGCAAAACTTCTCGAAAAAGTAGTAGCGCAGCAGCTTATTGATTACATGGTCGCTAATAATCGATATGACTCCTTTCAGTCTGGTTTTAGAGCTAATCATTCTACAGAGACAGCACTTGCTAAAGTGACTAATGATCTCCTCATAGCTATGGATTCAAATACGTCGTCTGTATTGTTATTACTCGATCTTAGTGCTGCCTTTGACACTGTAGACTTTGATATTTTATTAGGGCGTCTTAAAAGTTGTGTTGGTATCTCAGGGTCAGCACTCAGCTGGTTCAATTCCTATCTATCAGGCAGGACGCACCGAGTGGTCCATGGTAATACGTCCTCTGAGCTTTATAATGTTACGTGTGGTGTTCCACAGGGATCGGTACTCGGACCGATTTTATTTAATATTTATATGATTCCCCTTGGGGACATAATACGTAAATATAATATTAGCTTTCAATGCTACGCGGATGACACCCAATTATATATGCCGTTATCGATGACAGCTCCACGGGACTGTTGTAATCTCGAGGCGTGCCTTGCGGAGATCAAGCAATGGATGTCTCTCAACTTCCTTCGTCTTAACCCAGATAAAACTGAGATGTTGATAATTGGTCCTACTCGTTATCAACACTTATTTAAGGAAACCACTATAACTATAGATAACCGGACTATCACTCAGAGTGATACGGTAACTAATCTCGGGGTAATATTTGACCAAACGCTCTCCTTTCAAAAACACATTAAGAATATAACCAGGATTGCGTTTTTTCACCTTCGTAATATTGCTAAGATTCGTCCTATCCTCTCGACCGGGGATGCGGAAACCATTATACATGCGTTCGTTACGTCGCGCCTGGACTACTGTAATGTATTATTCTCTGGTCTTCCTAAGTCCAGTATCAAAAGTCTAGAGTTAGTGCAAAATGCCGCTGCGAGGATGCTCTCACGGTCAAAAAAATTTGATCACATTACCCCAATATTAGCCAACTTACATTGGCTCCCGGTCCATTTAAGATGTGACTTCAAGGTTCTTCTACTAACCTATAAATCACTGCATGGCTTAGCGCCTTCATATCTCGTCGACCTAGTCGTTCCTTATATTCCGTCTCGTAACCTTCGTTCGCAAAACGCTAGTCTTTTAGTTATACCGAGGGCCAAGAAAATGTCTGCAGGTTCTAGAGCATTCTCTATTTGGGCTCCAGAGCTTTGGAATGCCCTACCAATGGATATTAGAACTACTACCTCAGTAGAAACATTTAAGACACGTTTAAAGACACATTTCTATGAGATCGCCTTTAACTAACTTGTGATGGCCAATTTGGCCGGAGTTTGTTTTGTTCTCTCTGCCCACCCCCTCCCCGGCTGGGGAGGGGGTTAGGTGGCTCAAAAGCTGATCGCGGCTAGCTGGATTCTCGGGGATCAATTCAAGATGAAGGAACTGCAGCTCAACCCCCTTGAAGACACGGCCAGGACAATCGAGGGCACCTCCGACATCCATTTTTTCATTGATTTTCATATTATGTATTACTTGTGCACTCTCTGCATCCATTACAACCTGGTGATCCTGAAAGGGGGATCCTTCCATCTGTGGTCCCTTCTCAAGGTTTCTCATTTTCCCCTGGCAGGGGTTTTTTGAGTTTTTCCTTGCCCTTTTGGGAGCTTATGATCAGGGGATGCTTTGAGAATAATTGTCAATTTTTTGGCTTTGTGAAGCCCTTTGAGACTGTTTGTGATTTAGGGCTATACAAATAAACTTGACTTGACTTGACTTAACAAACTGAAGTTGACTAGGGTTGCGGTATGCATCCACAAGCCAATAACCGATGAGCCCTCTGTAAACAATCGCGTTTCTTAAACTATCTCCCATAAAATGATCAGAACTGACTAAAGTTCGATCTTACACATTGGTAATGCTTACCTATGTTTCCCTTCCATATTGATCCATAAATTTACTCGAAACATTAACAGAGCAACCTATTTTGAAATGAAATAGCCTCGTGCGTATAGTAGCTATTATTATAGCATTAGCCACCCACAAACTCCCATGAGCCTCAGCTCGCACTCCCATGAGCCTCAGCAAAGTGTCGTAGCAGCCCCCTGTAAACAATCGCGTTTCTCAAACTACCTCCTATAAAATGATTGGAACTGACTAAAGTTCGATCTAACATATTGGTACTGCTTACCTACGTTTCCCTTCCATATCGATCCGTAAATTTACTCGAAACATTAACGGAGCAGCCTATTTTGAAATTAAATAGCCTCATGAGTATGGGAGCTATCATTATAGCATTAGCCACCCGCAAACTCCCATAAGCCTCAGCTCGCAGACTCCCATGAGCCTCAGCAAAGTGTCGTGGCAGCCCCCTGTAAACAATCACGTTTCTCAAAGTCTCCCATAAAAGTGATCGGAACTGACTAAAGACTGATTCAACACATTGGTCCTGCTTATTTATGATTCCGTTGGATACTGATCCGTAAACGTACTCGAAAACATTAACGAAACAGCCTATTTTGAAATGAAATAAGCTCACAACAGCTATTCAGTGACGCCCCCTGACCACGGTTGCCGTAATGCTGGGAAGCGATGCGACCTTGTAATTTACTAGTCGTATTAAAACGTACTGAACTATTTTGACAGAGCGCTGTGTACAACCAGTATGGATCAACAAATTCATCAATTGATCCATATATAAGCCGCTCTGCATTATAAGGCGTACTGTGTTGTTTTTTTTTTAGTAAAATTTAAGTTTTTAAGTGCACCTATTCGTGCGGAAAATACGGTAAGTCTTTTATGGATATTGTAACAATATATTTTCTCTACATAGCGGTTTTTCACCTATCGCGGGTGGTCTTGGAACCAATTATCCGCTATAAACAAGGGACTACTGTATTTATTTTTGAATGCAACTTATTATTTATATAAGCTGTGCTTTCTACATACTGACACCTCTATGTGATTCTTTGATTGCTTTAACAGCCAAGGCATTGTACATTCAGACCATCATTTATTCAAATCTTACCTTTTCGTTTCGTCATACAATTCTTACAAGCAAAACAATGAAATTCCAACATATTTCTGTTTAACATGTTGATAGATGCACTCATTTCTATATGTATATCTTAATATATTCATTTATCCATCTATCCATTTTCTAAACCGCTTGTCCACACGGGGGTTGCGGGCATGCTGGAGCCTATCCCATTAGTCATCGGGCAGTACGCGAGGGACACCCTAAAGTGGTTGCCAAGCAATCGTAGGGCACACAGAGACGAACAACCATCCGCACTCGCACTCACACCTAGGGGCAATTTGGAGTGCTCAATCGGCCTACCAAGGATGTTTTTGGGATGTGGGAGGAAACCGCAGTGCCCGGAGAAAACCCACGCAGGCACAGGGAGTACATGAACACTCCAGAAAGGGAGGGCCAGAGGAGGAATCGAACCCACACCCTCCTAACTGTGAGGCTGACGTGCTAACCAATGTTCCACCGAGCCACCTATATATATTTATGTATAAAATAATTACTTTAGTATCACTCAATGTTTTTTTATTTTTATTTTATAGTGACTTTCATTATTATCTTTATTTTGGGAGTAAATACATGTTTTTTTAAGAATAATGCCCGATGACGACTGGGATAGGCTCCAGAACGCCCGCGACCCCCGTGGGGTCAAAGCGGTACAGAAAATTAATGGATGGATGGATGATTCTTATTAGAAGAGTATGGTTCAAAGATCTCTTTTAAAGTGATTTAAAGTTCAATATGTAACATTTAATTCAAGAGTATGTGAACCCTAAAAATGTTGTGTGTACCCCCACTAGTCTAAACACGGCATTGGTTGTGACCTGAGACATGGGAAATGCAATGTCATTTTTAGTCAATAGCAAGTGGCAAAACGGTCGCTCCCTGAGACAGATAAAAACAGGTGGATTTTACCTGTTTAATTCATATTCCAGAAATAAAAGATTGTATTTCAACTTGATGGGCTGCATTAAACATAATATGCCAAAAATGATTTTTGGGCTGACTTCTAATTGAGCTATTTTACTCCACATAATCCACCAACATATTATTCCAAAAATAATTACTATTTAGAAAATTATACAAATTGGAGCAACATGCAAAAAAATCTACTTGTACCACCTTTGAGAGAGAAATGCAGGAGTTAATTAAAAAGTGAGGTAGCACGATTAATATCTTCAAAGCACATAAGAGCATTGGCGGGAAATACTTGGTAGGTGAGAGAAATGGTTTGGAGAGCAGCAAACGCAGCATTTTTCCTGAGCTCAGATGTGACTAGACAGGATAAATGTGCAAATTGCTTTTTGCACTCAAATTTTCACCTTAATTACAGTGGGAACAGCTTTAGTAGCTACAACTACTTCTGTCAACATCTTTCCATTGCAAAGCTGGCAGAAAGAGGAATGTTCTCCTATTTCCCTCGTTTTGTAATTCCGATCATGAGTCAAAAAAGGGAACTTACCTGTGGTTTGACACAATAGTGGACAGTATTGTACAGATGAGAAACTAAAGGTTGAGATGAGAAACGAAAGGGAAACTAAAGGTTTCTTATTTTTGTTTCCAGTCACATTATAGCTACAGCAGTCAGCATTCGCCTGTTTAATTAAGCTAGTGCAAGTACTATCATTTTTGCTTCACTATACCAAGTTTGTCTTGTCACATCGCTGCCTGAAAATGTCTGTAAATGTTTTTAATTGACACAGGAAGCTGTACTAAGCATTTCAGACACATGTTGACTTTATTTTTCATTGCAAGTGTATTACAAATTAACTAGCAGAACTCATGACGACATAAAAAAGTAGAAGTGATGATCATTGTGTAAGACAAATGGATTAAGTTATAACGAGCAATTTTGGCCACAAACTATTCTGAGCACATCTTTCCAAGACAATGATCCTAAATCGCAACCAAGCACAACAGACTATACGTTGACATATACGTACACCTGTGGATATAATTTAACATATGAGTTAAATATATTCTGTGCCCAAGCTCGTGTCACGTCTTTTCCCATTGAAATGAACAGAAATGCCACAAATCCATTCCAGCTTCTCCCTAAAAAACAATCAAATGTATCACAAGGAAAAAAAAACCCACTCCAAATGATTTTATTTATATAAAAAAGACCTGTGAATTTGCAAATCATTATGCAGTTATTGTCAATTTCACTTAAAAGCAATGAGTGGTATGAAATCGATGGTTGAAAATGGATGGAT
Organism: Syngnathus floridae; assembly: GCF_059516105.1. NCBI lineage: Eukaryota > Metazoa > Chordata > Actinopteri > Syngnathiformes > Syngnathidae > Syngnathus > Syngnathus floridae. The sequence goes on along the minus strand of NC_142420.1, from coordinate 12,995,637 downwards.
TAAGCTGCTTAATTACCGTAATTTTCGGACTATAAGCCGCATCGGGCGATACACTAAAATTCGGGGATATTTTAGTTTTTTTTCTTATACAAGGCGCATCGGACTATAAACCGCAGATGCGCAGGAGTTATTTACAAAGAAAGACAGTACAGTGAAACCTCGGTTTTCCAACATCCCGGTTGACTGTACACAGAAAGCCTTATTAAAGTTTTAATAACATACTTTGACATGTCTTTCTAAACGCTGCCCGTGACGCAGCTATAGTGCCGCAACAACACGGAAGTGTGCACGCGAGTTATTTACAAAGAAAGATGGTACACAGAAAGCCTTTTTAAAGTTTTAATAACATACCTTAACATTTCTTTCCAAACACTGCCTGTGACGCGGCAGTAATACCGCAGCAACACAGCACCAATAGGCCTGGATTGAAAAAAACATACAGGTAAAAGTCACTGAGACGTGGCGGTAACACAGCAGCAACACGTCAAGACCAAGGAAATCGCTGTTGACTTCCGGAAGGGTCACACAAAACACCTGCCGCTGACCATCGACGGTGCTGTGGTGGAGAGGGTGAGCTGCACCAAGTTCCTGGGGGTGCACATCAGTGAGGACCTCTCCTGGTCCGCAAACACCTCGTCACTGGCAAAGAAAGCTCAGCGCCGCCTGTACTTCCTGCGGAAGCTCAGGCGTGCATGTGCTCCTCAGGCAGTCCTGTCTACATTCTACCGTGGCACCATTGAGAGCGTCCTCACCAGTTGCATCGCTGTCTGGGGTGGTAACTGCACTGAACAGAACTTGAAGGCCCTGCAGCGCATAGTGAATACGGCTGGTAAGATTATTGGTGCTTCGCTCCCCTCCCTGAAGGACATTTACACCTCCCATCTCGCCCGCAAGGCAACCTCGATTGCGAGAGATGTGAGTCACCCGGCTCACTCTTTGTTTGACCTTCTGCCCTCTGGGAAGAGGTACAGGAGCCTGCGCTCCCGCACCACCAGACTCGCCAACAGCTTCTTTCTCCAGGCTGTTAGGACCCTGAACTCGCTACCCCCTTCTGCGTAGCGTGCGGCACTGTTGCGCTATTTTCTGGAATGTCTGCTGTACGCGCACTTGCTCCTTTTTTTGCTCCTCTTATTTATTTATTTGTTGTGTTATTTATTCATTATTTACTCAGCACGCTGTTGTTATACTTGTTTACTTGTTTGTCTGTTGTGGGCCATGTCTTGTCACCGTGGGATAGGGGGGAACGAAATTTCGGTTTCTTTGTGTGTCTTTGGCATGTGGAGAAATTGACAATAAAGCTGACTTTGACTTTGACTTGACACGGTAGCACAGCACTAACAGGGCTAGTTAAAAAACCATACCAGTAAAAGTAAAAAAAAAGCCAGTGAAAGAGCCGGCTTCATCTTCCTCCTGTGCACTGAAACCATCGAAGTCTTCCTCCTCAGTGTCCGATTGGAACAGCGTCAGATATCCTTCGCCACACACTTGGTCAGTCTCTCTTTCGTCGTCACTTTTATCCATTTCTTCTAGCCTTTTCCATGATGAGGGTGTGTTCATGCTAATTTTATTCATACACGAAGCGCTAAGTTACATTAAACTAGCGAGCCACATGTACAGCTCCAGAGTAGACGTGACTGGGAAATGCCAAATCGACTGCCTTTAACTTAAAAGCGGTATAATATGCATTTCTTTTGTTCCCCATATGACGGTTTATGTATAAAAGCTTCCGTTCAGTAATGTCCGTCTTGATCTCGTTCAGTCTCTTCTTTGTGTGAATTATCCGGCACTATTTGTGTGGCGGATGGACATGCGCTCAACACACCACTTTTCTCTCCAGTGACCGTGTCACATGTCCCTTCGCCCAGCAAAGCGGTGCCGCACAACAGCGGTCCACAGCCTTTTTACGAGTGTATAGAAGTGATCGTCATCACAAAAATCACGGAAAAAATCCTATATAAGACACACCGGACTATAAGCCGCAGGGTTCAAAATTTCAGAAAAAAGTCACGGCTTATCGTCCGAAATTTACGGTAGTATTCCACAAACAGAAATTAATCAGAATACCGTGTTTGGACTGTGGGTGCACATAGTACAGGTGAACATTCCGTTAATACTGATGGATGCCCATTTTGTTAATAAATGACAAATGACCACAAACTTCCACAAACTAAGCATTGATGGATGTGGGTTTTCATCACTAACTGTCAATACTGACATACCTTAATCTGTCACTGACAGAACTCACTGATATGTCACATGTCTTGTTTTTGTTGGGGTGTGAACATGCATTGGGATTGCTTTGAGTGTACTGCATCGACTATATAGGGAAGTACTGTACCTGCTACAGTTGTTGGTGCTGGGTCAATCAATCAATCAATCAATCAATCAATCAATCAATCAATCAAGCAAGCAAGCAAGCAAGCAAGCAAGCAAGCAAGCAAGCAAGCAAGCAAGCAAGCAAGCACTCACTCACTCACTCACTCACTCACTCACTCACTCACTCACTCACTCACTCACTCACTCACTCAATCAATCAATCTTATATTTGTTTGAGCATGTCAAATAAGTAATTTTACACCGGTAGATCTCGGCCTCTGTACAACAATTAGGAAGCTAACAACATTCAGGTCGACATGTGCAAAAATTGACAATTATTCTCAAACATTCCCTAGTTCGAACAGACTGCGACCTGGGTGAGAATGGTCTGGACAGATGTTACTTGCACGTTTCCTGGTCCTGGACAGGTACAAGTCCTGGATAGATCGGAGGTTGGTCCCGATTATCTTTTCTGCAGTCCTGATTGTCCGTTGCAGTCTGTGCTTGTCTTGTTTGGTGACCAATCCAAAGCAGACTGTGATGGAGGTGCAGAGGATAGACTGGATGATGGCAGTATAGAAGGTCTTCAGCAGCTCCTGTGGCAGGTTGAACTTCCTGAGCTGTCTCAGAAAGTACAGCCTCTGCTGGGCCTTCTTCCGGACAGAGTCTATGTGGCTGGTCCATTTCAGGTCCCGAGAGATTGTGGATCCCAGGAACTTGAAGGTGTCTGTGGAGAGAATAGCATTACTGTGGATAGTGAGGGGTGGAAGTGCTGAAGGGTCTCTTCTGAAGTCCACTGTCATCTCCACAGTCTTGAGCGGGTTCAGCTCCAGGTGGTTTTGGCTACACCAGTGGATCAGCCGCTCCACCTGTCTGTACGCAGTCTTGTCACCGTCCCGGATCAGTCAGATGAGAGTGGTGTCGTCCGCATATTTCAGGAGCTTCACAGAAGAGTCGCCTGAGGAGCAATCGTTGGTGTAGAGAGAGAACAGCAGATGGACCCCTGGGGTCGCCAGTCTTGGTGGTCTGGGTGTCGGATGTGATGGTCCCCAGTCTCACATGCTGTCTCCTGTTGGTCAGGTAGCTTGTGATCCACTGACAGGTGGAGGCAGGCACCGCGAGCTGGATGAGCTTCTGGTGGAGGATGTCAGCAGCGATGGTATTGAACGCCAAGCTGAAGTCCACAAACAGGATCCTGGCGTACGTCCCTGGGGTGTCCAGGTGGTGCAGGATGTAGTCCCATGTTGACCGCATCGTCCACCGACCTGTTTACCCGGTAGGCAAACTGCAGGGGATCGAGCAGGGGGCCCGTGATGTCCTTCAGGTAGTTAAACACTAACCTCACAAAGGATTTCATGACCATAGATGTCAGGGCGACAGGTCTATAGTCATTTAAACCTATGATGGCAGGCTTCTTGGCCACCGGTACGATGATGGAGCTTTTGAAGCACAAGGGCACCTCACACAGCTCTATGGAACGGTTGACGATCCATGCAAAGGTGGGTGCCAGTTGTTCAGCACAGACTTTCAGGCAGGAAGGGGACACGCCGTCTGGGCCTGGTGCCTTCCTGATCTTTTGTCTCTGGAATATCTGACACACCTCCTCCTCGCGGATCTGAAGTGTGAGTGCAGGTTCTGTAAGAGAGAGAGTAGGTGATAACGATGATGGAGGTGTGGACAGGGGGGGTTGTGGGGGTAGGTATATGTCGATTGCGATGCAGGAGGTCCTGTTGTGTGGGTGGACTGTTCAAACCATCAGTAAAACATGTTTAGCTGGTTTGCAAGCCTTGGGTTCTCCACAGGACGGGGGTTGGTTTCTTGAAGCAGGCGGAGGCCGGCTGGGCATACCGACCTCTCTTGGGGGACGTGAGTAATGATCATAACTGAACGAATAGTGAGTTGTAAAAAGACTTTAGCTGCAAAAACAAATGCAAAAATAAAAAAAAATCATAAGTAAATGCCTCATAGAGGGATTGATCTTTTTGAGTGGAGAGAACTTCGTGAGGTTCTCTAAAATAATTTGAGTCCAGCACTATGCCCCAGCCTGAAGCTGAGCAACCCAGGACACATGCAGGTCACCCTGGCCTTGGTGTGTGGAAAGAAAGCTGTGTTGGCGCTTTTCTCTGACTTTCATAACAACTAATTGTTATCTAGACTTTGCAGCTATATGATTCATTTTAAAGTTGAAGCCTTGTCTATATTGTGATGGACCCTGACCATAAAGGGGTTAATGGGGTGAGGCGGTCACCAATGGTCATTTGGGAGTCGTGGGCCTGTTGCACCTTGGGGTTTAAAACTGGCAAGTTGGCTTCATCCATTAAAACTCATTCAATTCTTTAGTGATTTTAATGCAGGTTGGTTTGTTAACAAACATCAGACAACCAGCTATGATATAAGCCACGTGTTATTTTATAATTGGAGTTGTAACATAGACATCATTGCGGCAAAAGCTCCACGAATCGTTGCTAGAGGCCGCCTCCTTGTAGTACGTGTTAGTTTTAAAGTAAAAAAAAATACTTTAATCTCAATGATCTCTCTTGATACACTGGCCAATGGCAGATCCCAGGGTGGTCTGACTTAACCATTGATCTATTTCCTGAACTGTTTATTGTTCTAGCCAGATTTTAAATCCATCTACTGTGTTGTTCTATTTGCTAGGTAGCACAAATCTAACCGGAGCTTGTGAGCGGATGTGTCAGATCAAGTGAACATCAAGTCATCGAATTTCGTTAGATGGCTGTCATTACAGCATGAAAGGCTGAAATGCGTTAGCTCATGCTGCAGTAAGATGGTCTGTAACTGTCAAATGAATGCTAAGACAACAGTTTTGCCAGTAAATTGCTGGGATTATATGACAAACAGCAACTTACACTCACATTCACACCTAATTAATTGAACCTAATGCACATGTTTTTGGACAGAGTGAGGAAGCTAGATTGCTTGGAAAAAACACACATACTCTACATAGGCTTTGATTTTAAAAGGCAATGTTTAGTGAGTGAGTTTGTTGTGAAAAAAAAACCCACTTAAACGGACACAAAAGCAACGATGGGCGAGTGGAGCTGTGACGTCACTGTCATTTGATGTTGGCATTTTATGGAACACTGCTGGACATGTTCATTTAGGTTTTAGAGACAGCAGGACAGAGCCTCCTGTCATACACCATACGCAAAATACACACAGTAAACAGAATTGTGATTTAAAATAATACTAAACTGGTGGGACGGCGTTGTTGTCCACGGAGAGCCTCCTTGCTGAGGGGCAGACCGGCTGATGCAGTCCACGGCAAGCAGAGAGCCTTGTCAGTGAGCAGCGGGGTGGCTGATACAGTCCACGGCAAGCCTTTTCGCTGAGCAGCAAGCCTGATTTTTTCATCCTTCGGTAATACTGGACTGTCTCAAAAAAATTGAATATTGTGATAAAGTTCTTTATTTTCTGTAATGCAATTAAAAAAACAAAAATTTCATACATTCTGGATTCATTACAAATCAACTGAAATATTGCAGGCCTTTTATTATTTTAATATTGCTGATTATGGCATAAAACTAAATCACAAATATGGGGAAGACTGCTGATCTGACTGCTGTCCAGAGGACCATTATTGACACCCTCCATCAGGAGGGTAAGACAAAAAAAGAAATTTCTCAAAGAGCAAGCTGTTCACGGAGTGCAGTTTTAAAGCACATCCACAAAAAGTCTGTTGGAAGGGGGAAATGTGGCAAGAAACGCTGCACAACCAAGAGAGATGAACGTAGCCTTAACAGCAGCCTTGTGAAGAAGAGTCGCTTCCAGAATTAGGGGGAGCTTCAAAGACAGTGGACTGAAGCTGGAGTCCAGGTATCAAAAGCCACTGTTCACAGACGTGTCCGGGAAGTGGCCTACAATAGCCGTATTTCCATGGTCAAGCCACTTCTAAACTCAAGACAACGGAAGAAGTGTCTGACTTGGGCTATGGAAAAGAAAAACTGGACAGTTGCAGAGTGGTCCAAAGTCCTCTTTTCAGATGAAAGCAAGTTTTGTATTTCATTTGGAAGTCAAGGCACCAGAGTCTGGAGAAAGGCTGGAGAGGAGCAAAATCCAAGTTGCTTGAAATCCAGTAGGAAGTTCCTACAGTCAGCGATGGTTTGGGGAGCCATGTCAGCTGCTGGTGTTGGTCCACTGTGTTTCATCAAGTCCAGAGTAAATGCAGATTTTAGAGCACTACATGCTTCCGTCTGCTGAAAAGCTCTATGGAGATGATGATTTCATTTTCCAGCATGATCTGGCACCTGCCCACAGTGCCAAAACCACCAGTAAATGGTGTACTGACCATGGCATTATTGTCTTCGATTGGCCTGCCAATTCCCCTGACCTGAACCCCACAGAGATTTTGTGGGGTATTGTGAAGAAGCTAAAAGACACCGGACCCAACAATGGAAATGAGCTAAAGGCCGCTATTGAATTATCCTGGGCATCCATAACACCTCCGAAATGCCACAGGCTGATTACCTCCATGCCACACCCCATGGGTTGCAGTAATACGTGCAAAAGGATTCCCAACCAAGTCCTGAGTGCATTAATAGACATTTTCAAATGTTTGATTTTGTTTTGGTGTTATACTTTTTTTTATTTGGGTATTATTAGTATATTTCAGTTTTCTTAAGCTGTATGCCATAATCAGCAATATAAAAAATAATAAAAGACTTGAAATATTTCAGTTGATTTGTAATGAATCCAGAATGTATGACATTTTTGTTTTTTCAATTGCATTACAGAAAATAAAGAACTTTATCACAATATTCTAATTTTCTGAGACAGTCCTGTATACATACAGTAATCCCTAGCTACATTGCGGTTTGTTTATTGCGGTTTCACTACATCGCAGATTTTTATTATATTCTACTGTATTCTAAATTTCTGAGACAGTCGTGTAGATGTATGTTGATCCTATCTTTCGACGTGTTGGTACATCAAGCCACAACACTTCTATTAGGCATCTTAGCTGGCTCAAATGTTAAAAAAAATACTGTATTGCAAAATAAAACGACGTTAAACAAGAGTAGTAAGAATGCCAGAAAACAAGAGTATCATAAAAAAACTAAAATGCCTTTGCTGCCTTCTCTGATGTACTCAGATCAAGTGGGCATCAATAAGTCCACCACCACTCTGTCCCAAAATACCGAGTTTATTTTCTCGGGAGAATTGTAGTTTTGACATAATTTTTTAATACAGACCTATCATAAAAGTGCCAATGTTGGGCTAGCTTTACTGTCACTTTAAATAGCAGGATACATTAAATATAATAGAGCTGGAAACACTGACAGTGTTATTTCCCATTCTTATTCCCTAATTGATTTGTTACTGTGTGTATCTGCACGGTCTTTTTCATTTTGCAGTCAAACCTCGGTTTTTGACCACAATCCGTTCCGGAAGGCGGTTCGAGAAGTGAATCGTTCGAATTCCGAATCTATTTTTCCCATTAAAAATAAAGGAAAAATATTTAATCCGTTCCAAAACTAAAAGGAAAGCGCCTTTTTTAAGCATTTTTTCAATTGCGCATTTTTGTCCAATCGCGCAACTGCAGCGCACCGACAAACGCGCAACCGTAGCGCGTCGCCTACCACGCAACTGCACTGCGCTGATCGCATTATTGTGACAGAGCTGTCGCTGAAATTTAGAAAATATTTTTTAAGTCCTGATGTACTTTCCAAAATTTAAGTGGACCTCAGTGCGCAGGGAGCTTAATTTGATCCGATGGGGCAACCACAGCGCGCCGGGCGCTCGCTGTCGCATTGTTTTAAGAGCGTCTTTGTGTTTTAGGATAGCTTTACTGCTCCCACTTGCTTTCTTTGGAGGCATGATTAGGGGTTAATACAATCCTCAAAGTAACGAAAATACATTAACAACGAACATAGTCAGTCGGCATCTGGGCCGTGTGGTCGGGTTTTCTCGGGTCCTCTCGGCTCATCTCGCGAGGTTCGACCTCCAAATATTTGTTCGACAACCGAAGCAAAAAAATCTCAAATTTTTCGTTCGAATTCCGATTTTTTCGAGAACCGGGACGTTCGAAAACCGAGGTTTGACTGTACTTTAAACTTTTGACTTGGCTTTTTACTTAATTTTCTCATTATTTTCTCCTTTCTTGGCTTTTGAATCACCATTTCTTTACACTGTTCATTTAAAGTTCAAAGTTAAAGTCCCAATGATCATCGTCACACACACATCTGGGTGTGGTGAAATTTGTCCTCTGCATTTAACTCATCCGCATGTGATTTTGATCCATCCCCTGGGGGAGAGGGGAGCAGTGAGCAGCAGCGGTGCTGCGCTCGGGAATCATTTGGTGATCTAACCCCCCAATTCCAACCCTTAATGCTGAGTGCCAAGCAGGGAGGCAATGGGTCCCATTTTTAAAGTCTTTGATATGACCTGGCCGGTTTGAACACTCAACCTTCCAGCCTCAGGGCGGAGACTCTACCACTAGCCCACTAAGCTGGTTAAACTCACTGGTTTCACTCTTGCTGCTTCCTCATACAAACCTGCCTGTGTCAACTGAGGTCTGTTTTCAAATACTACAATCTGTCAGCTCATTGGCCAAAAGCCCCACTATGGTATTGTCACTCTGCCCAGCCTACAGCATTGCTGGAGGGGTCAGACAGACACACAGACAAGGAGTACAAGGGGTAAAAAAAATGGATGGTGGAAGTGATGCACATAACAATGTTAGAGAATACAGTGTGATGGCCATTGGCCAGAAGAAGACTCCATGGAAAGTTGTTTTGTCTTCCTTATCACCAATGAATTTTCATGTTTTTTTTAGTTTCCCATTCACATGTGTTTTGTTTTGAGTGTGCAGTTAATATAAACATTCACACAATTGGACGATTCACTTGAAAATACCTACAGTATAAATAAAATAACCCCGTGCGCACACACACGCATGCACGCACACACACACACACACACACACACACACACACACACACACACACACAGACACATACACGCACACACGTATATTTATCCATTTTCTGAATCGCTTCTCCTCACAAGGGTGCGCTGGAGCCTATCCCGTCTGACTTCGGGCAGTAGGCGTGGGACATCCTGAATTGGTTGCCAGCCACATAGACAAGCATCCGCACTCAAACTCACACATACGAGCAGTTTGGAGTACGCTTACCATGCTTGTTTTTGGGATGTGGGAGGAAACCAGAGTACCCGGAGGAAACACACGCAGTCTTGGGGAGAACGTGCAAACTGCACGCAGGAAGGGCGGAGCTTCATAAATGAAATTTGAAAGAAAAAAGGTCAAGCACATCAGCAAACCAATTTCAGCCATGAGCATTATTCAAAAATGCAATAACAATTAAAACAAATAAAAACAATTAAATGAAATATAAAGCTGACCAAATACAGCAATTCAAAATCCAGGGATCTCTTGCATTAGTTGTATTAAAGCATTATGGGAGAAGCTTGAACTACAGTATGATAGTATTAAGGTTGGTTGTACACCAGATAGTACCAGAGTAAGTTTAATATGAAAAACATGAACAATTACTCCGTTTTATAAAAACAGTTCCTCCACCTCCTACTTAGTAACAGCATCTACATAAGTGTAAAAATACAACAGGTTAGTAGATAGGTAATGAAGGAATGGGGTCGAAATACAAAAAGTCCTGCCTAGTTACAAAAACAGATATGCTCAAACGTCATTGAATGAAGTACATAAGCAGACAAGTATATTCACATATTAAATCAATAAAAGAAATATTTTAAGCACATAATTATACCTACACACCAAATCAATAAAGAAGACAACTAGACATTTTTGATAGGGGGTAATGACAAAGGTTTTTATAACTTTATGATCTGATATGTATTTCTGAGAACTTTGAAATAACAAATGTTTTTTGATATATTGCCTGAATAGCTTAATGACCTTTAAGGAACTATTTAATGCATGCCTGATGATTTTGTAAATCACGGACACTGCCAAAGTCGTCTAAAAATGTTCAGTACTTGATTGTATCTTATGTTTTGACTAATGCTAGACGCCAGTTTTCGATTACTACTGAACGTTCTGGACAGAGGGAAATATTAGGCCTAACAAAGAAAAGATATGGTTGGAAGCATGATTAAACCAAGAATATGATGACGTAAGCAAGTACATGGAGTATCAAAAGAACAAACAAACAAAAACATGGTAGGTGGTGAGTACAAACTTTGCATAGTCAGGGAACATTAATAAATTGATGATGTCACAGCCAAAAGCTCACATAATTCCGTACAAAATGACAAAATTGAAAGAATGATGAATGGGCGGTGTGCGACAGTGGGCGAAGTGGATGTATGTGCAAGAATGGTTTACAGCAGTAATGGGCAAAGTACGGCCCGCGGGCCACATCCGGCCCACGGGACCGTTTAATCCGGCCCGCCAACCCTGAATAAATTGTATTATTAAACATTTTATTTGGTCATTTTACCGGCAATGACTGCGTTTACCCTGTAGATGGGGAACCGCTCGCCTGCGCATTTACTACCGGAAGCCGTGTCAGAATGCTCGGTGCACACTCACAAGTGCGTATACGTACTCAGTAGTACGGACACGGCGCACTCGCGCTCTATTTGTATCAGTGCCGAATTTAGAGCGTGGGCTGTGACGACAGCATTCTTGTAATTCGCGCGCTGAGCTTTCAGATACAGTTTTACGCTAAAGCCACCCACAAACCTTCCCCTGGAATCCTTCCATTAAAATGAGTCGCCCAAGAAAAAGCAAGGTGGACACTGAGTGCCGAGTGTTTCAAAAAGAGTGGACAATTTGGCTCGACGTATGCGACGTGACATTCAGCCACATGAACATCAAGATCAACCCGTCACAAATCTAGGTAAACGGACCAACACCTCGGATATCTCCTAAGAATTGCCACAACAAATTTTACTCCAGACTATGCACTAGCAAAAAAAGGGAGACCAACAACACTGTTCCCACTGAAAATGAAGGGGAAGCTCTCAGGTTTGTTGTAAAAAAAAAAACATTTTGAATATGATTTGTACAAATAGCAGGGATTGAAACTAGCGACCATTCTCATTTTCAAACAATGCAGGATGCTCAAGGACATTGATGCACCACCTGTTTGCGACTAATCTTAACCTGTAAAGTTCTTAAGGCTTACTTTAAGGAAGTGTTTCCCGTTTCCTCACCTCTGTTACCAGGTGTTTGTGAGTTAAAACTCTGCTCTGATTTTCAGATACCCCTCACCGTGTTGCCATTTTGATTACTTTATTTGGATGTATGCTTTCACCGATTCTTCAAGATGATATATTTGGTCGGAATGTTTGCCGTTTGATGTGATCTCATAAGATAAATATCTTTCATTAATCTGACCTGAAGTGACCGAGACTGTTATTCATAATAACAGTGTCGCATTTTATGAGAATCACTGACAGCAGTTTTTTGGTGAATTTTCTTTTTTTTAATGCTGTTAATAAATGCATTTGTTTTCAAAAAACTTTTTTTGAATATCCATGCTTTACTACCTACTAAAGGCCAAAACCTTTTATGCAATGACCTTTACAGGTCGTTTATATTACTTTACACAAACACTACATCCATCTGCTCCTGGTTCGGCCCTCCGGTCCAAATTTAGAACCCAGTTCGGCCCGCAAGTCAAAAAGTTTGCCCACCCCTGGTTTACAAGAAACTCTCCTGCGAACTTGCCCCTCGCCAAAGACTCATCACCCATCAAATTCGGCCCACACCTGCATGTGCAACTGAATATAAGCTGAGCAAAGAACCTCGAACGTTGCCTTTTCTGAATGGAGACGTTCTGCTTTTGAGCATGGTCGCACGAAAGGCCCAGCGCTGTATTGTACTTTCCTGAAAACAGAGCTTTCTTAACAAGAATTGTGATTGAACTCAACCAACCTGTGTAAGTCTAAATTTTGTTTCAGTGTCTGAGCCTTTTCCTAAAACTGAAGAAATAAAACAAGCACGCGGTGAGTAAATTGGATAACAGGTGATTAGCTCTGGCTTTTGCCGTGAGGTGCGGATAGCGCGCTTCCCAAATTGTGGACCAAAAATCCAACAGTAAATAGAGATAACAAATTGGCTGCTTTAAGTATACCGTATTTCCTCAGTTAATAGACTGCCCTCTAATAGTAGCTTGTGTTTTAGTAACTTGGTCTAAAACGTTGTTATATCAATTAATATGTTAAGAAGTCAATATCTGGTAGGAGACCCCGGGGACGACCCAGGACGCGCTGGAGAGACTATGTCTCTCAGCTGGCCTGGGAACGCCTTGGGATCCCCGGGATGAGCTGGATGAAGTGGCTGGGGAGAGGGAAGTCTGGGAGTCCCTCCTAAAGCTGCTGCCCCCGCGACCCGACCCTGGATAAGCGGAAGAAGATGGATGGATGGATGGAAATTAATGGCAATGGGTAGCCTAACTGTTGGATTCTGTCCACAATTTAGGGAGCGCGTTATCTGCGCCTCACGGCAAAAGCCTTTGCCAATCACCTGTTATTCAATTTACTCACTGCGTGCTCGTTTGATTTCTTCAGATTTAGGAAAATGCAAAGACACTGAAGCAGAAATTAGACTTAGACAGCTTGGTTGAGTTCAATCACAATTCTTGTTCAAAAAGCTCTGTTTTCAGGAAAGTGCAATACAGCGCTGGGCCCTTCAAGAGCGGAAAGTCTCCATTCAGAAAAGGCAAAGTCCAAGGTTGTTAGATCAGTTTTATATTCAGTAGCACATTGTGGGCTGGGATTGATGGGCGATGAGTCTTCGGGGTGGGGCAAGTTCGAAGGAGAGTCTGCTTCCATGGGAGTGGTGCTGGTTATGGGCGATTCGGTGTGTTGGTGGGGGGCTGTTGGTGTGTGTGTGTGGAGGGGGCTGTTGTCTTCCATCCCGTCTCTCGGCCTTGGCGATCATCTTTGGCCGAGTTCTCGGGTGGCTCCTTCTGGCACCCACTGGTTTTATCTCCACGTGACCTTCCTGTGAACATTCTTCTCCAATCTTGGACATACACTGTCGTACCGCATTCAACCGTATCTTTTCTTTGTTAGGCAAACTATTTCCCTCTGTGCAGAGCGTTCAGTAGTAATCAAAAACTGGCGTCTAGCATTAGTCAAAACATAAGATACAATCAAGTACTGAACGGTCAAGACGACTCTGGCCGTGTCCATGATTCACAGAAAAAACATCAGGCATGCATTCCACAGTTCCTTAAGGGTCATTGAGCTATTTAGGCAATATATCAAAAGTCATTTGTTATTTCAAAGTCCTCAGAAATATATATATCAGATCATAAAGTTATAAAAACCTTTCTCATCACCACTTATCAAAAATGTCTAGTTATGTCTTCTTTATTGATTTGGTGTGTAGGTATAATTATATGCTTCAAATGTTTCTTTTATTTATTTAATATGTGAATATACTTGTCTGCTTATGTACTTTATTCAATGAGGTTTGAGCATATCTGTTTTTGTAGCGAGGCAGGACTTTTTGTATTTCGACCTAATTCCTTCCCTCCCTCTGTTGACCTCAGTTTTACTGAGGTCACCAAAATCGTTGATGCCACCAGGGTCCCTCTGTTGGCACACCACGTCCCTCTGTGGACCCGCTACAAGTCCCTCTGTGGGGCCGCCAATGAGTGAGAAAAATAAATATAGATAAAATTCATACCCAGACATTTGTAAAAGATGGAGAGTGGAAAGGCAATTGGCCTAGACGACATTCCAGTGACAGCATGGAACTATCAAGGAGAGATGGCAGGGGAGATTTTTAAAAAGCGAGAAGTTCCCCGGAAAGGTGTTGACTTCTATTTCTTAATTCAGACCACGGCGATGCGCAAAACTGTAGTAGCTACAGAGGTGTTGTTATGTTGATTAAGCAAAGCATGAAGTTATCGGAAAGAATGTTAGAAGCGAGGCTTGGAAATCTACTGGCCAAAATAATGGAGAGTGTGGCAGAGACAAAGATAGGACATGCAGATGGTTGGTGGTACAGAAAGATATGGAAACGATCGCTTTGCAGTCGCGGCCCCTAACAGGAGCAGCCGAAAGAAGTGGAAGATGAGAAAGAAAATGTGAAAGAGAGGGGTTATGTTGCCTTGCTTACCTGACTGCTGTTGTCTTTGCTCATTGTCATAAGGACGCCTCTTTCTTTTTTCATTGCCTGATTTAAAATGACGAGACATCTTTGCGACTACGAGTCTACTCTACGACGACAAGCCGCCATACAGCGCTACTAGTCTAGACAAGTTACAACACGTAACAGAATGATGACGCCATGCGAGTCGCGCGACGCCTAACGCTGTGTAGTGTGCGGATTGAGTGCGCCGGGACATATATATATATATATATATATATATATATATATATATATATATATATATATATATATATATATATATATATATATATACACTACCGTTCAAAAGTTTGGGGTCACATTGAAATTTCCTTATTTTTGAAGGAAAAGCACTGTACTTTTCAATGAAGATAATTTTAAACTAGTCTTAACTTTAAAGAAATACACTCTATACGTTGCTAATGTGGTAAATGACTATTCTAGCTGCAAATGTCTGGTTTTTGGTGCAATATCTACATAGGTGTATAGAGGCCCATTTCCAGCAACTATCACTCCAGTGTTCTAATGGTACAATGTGTTAGCTCATTGGCTCAGAAGGCTAATTGATGATTAGAAAACCCTTGTGCAATCATGTTCACACATCTGAAAACAGTTTAGCTTGTTACAGAAGCTACAAAACTGACCTTCCTGTGAGCAGATTGAGTTTCTGGAGCATCACTTTTGTGGGGTCAATTAAATGCTCAAAATGGCCAGAAAAAGAGAACTTTCATCTGAAACTCGACAGTCTATTCTTGTTCTTAGAAATGAAGGCTATTCCATGCGAGAAATTGCTAAGAAATTGAAGATTTCCTACAACGGTGTGTACTACTCCCTTCAGAGGACAGCACAAACAGGCTCTAACCAGAGTCGAAAAAGAAGTGGGAGGCCGCGTTGCACAGCTGAGCAAGAAGATAAGTACATTAGAGTCTCTAGTTTGAGAAACAGACGCCTCTCAGGTCCCCAACTGGCATCTTCATTAAATAGTACCCGCAAAACACCAGTGTCAACATCTACAGTGAAGAGGCGGCTACGGGATTCTGGGCTTCAGGGCAGAGTGGCAAAGAAAAAACCATATCTGAGACTGGACAACAAAAGAAAAATATTAAGATGGGCAAAAGAACACAGACATTGGACAGAGGAAGACTGGAAAAACGTGTTGTGGACGGATGAATCCAAGTTTGAGGTGTTTGGATCACAAAGAAGAACGTTTGTGAGACGCAGAACAAATGAAAAGATGCTGGAAGAATGCCTGACGCCATCTGTTAAGCATGGAGCAGGTAATGTGATGGTCTGGGGTTGCTTTGGTGCTGGTAAGGTGGGAGATTTGTACAGGGTAAAAGGGATTCTGAATAAGGAAGGCTATCACTCCATTTTGCAATGCCATGCCATACCCAGTGGACAGCGCTTGATTGGAGCCAGTTTCATCCTACAACAGGACAATGACCCCAAACACACCTCCAAATTGTGCGAGAACTATTTAGAGCAGAAGCAGGCAGCTGGTATTCTATCGGTAATGGAGTGGCCATGGCAGTCACCAGATCTGAACCCCATTGAGCTGTTGTGGGAGAGCTTGACCGAATGGTACGTAAGAAGTGCCCATCCAACCAATCCAACTTGTGGGAGCTGCTTCTGGAAGCGTGGGGTGCAATTGCTCCAGATTACCTCAACAAATTAACAGTGAGAATGCCAAAGGTCTGCAATGCCGTAATTGCTGCAAATGGAGGATTCTTTGACGAAAGCAAAGTTTGATGTAAAAAAAATCTTATTTCAAATACAAATCATTATTTCTAACCTCGTCAATGTCTTGACTCTATTTTCTATTCATTCCACAATGTTTGGTGGTGAATAAGTGTGACTTTTCATGGAAAACACAAAATTGTTTGGATGACCCCAAACTTTTGAACGGTAGTATGTATATATATATATATATATATATATATATATATATATATATATAGTGATACATAAAAAATTCAAAACCAGTGAGAATGAAATGCATTAAAAGTTGTTTAATGTGTTAATAGAATGTATCAGTGTAATTGTTTCATGATTTCTGTTTATTATTACATTGTTATTGTTTATTTGGTATTGTTTAGTGATCAATTATAAGCAAATAACAATGAAAAAATATCACACAAACGCGAGTGACGTTGCTCTCACTAATGTTTTGAAAATCGAGAGCAATTTCTTTGATACTGCTTAACGTTAAGAGCTACATTTGTGGGCTACATGACCGTTTTTCATACTATGACTGCAAATAATGTTTTTTTTTATTTCTTTAGATTAAACTGACAAGTATATTTTGCTTAAATTCATATCCAGTTATTGGTTTGGTCTTCATAATTTTCATTTTCTTAACAGCTTTCCCTTGCGAGGGTTGCAGAAAATAAGAAAATGTTCACTTTCCAAAGTAAAATCAGATGTTTGCAAATATTTTCTTTTGATTAAACACAAGATAATCAGTCTGGTTTGGATAATTTTAAACTAAACAATGGCTCAATTATCAAAAGTTATGGATTGATTTGATGATAGCTTAATTGTGCAATAATTGATTAAATTGTACACCTCTAGACCTGTCATTGTTCTTTGTTTGCCACCTGCTGTACCACTAGTGTTCTGTGGGTAGTGTTAAAGCGTGTGAGGTTGTGGCCAGATTGCCCAGAGAGTGTAGAGAAGAGATATATTCAGTGGCATACAGGGTGTCCAGAGTTTTATATCCTCTCTCAATTCTTAATGTTGTGTGAAATTATTAGTAGATGAGAGGTACATCAAAGAAGTCGGCACTAGGTTGTTAAAATTATAATTTTACGATCCAATTCATGACATTTCGTATTGGCTATAGAAGCTATTTGGATGAATAAAAGCAACTGCGTTTTTTTAAAAGCTGATACCTGATTTGAGTTACCTCACATTCCTCATAATGATCAATGGAAGAACCGTTTCTGTCTCATTCAGTCCACTGTTCCACCGCACTTCACTTCAGCACGGCTCTCGTCTCATCTATATCTTCTACGGTAATTCTTTGCTAAGGGGAGTGCTGGCTCAATGTTGGAATCAAGCAGTAGCTCCTCACAGTTGTAAGTGAGGCACCATAAACAACTGGGAAAAAAACTCAAAGCATCAATATTCTCCAACAATACATCTTTGACAAAAAATAGTACATGTGGACCAAAATTCAATAAAGGAGAAACCAACAAAAGAAAGTGAGGCTGCTACTGATTAGCGGAAGTGATTCTAAACCGTCATGTTTATATCCCGTGTCAGTGTTAGCTGTCAGTGTTCCATTTTACACAAAGACATAAACATACAGACTGCATTTTTCTATTCCTTCATTGGTCCAGTTTAATGAATATCAGCCAATAATAGATAAAGATTAACATAGCACAACATGCAGGTCACAAACATCAGTGACTATGAAAGGGGCTCTACATTGTTAATTGACATAAAAGTAGTTACAGTGATTGAAAAGAGTCAAATATTTGAGGTCACGTTTTTTTAATTGAAACAAGATAGAATTAAAAAAAATGATATGTGAAATTAAATGTTGTTTAATTGCCTATAAACACAGAGTGAAATATTTGCGCACAGCACAAGTCTAGCGAGGAGTGTGATCAAACTGTGCACGTGGGTGGCGTATTTTCATTTGTGCGCAGTTATGAACGGTTAGCGCCGTCGTGGGCGTAAACCCAGCCCGCTAGCTTGAAAGCCAATGGAAATAACTCCTGTCATTCTTGGGTATGTAGCTGAATTGTTGGCGTCCAATGGAGGAAGTCAAAATGCGCAAATGTTGTGTATAAAGAACTGCAAGAAGACCTACATGTGTGGACGATGTAAAGTTGGCCATAGGCTCACAAATCACCATTATGAAGGGGGCACTTCAAACACAATCGTTCGTCACTCTGTGTGACCGCACGCTGTAGGCAATCAGGGTGGCAAGTTTAAAAAAAAAAAAAAATATATATATATATATATATATATATATAGTTTTGGCCCAAATATAAGACAATGTTTTCCGATCGCGCAACTGCAACTGTGATCTCATAAGATAAACATCTTTCATTAAGCTGACCTGCAGGCACTGAAGTGACCGAGACTGTTATTCATAATAAGAGTGTCGTATTTTATGAGAATCACTGATAGCAGTTTTTTGGTGAATTTTCTTTTTTTTAATGTTGTTAATAAATGCATTTGTTTTCAAAAAACTTTTTTGGAATATCTATGCTTTACTACCTACTAAAGGCCCAAACCTTTTATGCAATGACCTTTACAGGTCGTTTATATTACTTTACACAAACACTACATCCATCTGCTTCTGGTTCGGCTCTTCCTCTGTCAGAGGCCTCAGGTGGTACGTGTTGGTGACAAAATCTTCGCCAGCATCACGCTGAGCACGGGGGCCCCCAAGGCTGTGTGCTCAGTCCGCTGCTCTTCACCCTGTTGATGATGTGTGTGTGTGTATATATATATGTGTACACACACACACACACACACACACACACACACACACACACACACACACACACACACACACACACACACACAGTAATCCCTCATTTATTGCGGATAATTGGTTCCAAAAATCACCCGCGAACGTGAAACAGGAAGTAGTATCACCTGAAAACGGCCTTCAAAATAAAGCACCCAAACCTTAAATCAAAGCACGGCTGAATAACATAAATAACATGGAAAATTCATAACATGTACTGTAAATATGTTTTTAGAACAATTATTATCAAAACATTTTTTTTTTTATAAAAAGGCACAAGTGTACGGACTGCAATTGTGTTAGCACTCCCTGCCATCTGCTGGCGTGTGGGCAACTTTCGTGCCTTAATTCCTCAATTTAGAAGTTTTATTTTGAATTAGAATTTTTTTTTTAATTTGGAAAAAGAAATCTGCGATGTAGTGAAACCGCGATGTAGCTAGGGATTACTGTATGTATACAGGACTGTCTCAGGAAATTAGAATATTGTGATAAAGTTCTTTATTTTCTGTAATGCAATTAAAAAAATGTCATACATTCTGGATCTATTACAAATCAAGTGAAATATTGCAAGCCTTTTATTATTTTTAATATTGCTGATTATGAATATTAAAAAATAAATATTAGAATATTTCTTCAGACCAAGTTAAAAAAAAAATTTAAAACAGCAGAACAAAGTCAAACATTTGAAAATGTCCATTAATGGACTCAGTACTTGGTTGGGAATCCTTTTTCACGGATTACTGCAACCAATGCAGCGTGGCATGGAGGCAATCAGCCTCATCATTATCTACATAAAGCTTTTCAACAGATGGAACCATGTACTGTTCTAAAATCTGCATTTACTCTGGACTTGATGAAACACAGTGGACCAACACCAGCAGCTGACATGGCTCCCCAAACCATCGCTGACTGTGGGAACTTCACACTGGATTTCAAGCAACTTGGATTTTGCTCCTCTTCAGCTTTTCTCCAGACTCTGGCACCTTTATTTCCAAATGAGATACAAAACTTGCTTTCGTCTGAAAAGAGGACTTTTGACCACTCTGCAACTGTCCAGTGCTTCTTTTCCTTAGCCCAAGTCAGACACTTCTTCCGTTGTCTTGAGTTCAGAAGTGGCTTGACCATCGGAATATGGCTATTGTAGCCCATTTCCCGGACACGTCTGTGAACAGTGGCTTTTGATACCTGGACTCCAGCTTCAGTCCACTGTCTTTGAAGCTCCCCCAAATTCTGGAAGCGACTCTTCTTCACAAGGCTTTGGTCATCTCTCTTGGTTGTGCAGCCTTTCCTGCCACATTTCCCCCTTCCAACAGACTTTTTGTGGATATGCTTTGAAACTGCACTCTGTGAACAGCTTGCTCTTTGAGAAATTTCCTTTTTGTGTCTTACCCTCCTGATGGAGGGTGTCAATGATGGTCCTCTGGACAGCAGTCAGATCAGCAGTATTCCCCATACTTGTCATTTAGTTTACTGAACTAAGCTCAGTCTTTTTCAAGCCTCAGGAAACCCCTGCAGGTGTTTCGAGTTAATTAGACCACTAGCTCCATGGTAGGGCTGGGCGATATGGCAAAAAATAAGACCACAATTTATTTTTTAACATAATTTGATCTCGATTATTATCACGATACATTTTTTCATTTGTTTCCAAATCGAATCTGCACTGAAACTGAAGAAACTACAAATTATTTTTTCTCATTAGTGCCCTGTTCAACACCACCAGAATGAAACCACAAAATTAATTTTGAATTCCAGCTGACAGTCGCATGCAGGACGCCTCTAATGAAAATTATGTACATGCCTCTCAGCATGTAGGCAGGCTGAGAATTTTAGGCAAGGGCATGCACAATTCTTTGCACATGCACGCACAGAGCCATATACAGACAGGCTTGCATGCTCGCACACGCAGTCCGGCACCCTTCCAGCATGTGCATTCAGGAGACGTCTACATGACTGCCCTAAATTTGCCTGACGTGGGCCTGAAATTGAATCTAATGTAGCGCGCCCTGGGGCCACTGAGCAGCACACTAGTAAATTATTAAAAAAGAAGCTTTGGACTGCATAATTCAAACCAATAAATGAGGAATATGAGAGCCAAATGGTAACCATTGGCAAGAGTCTGTTAACATTCAGAATATCTTGTTTACCTTGTTCACAGAACAAAACATCAATGTGTGTGAGAATGTATTTGACAACAGCGTAAGTTGTAACAGTTACTGGAATAATACATGCCGTAATTTAGCCATCCATTTTCTGAATTACTTCATCCTCACAAGGGTCGTGGGCGTGCTGGAGTCTATCCCAGCAGTCTTTGGCAGGGTACACCCTGAATCAGTAGCCAGCCAATGGTAGGGCACACAGACAAACAACCTTTCACACTCCCATGCATGTTTTTGGACTGAGGGAGGAAATCAGAGTACCTGCAGCGCAGCGGGAGAACATGCAAACTCCACACAGGAAGGCCCTGCACCTTTGAACTATGAGGCGGACGTGCTAAACAGTGCCCTGTAGTAATTTATTATTAATAGTATTTATCAAATTTATTTATTTATTTATTTATTTATTTATTTATTTATTTATTTATTCATTTATTTATTTATTTATTTATCTATTACAGTGGTACTGCTACTTACGAACTTAATTGGTTCCACGATCGGGTTTGTAAGTAGAAACGTTTGTAAGTAGAAGCAGAAGTGTGAAGTAGAATTGTGAGTGGTCATTGAACGTACCTCGCGCAAAACACTAGTGAGGACTTAAAAGAAAAAGGAAACCAAAGGAACCGAACTTCCAAAGATGGAAATTGACAAATGCAAAAATGTCTTCTACATGTTCTTCATAAGCTGGCAAGCTGGCACTGTTTGCGGCACTGCCACGGTTTCTGCCTTTCACTCAGTGCGTGCGCGCTCCTGCAGCAGGGGATACTAACTTTGGCACAACACCGGCCATACTCCGTCGCAAGCCCCACGATAGGCATGCATTCGCCATGTTTCTTTATGATTCCGAGTTTCATATCGATAGTCTTATGCTGCCTTCACATGGTTTGGGAAAGACGATCCTTTTCACATGTGAAGTGGAAATTACAAGTGCATTGTGTTCAAATGCTTTTGTTGTCGAAGTTAGTGAAACGTGGCAGACCACACAGTCGTACTTTCCTACCGGGGGCTAAAACGTTATCCTTGAATGACTTCTAGCGTCTGCTTTTGAAAACCAAATAATAACGGTGTTTTTAAACACGGCAACAAGTATAGTAAATGGCAATGTTATTACAATTGTGTATGCCACAGCACCATGGAGGCCTCAAATTAACCAACTAACAGCAGTAGAGAACGTTTATCCATCCATTATCCACTTGTCCCCACAGGGTTCGCGGGCGTGCTGCAGCCTATCCCAGCAGTCATCGAGCAGTAGGCGGGGGACACCCTGAACCGGTTGCCAGCCAATTGCTGGGTACACAGAGACAAACAGCCATCTGCACTCGCACTCACACCTATGGGCAATTTGAGTGCTCAATCAGTCTGTTATTAGGATGTGGGAGGAAACCAGAGTGCACGGAGACTTATCACACAGGGTGGTGCAATCGAACCCACACCTTCTGGGCTGTGAGGCGGACGTGCTAACCAGTGCCCCAGCGTGCCGCCCTTGAGAACGTTAAACAATATAATATTTACCATTCACAACACTTTTGCTACTCCTCCATGTTGAAAGGTCAAAGTTTATCTCATCTCACTAGCTCGTGTATCACATTTGTTTTTCCAGCTTTCCAATGGAAATTACGACGTG
The DNA here is from genome assembly GCF_059516105.1 of Syngnathus floridae. NCBI lineage: Eukaryota > Metazoa > Chordata > Actinopteri > Syngnathiformes > Syngnathidae > Syngnathus > Syngnathus floridae. The sequence continues at coordinate 12,972,949 of NC_142420.1, read as the reverse complement.
AATGGGTGTCCATGTGCATTTTTTACGTCGGTTTTTGGTGTTTACTTATTTACCAGAGGACGTGAAGTCAGCTTAAGGAGACATACCCGAATACACTACTTGTTTTTACACTGCTTAGCGCCGAGACGAACAGGGAATGGAGAGACAAGGTGGGGGACGGGAGTGTAAGTAGTACACTTGTATTGTTATTTTGTATTCATAATCACATTTGTTGGTGCCTTTTACCTGACTGGATATTCCACTAAAAATATAAGTGAAATCAACAAGCCTATTTCTGATAGCAGTGCTCATTACAACAAATACAAACAACAAATACAACAAATGTTGTATCTATAAGTTTAAAACCACTTTTCAACACGGGACACGTGGTAGATCATCGCCGATTGGCACGCGCAGTCGGGACTGCAACAATGTACAATATATATATATATATATATGAGGCGTGGACTCCCTTGCCTCCTCTGACCGCACGTCCCTGATACGCACGCACGCACACACACGCACGCACGCACGCACGCACACACACACACACACACACACACACACACACACACACACACACACACACACACACACACACCATCATCGGTTCGATCTCCAGAGCCTTCTTTGTCCACCATTGGTTCTTCAGTTTCCTAACCTGTGTTTGGACGGCTGCCTTTGCTTTGGCATGGGCTACTCTTTTCACCTTGCAGTGAATGTCATTTTGCCAGGTGATGAAAGCTTGCCGCTTGTTGTTAATTAGCTGCTGGATCTCAGTGTCATTCTCATCAAATCAGTCTTGATGCGTCCGCCTTTTGTGACCGAGAATTTTTTTGCAGGTGTTCATTATGGCAGTCGAGAGTGTGCTCCAGTGTGTTTCAGTATCCTCTGGGTACTGTTTCGGCAGCGCTGCGCTAAGAGCCTCCTGCAGCTGTTGTTGGTAGGTGGTGTCATTCAACAGCTCGATGTTAATTCTTGGCCGGCACTGTCTTTTTTGCATCCGTCTTTTCTGCATTAAGCGGATGGACATGATGGAGCGACTGAGGCGATGGTCGGTCCAGCAGTCGTCTGCACTGGTCATTGCTCTGGTGTTTACGACATTGCGGTGGTCTTTAGAGCGGACAATGACATAGTCGATGAGATGCCGCAGCTTGGAGCGAGGATGCATCCAAGATGTTTTGAACTTGTTTTTTTTGACGGAAAAGTATGTTGGTGATGACCAGGTTTTGTTCTGAGCACTTGGTTAGAAGTAATGTGCCATTAGAGTTTGTGTTTCCAACCCATTCTCTCCTCAGCGTACCCCTCCATAGGTGGTGGTTTTGTGCCACTCTGGCGTTGAAGTCTCCTTGGGGACTTCCGATAGGACTTTGTCTAGGTTAGCGTAGAAGGCCTCCTTAACTTTGTCCTGTGCATCAAGTGTTGGTGCATAGGCACTAATGACTGTGGCCATCTGACTGTTGGCACGCATCAAGCGCATGGTCATTAGGCGCTCGTTAATGCCCACAGGGAGTTCATGGAGGTGGTTGATGAGGCAGTTCTTGATAGTAAAACCCACACCGTGGATTCTTGGCTCAGTTGCAGGCTTTCCTTTCCAAAAGAAAGTATAGCCACCTTTTTCCTACTTCAGCTGCCCATCATCTGCCAGTCGGGTCTTGGAGAGTGCTGCGATGTCGATCTGGAACTTCCTTAGCTCTCTGGAGATGATGTCAGTTTGCCTTTCAGGTCGGTCGCTGGCTTGGTTGTCCGTTAGGGTCCGCACGTTCCAGGCTCCAATGTGTACATGTTTTTGTTTCTGACCGCATGGTGGTGATCCCTCTGGATGCGGTATTCCAGACACGATTTTGTGAGGCAGGCTATGTTTAGGGTACCTTTTCTAACCCCCTCCCCTACTGGGGTGAGCAGAGTGGATCCTGAATAGGGCTGCTCAGTCATGGGTGCAGCTGCCAAGAAGCTCTTCTGCCTCAGTCCAAGAACTTAATGACTGAATCTAACACCCACCGCCTGTGTGCCAGGTTGTGGCTAGGGGCTGCCAGACCTCACTGTCCTGCCCCTGTTACCACTTCCTGATCGCCACAGGACTTTGTTGTCCAGGATGTAAAATGGAATAGGTTCCCTTCAGGAGGACGCCTGCGTGTGACGTCTTCTAGCGTGGGGAGACTGATGCGCCTGCAGCCACCACACGGTCCTTGGCAGAGAGTGGCCTGGATCCAATGGCATGGAGTCCATGATGACTGGAGACCACCCTCTGTTGCACCCTTCATCCGCCTTCAGTGCCGTTGTGACTCACAGTGTCATCCTCCGCCACTCCCATCGTTGAGGTCTTTGGATCACACTTTGTCTGGAACCTCCCCTTCGACCTTACTGCCTTGGTTGAACCTACCAGGAGTCGAGAATCCAGACGGCATCGCTCTTAGGTTCATTGGAACACGCAAGGCTCTCCACCACGGCAAGGTGGCGATCCATGGAGAACACGCACACACATTCTACATTCACCGGCATTACGAACTAAAGACACGTGAGCATGTGATTGTGCAGTCAGTCACGCGGTCTTAACAACATGAGTCGGATGTGTCACGCACAGTAAAAGGCAAAAATCTCTGCTAAGTTACAAAAGGTTTACTGTATTTGTTTTTAGTAGGGGGATATAGCTTGTAATAATAATAATTATCATAATAATAATAATAAAAAACACACACTATATGTTTTGTGCTACACACCAGACAGACCCAACCCAAATCACACATGGAGGCATTCAAGAAATGATATTTATTTCTCCTTGAGCTGGGGAAGTGGAGATGATGGCTTGCTCAAGGGCGGTAGCCAGGAAGCCAGTTTCCGGGCTGGATTTACATGTCAGTGTGTAAGGATCGGACAGTACAGCCATGTGCAGACCGACCAGACTTTATTGTGAAAGGGAAGGGGATCGCTGGAGTCTTGGAGCGGTGGACTGGCGAGGCTGTAGTCGCTGGGCGAGGGTGGCTGGATGACAGGACGCTTCTGGAGCGGGCGACTGCTGCTGCAAAAGCGGGACAGGGCTGACTAGACAAGGACCGAATCACCAGGAAATGGGGAGTCAAGCTTTCTAAGATCGATGCAGACAAGGACATGACAAGAGAAGCTGACAACTGGAGTTGCGCTGGTCGCACTAATATAGACTTCCTGATGAGCCAGCGCCAAGTGCCGGTGTTATCAGGGAGATAGGGGGCGTGGCCGAGCGGCCGGCGGCACCCACTCGTGACACAGTGTGTCCATTTGTGATTAAATTTTTCATCATATGCTATCACAATGTTCACAATGGAACACTAACTCTTACCACATGAAGCAACCCATGTTGCACGTGAATAAAAAATGTCACTCGGAGGTAGCCTATGGCAATAAAGAACTGAACAATATTAATAATTCATACTGGTATATTCTAAACAGCAATTATTGTCATTATTTATATTATTTATCGTTATTTATTTATCCCATCCATTCGAACTACTCACCCCATCTCTAAGGCAGAGCCCAGACACCCTGCGGAGAAAACTCATTTTCGCTGCTAGTATCCGGGATCTTGTTCTTCTAAATGAAAACTTGTGTCTGTATTGTGTCAGTTGAACTGTGCGGTAAGTCCAACCTCAATTGAGGGTGGGTTTATTTGGGGGACCATCCCAAACAATTATTTAATCATTCAAATAAATCCTAACATTTTCTGAACACGCAGTAGTTGTAGTACCTGCAGTTCAACAATAAATAAAAGAACAAAGTGCATACTATGCTTGTTATTTCTACTCAGATGGTGTATTTTCAATTCACTTAAATTACAACTTAAATTACAATGGGAGCGAGAGGGGTCTGGCTGCAACCACCAGTCCCAGCGCTTCTTCTCCACACCTCTGCAGCACCATCGTTGCCCTGGAAATGTCATTTATTGCATGATTAAGAGATGCTCATTTGAACACAAATAGAAGAAAACGATAACGACTCTTAATATGATTTAAAAACGATCAGCCTTTATCAAAAGGACTAGATGCAACTAAAATTTGTGCAACTTGTTTAGAGTTTTGTTTTGAAGAGTAAATACGCATTACATGCTCGTGATGGATTACTTGAGCATTAAAAGCCAAAGTTGCTGAAGCTCCTTTCCACAGCTACTGTATGTTTTATTGACTTAAATGTAAACGATAATCTCAACAGAATGTAATTATTTGAACGAGGAGAGGGTTTGGTTTTATTTTTTCCTTTCTTTCTTAGTATATTAAATTTGTTAGTAACTAAAAAACAACAACATCATTTTATTGACAGTTGTTAGAGATTTGTTCACTCAAACAATATCTTGCAAGAACCACACGGAGACAAGTAAGTCCTTTTTGACACCTGCAGGTGGAGAGTTCACTCACTCCAGAATGAAGTCTGAACCCTTGTTCCTGCGAGGGGATATTTATTAAGAGAAACAGAGTGGGGGTTGAGAGTGGGCAAATGGCCGAAGCCCCTGGCTGATCAAAGCACAGCAGGGGGTCCTTCACGATGTTGTGTGAACAAAACAACTTTGATTGCTTCCTCTGCAGCTAGTCAATCAGTTCAAAAGATTTTGTTCTTTGTTCTACTACTTTTGTTAAGACAGGACAAGCGAGTTTAATTATTACAGGTTACATTCCAACATAATCATAGGATCAAACTAACCTGAAAACCCTAACAACAGTGTTTGTCAAAAATGCTCACTAAATAGTAAATCAGCATGGAGAAAGGTGACAGCTAAGTGGTCAAATTGTTTAATCTGAATGTCACGCATCTGCGTGACCCGGACTCTGAACACCTCATCCCTCCTGCCCCTCCCGTCCTGTCAAGAGCAGTCCCGATGACTGCCTGCAACTGCAGCTTTCTCCACACCTGCTCAGAGCTCATTAGCCACTCCTTATAAACCCGCATACGCAGCCCTCAGTGTGAGATTGTTCTTTTGGCCTGCCAGTACGTTACCTGTTAGTAGCACGTTCTGTAGTCCTCTGTAGCCCGGTCTCTAGCTCTGCCTGTCCTTTGATATTCTTGTCGTCTCCCGTCATCCTGTTCTTCACAACCCCTTACCCCCCAATAAACCCCTTGAGCTGCATTTGGTCGCCCTGCTCCATTCCATGACACTGAAATTCATGTGCTAGGCATTGTCATCCATCCATCCATCCATCCATCCATCCATCCATCCATCCATCCATCCATCCATCCATCCATCCATTTTCTGAACCGCTTAGTCCCCACGGGGGTTGCGGGCATGCTGGAGCCTATCCCAGCCGTCATCGGGCAGTAGGCGGGGGACACCCTGAACTGGTTGCCAGCCAATCGCAGGGCACACAGAGACAGAGAACCAATCGCACTCACACTCACACCTAGGGACAATTTGGAGTCTTCAATTGGCCTACCAAGCATGTTTTTGGAATGTGGGAGGAAACCGGAGTGCCCGGAGAAAACCCACACGGGCCCGGGGAGAACATGCAAACTCCACACAGGGAGGGCCGGAGGTGGAATCGAACCCGCACCCTCCTAACTGTGAGGCGGACGTGCTACCCACCAAGGCATTGTCGTATTATTATTTATTTTTCTGACCAAGCACAGACGCATCATCATGGCTGAGAAGGAAGTAATTTTAGAGCTCTTCAAATGTTACTTTCACAATCTCAAATATGGGTGTGATCATTTTGAAATTTTCTGACATTGTTGTGGGCATAGGTAGAGATGTGCATGTGAACATTGATGATGATGATAGAACTTTATTCATCCCACAGCGGGGAAATTTACTTGTCACAGCAGTGTACAAGAGTGCAAGAATACAAGTGCCAAATTTAAAAAAAAGGATAAATAACAGACAACGACAAATAGTCAGATTTCTAAGCTTGAAGCTAGAAGCTCTAAATATGAAATATTGGCTGTGTTTTTTTTATTGTGTAGTCTTTTTTTTAGCACATTCCAACAAAAGGTGAAAGGCAAAACTTTCCAACTACACATGTTGCAAATTGGTAAGGTTTTCTCAAAACTTGATAAATGTGGAGCTTGCAAGAACAAAGATAGTTGCAACATACATTTTCATCAACATCCATAAACACATAAAACCTCTTGCTCCCATGTGGCCACAGATTCCTGAAAAAAGGGCAAACCAAAAACAGAACCATTGACCTCAGTGATATCATATTAAATTGCCAAACTGACCTTGGATGTTCACTGTAAGATAATTGCTATGTGCTAATGTGTTATTCTGGCCATTGTTATTTGTATAAATGGTGTAAATGTAAATACTGTATCTAGCAAATTGTCAGTTCACCAAATAGTAATTGTGCCACCTTGTTATGCTTTCAGTTTGCCTGTATGACCTCTAAAGGTGTGTATTGATCGCTCCAACATTTGCAGTATCATCAATGTGATGTTTGGCATGATGGGTTTGTGTGTTCATTACAAAACAAATTATTACTATGCGAATAGTCCATCCATTTTGCTAGCTTAATTATATGGCATAAAAAAGAGTTTAGCTGAACTTATGGCACATTTTCTATAATGCACAATGTATTGTGATTTTATTAAATGAAATATAACATTTTACACTTATATAAATGTTACCTTACGGAATGCAGTAATTATTAACCATGTCATCAGTACAAACATATCCCAGTTTAACGAAACATAAAGCTTCCCTGTTCAGTGCATAACGACAACAGTTTATAATATATTGTAAATTGTTACACATTTAGTAGATGAACATCTCAAGATAGTTGAGACAAGGAAAAAAAAACTTGTTTGCAAACAATGTTACTCATAGTGGCTGTACCACGAAAAAGAGTTATAAAATATATATTTAAACTGTTGCAAGCATAACTATAGGTCATCTGATCTTCTATTACTTCATTCACTAAAGGTCGTAAATGATTTAAATTGAACTCCTGGTACCATTATACTCCCTTATGTAATTGTAAAGCACAAACAGTGGTCGAGGTGGATGAAGTGGTCAAGGTGGTCAGCGAGACAGCAAACACAAAGAACATCTGATTGTATCAGAGCTATTATGATTGACCAGTATTTTAACTTAAACCAGATTGAATCTAGTTTTAAAATTAAATCCTGTTGGTGCAATCCAGCCTATGTGTTTCTGGTCAATGCTGAATGAGACAAACTATTGTCTCTCCCATGCACCATTTTGATTGATGATGGACTATCACTGCTGCAGACTGGGGTCGCGTGTTAAGGAGACGCCACAGCAAATTACCAAATTTGATTGGACAATTCCTGTTGAATAAAGTCTCAGCCGCGGTGAATGGCATGCTCTTCAGACCCACCTTCTTAGTGGGTGTGGCTGCCCAGGCTAGGATTTGACAACATAGTTCAGTTTTGGTCACAGATTGAGTTGTGTTGAAGTGAAAGTTCAGGAATCACCACAGATTAAACTGTTTTGAGGTGAAAGTTTGGTTTTGCAGGAGAAGTCTCGGGTTTGTGTATTAGTATTATTTTTTTTCTTCAATTTTTATCAACACATTCCAAGACATTCCGCTCCACCAGTGTGTCCAGACCTTGGCCCCCTTAAAAATATACATTGGTAGTAATGAAATTGGATCCAACCATCTGAAAACTCTTAACACTCAGAAGCTTGCCTGGGAATCGGCTTTCTATTCGATTTTCAGCTTATATATCTATGGCGAACTAAGGCAGACAATAAATGTTGAATTCTCCTGCGTCCATGTGGGTGTCTGCCTGTCTGTGTCTGTGCAAATCAGACAGGCAGGAACTGCAGCAAGGATGTGTGATTCATCATGGGAATAGCAGTGTTTGTTTTTTTACCTTCCAAACATCATGACAAGTTGCAAGTCGTGGCAGCGGGCCTTTATCCTCATTCACACTAAAAAGGAAACAGGGATGACATGGCAGTGTATGTAAGTCAGCAACATCTTCCACAGTGGTATGTACATATATATATTTTAATATATTTAAATCAAGGACGGAGTGGTTGATGAGATATCAGAATAACATACACCACTTGTGTAATGAACCCTTACGTAGCTCTGACATACATCATTAACTTCTGTTTACAACTCACTAGCACAAAGATATTCCCATCGTGGAGGCATGAATTTTGTTTGTATGCACATAATAAACAAAAATTTAGTGAGTGGCCAGAATAAAAGACTCAAGACAGCTGAGCTGGGCAACTGTGACCAAGCTTTTAAGGTTGTTGCCTGCCACTGTGGGAATCCAGGTTCAAGTCACTAACCAACAGAAGCATTTGTGCAAAAAACAAAAAATGTGAATGCCTCCGACAATGAACTACAGTTCTACCTCTACTTACGAACTTAATTGGTGCTCCGATCGGGTTTTGTAAGTAGAAACGTATGTTTTCAATAGGAATCATTGTAAAAGCAAATAATACGGTTTATCCCAAAAGTCACATTTTTGGCCCTATTACTCTGTGGAAAACACAGAAAACCAAAAAACTGTTTTATTTTTGCTTTTTGTAACCTTTGTAACAAAAACAAAATGACACTTTATTTTTGATCTCCTCCCTTGCTTGGGGAACCTGATCTAATGTTTACACTTGCTGAAAACACCCCTGAGAAGACAGATAAAGTCAGACTAATAAATTATTGTATGCTTCCATGTACTCCCTGCAATGTGCACACTCGTCATTACCTTTTAGTGTAATTACCGTAATTCCTGGACTATAAACTGCACGAGCAAAAATTAGGGGAAAATCTTGTTTGTTTTTCATACATAAGCCGCACCGTACTAAAAGCCGCATGTGCCTGTGAGTTATTTACAAAGAAAGACGGTACACATAAAGCGTTTTCAAAGTTTTAATAGCGTACCTTCACTGCCGCGTGGCAGTAACACAGCAGCAACACGGAAGTAACACAGCAATAATGGGGCTGGATAAAAAAAACATACCGGTAAAAGTCACTGAGACGCGGCGGTAACACAGCAGCAACCAGCCCTGTTAGTGCTGTGCTACCGTGCACAGCACTAACAGGGCTGGTTAAAAAAAACACATCAATAAAAGTAAAAAAAGAGCCACTAAAAGAGCGGTCTTCATCTTCCTCCTGTGCACTGAAACCATCGGTCTTTCACCTCAGTGTCGGATTGGAATAGTGTCAGATATACTTCGCCACACACTTATGTATTTCTTCTAGCATTAGCATTTTAAAAAACTTTTAAAACGTTTTCAAAGTTTTAATAGCGCTACCTTCACTGCCGCGTGGCAGTAACACAGCAGCAACACGGAAGTAACACAGCAATAATGGGGCTGGATGAAAAAACATACCGGTAAAAGTCACTGAGACGTGGCGGTAACACAGCAGCAACCAGCCCTGTTAGTGCTGTGCTACCGTGCACAGCACTAACAGGGCTGGTTAAAAAAACCACATCAATAAAAGTAAAAAAAAGAGCCAGTAAAAGAGCCGTCTTCATCTTCCTCCTGTGCACTGAAACCATCGGTCTTTCACCTCAGGGTCGGATTGGAATAGCGTTAGATATACTTCGCCACACACTTATGTATTTCTTCTAGCATTTTCCATGATGAGGGTCTGTTCATGCTAATTTTATTCATGCACAAAGCACTAAGTTGCATTAAAATAGCGAGCTACACGTATGGCTCCAGAGTGGATGTTGTTAGGGTTTTCCAGGTTATCTTTATCATAGGATTATGTTGGAATGCAACCTGTAGTAAATAACCTAGCTGGATTAGTTTTATGCATATGTTGGAATGCAACAGGTAATAAATACCTTACCTTGTCCTCCTTATCACAAGGTCGTAAAACATCCCCTGACATGTTTAGATTAGAGGACAAGGGCTTTCTAGCCAGCCTACTCATACCCCCACTCTGTTTCTCTTAATAAATATCCTCTTGCAGGAAGGAGGGTTCAGACTTCATTCCTTGAACGAGTGAACTCTCCACCTGAAGGTGTCTAACAGGACTTGCTTGTCTCCCGTGTGGTTCTTGCAAAATAAGTAGAGTGAGCAAATCTCTAACATTTTGGTGCCGAAACCTGGGATCTCTCATACCCACCATCTGGCTGACGGAGGACGACGCGCTGTACACCGTCGACGGGCCAGCGTCCATTAGCCGGACCTGGTAAAGAAAGACCTGGGAAGGAAATTCTTCGCTGGGCCAGCATCTTAGGTCTGCCTTCGTCTGACAGAGGTGGATTGACAGGACCCGGCAGTGCAACGAACCAGGGGACAAGTAAGTTAAAGGCCTGAAGTTGTGTGATTGTGTTGTTGTGAAACGCGTAAAAAACCACAGGTGCACGAGAGATACGGCTTTGGTTTATCCGAGCTATGAGATACGGCTTTGGTTTGTCCGAGCTATGAGATACGGCTTTGGTTTGTCCGAGCTATGAGATACGGCTTTGGTTTGACCGAGCTATGAGATACGGCTTTGGTTTGTCCGAGCTATGAGATACAGCTTTGGTTTGTCCGAGCTATGAGATACGGCTTTGGTTTGTCCGAGCCATGAGAAAAATAAAAAGCGCTTGAGTTTGTGTGGTTGAGAGTGTGACTGGTAGGATAAATTGACTAAATAGCAGTTCTAGCATTGATCCACGGCAATAATAAAGGCTAGTAATTTGTTGAAAGGTTAATTTAAACCTGCATTGAGGATCCTCAAAGACATAGTTAAATAAATAAGTAATAATAATAATAATAATATTTTTGAGAAAAAGAAATTGTATAACCTAAAACTACTAGAATTAATATGGGAAATAAAAACGGTTGGCTGGAATTATACATTCCTATAGACTGAATGGACATGAGGCAGGAGAAGCTGCAATGTCCTCCTTGGGAAAACACTGGGCAAAGGTTAGAGGAAATTATACAGGTAGAAATAATCAAGGGCCTTTTCCCTATCCCGTTGAGGGAAATCAATTGGGAGGGGAGTATGCAGCACAATGGAATGGTCTTGTGCAAAGAGTGCGAACTATATTTAAAAGACAAGTGAATTATGGTCATTTGGCAGGAATAAAACAGAAGCCTGGCGAAGATACTGATGATTTTCGTTTGAGATTTGAAAAAGAATTCAGGGTGCATAGTGGCATCCCATTCAATGATACAGCTGAGAGTGCTTATCAACAACAGCTTAAAAATGCGCTCCTCACTAATTTCCGCCCTGAAATAGGCAACTGGGTGAGGAAACATTTGGTGGAAGTGGATGTTGCAAGTGTGACAACAACTATGCAATGGGCCAGACATGCTGAAAAAGTGATCAAAAAAGGCAAAAGTTCTGATGTATTTCATCTAGATAATGATGATGAACTAGATGAAGATACAGCAGTCTTCTTCCAAGGGTCCCAGCAAGGCAGAGGAGGAGGTAGAGGCCAACAAGGTCGCAGGCCGCCATATAATTCAAACCCCCCACGAGATTCTGACAACTGTTGGAACTGTGGGAAACGAGGACACTTTGCAAGAGTGTGTCGTTCTGCAAAACAATATCAATCAAAGGGTGCAGGAAGGGGCAGAGGAAAGGCCAAATTTTCAGCATGACTAGATTCCCCCCCTTTGACCTCTGGTGCTCCTAAAGAGGAAGAAATAGTAGATGTCCATACAGCATGGGACATTCTGAGTCCATTAAAAGAAAAACCATATGTTACTCTAAACATTGGAGGCAGTGATATCGAGTTTTTGTGTGATACCGGGGCTTGTAAAACCGTGATAAAAACTACCGTAATTTCCGGACTATAAATCGCGTTTTTTTTCATAGTTTGGGTGGGGGGGCGACTTATACTCAGGAGCGACTTATATATGTTTTTTTTTTCACAAATTTTTACTTGATCATTAAGACATCACTTAAAAGTATAGTTGACCACTTCCCATGTTATTTTTAGGATAGTTGATCACTTAACATGCTTTTATATCTTTATCTTGAACATATTCAAAACATAAAAAATAGAGAAAACATCAAAGCAATTAACACTTTAAAGCACCATACCCAAGTCCACTGTCTGTTTGCTCCTCTTATATTTATTATTATTATTTATTATTATTTGTTTATTTATCATTTATTCAACACTCTTATTTATTCATTGTTTATGCCTTCTTGGGTTTTTTTGTGTTGCTTGTATGGATATGTGTACTATCTCACCGAGGGATAGTGGGAACGTAATTTCAATCTCTTTGTGTGTCTTGGTATATAAAAAAAAAATCGACAATAAAGCAGACTTTGTCTTTGATAAAACAACCAAATAAACAAAACAAAAAACTACATTTAAAAAAATATATATTTTCAGACGAAACTGGATGAGGGCGCTTTAAATTTCACCGTTGGCCGTGACTCATCAACTGGGTGGGCTTAAGAAAAATGGCACCAAAAAGAAAGTCATATTTTGCAAGTTACAAACTTCAAGTTGTAAAATATGCAGCTGAAAACAGTAATCGAGCAGCAGAAAAAAAGTTTGGAGAACCGTGATGTACCAATGGATTACTATTTCAAGTGACGTCAGTGGTACCGCGCGGCGCGACCCACGTAAGGACTTCCGGCATCATTAGCGGTGATCATTTCTAAGTGACACGGAGGACAAAGAGTTTAAAGGAATTAAGGATTTGGAGTGACATAGAAGGTTTGAAAAACTATTATGGCTTTTACGCACGCCCGGTCCTACTCTACTGAGTCGGGGGCCGGCGCTCGGTCGAGTGGCTGTCCGCGAACGGTGCATGGGGCTCGGACATGACCATTACGCACCCCCGGTCCTCTGCCATGGAGCTATCGTCTCTGGAAGTCCACGCCGCCACACGCTTGGAAGTTTGTTTTGTGGAATAAAGAGCCGTTTACCAAACCTACGTGTATCCTTGTACTTTGTTAACGCTACAATATAGTTATATACTAGATCTGTGGAATAAAGACGAGGCTGACGTCAGGGCGCACGCGCGGCGATGTTGACAAAGGACGAGGAATTTGATCGATGGATTTAATGGATTTAAAGTGCACGGATGGTTTGATAATATTATTGCTTATATTATAGTTATTTGAAATATATTTTATCTATCGTTATATGAGCCTGTGGAATATTGTGCAAGCGCCCTCAGCCACGCGCAGCCATTGTTGACAAAGAACGATCGATGGATTTAATGAATTGGGGTGACACCGATGGTTTTATAAACATGTTATTTATGTAATGGTTGTCTTAAATCACTCTATATGTTACGTCAGGCCCGTTCTCAGCTCCTCATTTGTGTTTGTCACGTTAGCATACCTATCGTTTAGCCTGTTGCTATCGTATCGAATGATCGATGGATTTAATGAATTGGAGTGACACCAATGGTTTTATAAACGTGTTATTCATGTAATAGTTGTCCTTAATCACTCTATATGTTACATCAGGCCCGTTCTCAGCTCTTTGTTTGTGTTTGTCACGTTAGCATACCTATCGTTTAGCCTGTTGTTGCTATCGTTTAGCCTGTTGTTGCTCATTCATGACTGTTTTTGGTGTGGGATTTTGTCGAATAAATTGCCCCCCAAAATGCGACTTATACTCCGGAGCGACTTATATATGTTTTTTTTCACTTTTGGGGCATTTTATGGCTGGTGCGACTTATACTCCGGAACGACTTATAGTCCGGAAAATACGGTAATGTACCAAATCAAAAGGCCTCCCAAAATACTATTTGGGTGAAATCTGCTGATGGGCAGGTACACAAGGAGAGTATCTCAAATCCAGTTGAAGTGAGAGATAAGGAAACTGGAAGCGTGGCTTCAGTTTCGATTGTCCTATCTCCAAAATGTCCCATAAACCTGTTGGGACGAGATCTGATGACTCGGTTGGGAATTGCAATAATTCCAGTAAAGGATGGCATGCGAGCATGTAGAGTGAGAGATGTGAACTCATATGCTGCACAAGCAGGTGAACAGATTTGCTGCTCCTATGCCATCCCTCCTGAACGAAATCCTAAACTCCCAAGCAGATTGCTGAGTGAAGCTTGAAAACAATTGTCCCAACCTGAATCAGCAATGACTTGTACTGAATTACATGTCACCATGAATATTCTCACTGATGCACAAGATTACTATATTGAAAGTTTTCTCAGCGACACAGAAGTAACTTTAACAATCACTGCTCTGTACACTGATCGCAGGTCATTTGCAGCTGCTGCTGTGCTCTTGCCCGCTCCTCAGAAAGACAGATACAAATTGTCGGCTGTACCCCACATCTCATTGTTTAAACCTCACAGTATAACGTGGGCAGATGTGGGTTCCCGAATTAAACTTGCTGGATCTGTGACTGATTATGAGGACAAAGGTGGAGCTACAGTACCAGTTGTGCCGTGTGGAAGCAAACAGTGTGTGAAGTGGCTGTAGGCAGAGCAGGCGCTTGTGCGCTTCCCTGACTAGTTGACATTTGTTTAAATGAAAAGGAGGAGGGGGAATTGGCTGGGCTTCCTGAAAAACTGTGGACCAAGGGCCCATCTGATGTAGGACTTTTACAATCCATTTCCCCAGTACAGATCAAACCAAGATCAGATTGGCGTCCAAGAGTTAAGCAATATCCTTTAAAACAGGAGGCAATAAATGGGATTGCCCATATTATAAATGATCTTTTGACAGGAGGAATCATTAGGGAATGCTCGGATTCTTCTTGCAACACTCCCATTTTTCCAGTCCAAAAGGCCGACAAAATTAATTGGCGAATGATACAAGATTTACGAGCGGTGAATGATGCAGTGCAAACAAGAGCACCCAATGTGCCTGACCCACACACACTTGTGAACACTTTGAAACCTAATCAGAAGTTTTTCACAGTAATTGATCTCAGCAATGCATTTTTCTCAGTGCCAATTCACCCAGACTCACCGTTTTGGTTCGCTTTTACCGTTAAAGGACAAAGCTATACATACACCAGATTGCCACAAGGATTTGCTGATAGTCCAACTATTTTCATTCAAGCTATTATGGCCTGTTTGGCTGATTTTCAGATGTCAAACAAAAGCCAACTTCTAGTTTATGTAGATGATCTCCTGGTAGCCTCTGAAACTGAAGCTGCTTGCAAGGCAGACTCCTTAGCATTGTTACACTATCTCTGCAAAACAGGGAATAAAGTGAGCAAAAATAAGTTACAATGGGTCAGACAGGAAGTGAACTATTTAGGTCACACTTTGTCGGCTTCTGGAAGACAGATACAAAGAACCAGAAAGCAGATTATTTCAGATGCACCGAAACCTGAAACAAAGAAACAAATGATGTCATTTTTGGGGCTCTGCAATTACTGTAGAGCATGGATCCCACATTATGCGGATAAAACACAACCACTGCTGGATATTGTGCATGGAGTTCCCATGACAATGACAGAAAAAATCATGTGGAAACCAGTAGCGGATGATGCCTTTGTAGTGCTGAAACAGGCTCTGATAGAGACCACAACTCTTATCTTGCTAGACTACAATAAAACCTTTGTGCAAACAGCAGACTGCAGGAATGGTTTTATGACCTCAGTGTTGCTGCAGGGTCATGGCAGCAAACTAAGACCAATTGCATTTTATTCAAAAAAACTGGATCCAGTGGCTCTGTCTTTGCCAGACTGTGTCCAAGCAGTATGCGCGGCAGCGCTTGCAGTGAGACAATCTGCAGATGTGGTGCTCTTTCACAAAATGGAGCTGCTTGTTCCACATGCTGTAGATGTGTTGCTGCTGCAAAGCAAAATGAACTTTTTGTCACCAGCCAGACATCTGTCCTACACTGCTATACTTCTGTCACAACCACACATCGTGATAAAGAGGTGCACAATCCTTAACCCAGCAACGTTGATCCCGTTGCCAGGGGATGGAACACCACATAACTGTTTGGATGCTACAGAACATCTACAGCTGCCCAGAGGAGATTTAAGTGACACGCCACTTGTCAAAGGGGAAAAGTGGTTTGTGGACGGATCATGTTCAAAGGATCCTAAAGGAAACAATCAAAGTGGTTATGCAATTGTGAAATTGCCAAACCAGATTGTTGAAGCAGAGAAGCTTCCATACAACAGGTCAGCACAGGCTGCTGAGCTAATTGCACTAACTAGAGCTTGTCAATTAGCGGAAGATAAGGAAGTCACTGTATACACAGACAGTCAGTATGCATTTTCTACTCTGTTCTATTTTGCAAAACAATGGGAGCGCAGGGGGATGACAACATCAACCGGTAAGCCGGTTACCCATGCCTCCTTGTTAAAAGACTTGTTGCAGGCCATTCTTTTACCTGCTAAACTAGCTGTGTGTAAATGTGCTGCTCACACCACTGGCAGAGATGAAGTCTCAAATGGAAACAGATTAGCAGACAAAATTGCAAAAGAAGCAGCTGCAGGGAGACATGGCCATGAATTTTTTTAAAGGGTTCAGAGGACACACAACTCATAGATGAGACTATACTGACAGATATGCAGGGCAATGCTCCAATGGTGGAAAAACGAATGTGGACGACAAAAGGTGCAATAGTGGATACAGATAATATCCACCGCATCAGTGAAAAACCTGTTCATACAAAATTACTTTTTAAGGCAGCAGCGCTTGCGACACATGGGCCTTGCCATGTGTCGACAGGAGGGATGAAGACCATCATAGATCAACAATTCACTACCTTTGGTTTAGATGCTTACTTAATTTTTTTTGTAAAGCATGTCCTGTTTGTGTGAAACATAATCCACAAGGAAACATAAGACCTAAGAGAGGCTCATTTCCAAAACCCTCTTATCCATTTCAAATCATGCATATGGATTTTATTGAACTCACACAAAGTGGACCTCACAAATACTGCCTAGTGATGATTGATGCATTTTCCAAATGGGTGGAAATAGTTCCATCTAAACGCACAGATGCCTTAACAGTGGCAAAAGCCATCTGCAAAACCATCATACCAACTCATGGCATCCCCCAAACCATTTACAGTGACAATGGTCCACACTTTGTGAACCAAGTTGTGCAGAACATGGCTGTACACCTTGGAATAACGTTAAAAAAACCACTGTGCTTGGCATCCTTCGAGCGCAGGCCTGGTTGAACGGGCAAACTTTACCATCAAAAGCAGGTTGAAAAAATGCATGGAAACAACAGGCAGACCTCGGCCAGAGTGCCTCGACTTAGTGAAGCTCTATATGAGAATTACTCCCACTTCAGAAGGACTAACACCTTTTGAAATCATACATGGGAGACCATATATACTACCAGTGTTCCCTGCAGATTTGCAAAAAGCAGATGAAGAACAGACCTTGGCAGATTATCTAATCAGGACGCTCAAACTGAAAGGTGTGTCAAATGCAAATTTACTGCCGCCTGATCTCTCCCCCTCACAGGTGGACAACCCCATCAATCCAGGAGACTGGGTCTACATCAAGGTCATCAAAAGAAAGAACTGGGCCAGCCCAGGGTGGGAGGGACCGTTTCAAGTTTTGCTTGCTACTCCCATGGCGGTTAAGATTTCTCAACGGCCCAGCTGGATTCACCTCAGCCACTGCAAGTTGCAGAGAGTGCTGGACCCCTAATTCGGAATGGTGGGGAAGCCTGACTACAAAGGGGCCCCATCGTTTAGGGTGAGGCGTCTCAATGTTGGTGAAGAATCCATCGATCCCCACTCCGCTAGGCGAGGGGATGTCCCGGTGTCTCTGCCATCCTAGTAGCAACGGGGCTCCATATGCCAGATGGATCCTCTGCTGCGTTGTGGTTGGAGCGTGCTATGGTCTATTGACTCATCTGAACATACCAAATGACAATGTTGACCGTGGTAAACGATGGTCACATGATGAGAACTTTGAGGACTGGTCATGGGACCCCAGAAACCCATACGAAACCAACACTTGGTACCGGTATGTCAGGTTCACTGTGAGAGCTCACACACAGGAGGGGTGCTATGTGTGTTCGAAACTCCCCCCTTCCTCCACGCAAGTTCGCTTGGAGGCCAGAGCAATGAATGTCACCGAAGCAAAATGTATGGTATCCATGGGAGGAGTTGGATATCAGCACCGTGCCGTCGCAGTCAAGGATGCCGACCCTTACCGCCCTGGACTTGCTGACGGTGCCTGTGATCAGCTATTCTGGACAAATCTCAATGTGACTGTTAAAGGACGAACAATACCACAAGTGGCCTACACAGAGAGACCAGCTGGAGTGAATTACACATGTTACATCCAAGGTAACAAGACCCACGTCTGCATTAATGACGACTGCTCTCCAGGAGGAAACTGGATGGGAGCTTTGGACATCACCGATGAGTGTCAAGATAAGAGAGCCATTTCAGGTGGTGAGGGCTCTCCAACCAACATGGCTACACCATCGAACGGAACATACTTCATACAGAATGGCTGGTGGCTTTGTGGTCACAAGGTTTATCCGATGCTGCCCGCCAACTGGACAGGAGTGTGTGCACCAGTGTGGGTGACGGACCACACCTACAGGATACGACATCATCAGCTGACAGGAGCACACAACTCTTCTGGACGTCGACGCAGGGCAGTTGCAACCTTTGACCCTCATGACCCTGTCTGGGGTGCGAACGTTCCAGACGACCATAAAGTATGGTCCGTCGGAGACAAAGTTGTCCTTGCGCTCTTTCCTCAGATTGGCGTTGGGAAACTATCGCTCTTCATCGAGACACTGAACTATCGTTTTCAATCCTTTGTGAATCTCTCACTGCAAGTCAACGATGGACAAAATAGAGAGATTCAGGCTATTAGACTGATGGTCTTGCAAAACAGGATGGTTCTGGACTTGTTGACGGCAGCACAAGGTGGTGTGTGCCACATCATTGGGACTTCCTGTTGCACATACATACCAGGAGAAAATGACACCCACATCAACGACGCCATGAATTCGCTGAAGAACTTACAGCAGGCCATGTCTAAAGACAAGGTCCCACATCAGTTTGATTTCTTTTCATGGCTATTCTCTGGCAACTGGTGGCAACTGCTGTTGAAATTGCTGTCTCCTGTGCTTGTTGTGCTGGTGGTGTTGTGCTTGTGTACGACCTGCGTTATCCCATGTTTGAAGTCTGCTGTGACGAAGTTTGTGTCCTCTACTGTAGCCCAAGTTCATATACAACTTCTTAGAGATGACGGATGTGATGACAATAATGAAACGTGGATTGCGTAGATGCTGTTCTGTTGGGCATGTTTTACAGAAACTTGATGATTTGACCATCGAAAATGTTTCGCAAGTGATGGATACAATGATGTACTGTTTCTGTGTTTTTCTTTTTATTTTTTATTGATGGCATTCAGGTCGCCTAAGGCAGAGGGACCGTGTAAGAACTTTCCTGCTAATAACATCTGGCCAGCAGGTTTTTCGCTTACACAATAACTTTGATCTGGGGTATTGAGGTAATACCTCATCTTCACTGGAAAGTGTTGCTATCATTGTTTGTTGTTTTTATTTTTACTATTCTTCTTTCTTCATTATACATGTATATATGTTTTTTTTACTTGTCTTTGTTGTTTGGGGTGGCATAATCATATAATAAAACAGGAGGGAGATGTTAGGGTTTTCCAGGTTATCTTTATCATAGGATTATGTTGGAATGCAACCTGTAGTAAATAACCTAGCTGGATTAGTTTTATGCATATGTTGGAATGCAACATATAATAAATACCTTACCTTGTCCTCCTTATCACAAGGTCGTAAAACATCCCCTGACATGTTTAGATTAGAGGACAAGGGCTTTCTAGCCAGCCTACTCATACCCCCACTCTGTTTCTCTTAATAAATATCCTCTTGCAGGAAGGAGGGTTCAGACTTCATTCCTTGAACGAGTGAACTCTCCACCTGAAGGTGTCTAACAGGACTTGCTTGTCTCCCGTGTGGTTCTTGCAAAATAAGTTAGTGAGCAAATCTCTAACAGATGTGACCAAGAAATAAAGAAAAGGGTGACGCAACAAGATGTCATCAACAATAGGCCAGTGCCCCCTTGTGACCGGAAGAAACCTCTACAGCAGGGGTGTCCAAACTTTGGCCCACGGGCCAACTGCGGCCCGCGGTCCAGTTTTTATTGGCCTGCAGCAAATTCTGAAAACATAACTGAATATGGCCCGCACAAGAAGCTTGAGATCAACTCTGTTGCACTTCTCAGTTTCAACACTAGATGGAGCCCGCCACACAAACGAAATCAAGCGAAGGAAAACTTTTACTGCGAGTGCCCAGATATTACTGCTCCGAAGAAACGCAAAATAGCAAGTGATTGTAGAAGATTTCAAACATGGTGGGAAAATGAGTATTTCTTCAAAGAAATCAACGGAAAGTGTGTTTGTTTGATTTGTAATGAAGATGTTGCTGTGATGAAAGCGTATAATGTCCGTTGGCACTATGAGACCAAACATCAGAGCTACACATCGTACACCGGTGCTGAACAAGCACAGAAAGTTAAGCAAATGGTAGCTAGCCTGCAAGCTCAACAGCAGTTTTTTTTTTCATGCCAACAAAACACAGTAAAACTCCACAAGAGCAAGTTATGAAGTCGCTAAACTTATTGCTCAGCACCGCAAATCGTTTTCAGACGGTGATTTCATGAAGTATTGCCTCATCAAAGTCACAGAAGTAATGTGCCATGAAAAAGTGCCGGATTTCAACAATGTGAGCTTATCCAGAAACACAGTGGTGCGGAGAATCGAGGACTTGTCAGCTAACGTGAAACTCCAGCTGAGAGACAAGGCTTGTGTTTTTGATTTTTACTCAATAGCATGCTATGAGAGCACAGATGCCACAGACACCGCACAACTGTTAATTTTTTTGCAGGGAGTAGATGATAATTTTTGCTGTACGGAGGAGCTGCTTGATATGATGAGCCTAAAAGGCACAACGACGGGAAAATATATTTTTGAATTTTGTGTCAGAGGCAGTTGAAAAGATGGGGCTTAAATGGGACAAGCTCTGTGGAGTAACAACGGACGGAGCTCCCGCCATGACTGGCGAGTACAAAGAAATGGCATCGTTGGTCTGCGCCAAGGTAAAAGAGAGCGGAAGTGAGGCTGTTAGGATGCATTGTATAAATCCACCAAGAAGCACTGTGTGCCAAGACCGTCCAGTTGGGCGATGTGATGAACACTGTCGTAAAAACTGTCAACGTAATTCGAGCGAGGGGACTGTACCACAGAGAATTTCAGGCTTTCCTATCTGGTGTGGATGCTGAATACGGGGATGTACTCTACCACGCTGATTTGCGCTGGCTCAGCCGCGGCTCTGTGCTGCAGCGTTTTTTTTCGCTGAGATCAGAAATCGACCAGTTCTTAAAAGAGAGGTAAGTGACCCTCTGTGGCTGGCTGACCTGGCATTTTTAGTTGATCTTACACATCATCTGAATACACTGAACAAGAACCTACAAGGCAAAGAACAGCTGGTGCCACACCTGCGTGCGCACATGAAAGCCTTCTGCGTAAAGCTCTGCCTGTTTGAGACACAACTACGAGGCTTTAATGCTGCACACTTCCCTGCACTGTGTGAAATCAAGTCTGCTTTTCCAAACGCCGACCTTTCTGCTGAAAAGGAGAAATATGTGTCTGTGATTGCCTCTCTCATGACAGAATTCAACCAGCGTTTCCAAAAATTGTCTGCCATTGAAAAACAAATCAAGCTGTTCTCGACCCCCTTCCTGGTGGATGCAGAATTGGAAGAGAGT
The DNA here is from genome assembly GCF_059516105.1 of Syngnathus floridae. NCBI lineage: Eukaryota > Metazoa > Chordata > Actinopteri > Syngnathiformes > Syngnathidae > Syngnathus > Syngnathus floridae. The sequence continues at coordinate 12,951,401 of NC_142420.1, read as the reverse complement.
CTGCAGTTAGAGCTGATTGAAATTCAATGTGATGATTCTCTGAAGAGTCAGCATCAGCTTCCCCCCCTCCCCGAATTCTATCAGAGTTTGGATAATGCCAAGTATCCTCTGATGAGACGCCACACAAAAAGAATGATGAGCCTGTTCGGCTCGACATACATATGTGAACAAACATTTTCTCTGTTAAATCAGAACGAAAGCAGACTGAGAACCAGAATGACTGATAGCCATCTCTGTAAAGTCTTTCGTGTCTCAACACCAAACTTTCTCCTGACATGTCAGCCATCCTTCAATCTAAAGGACAGCATCACTGCTCTCACTGAGTGCAATGTTCTTCACATTATATGTGAGTTACAAATACACAGTATTCATGTGTCAGTATGTCATCTCTAGTGTGTGGCCCAGCCCTTTGTTTATTTTTCTGTATGTAGCCCTCACTTAAAAAAGTTTGGACACCACTGTTGTAATAAGTGAAGGAACGCCTATTCACTGACTGTCTTCTGCCCTCATTAATTAAAGAATGCATAGCGCAGTGTCTATATTTGTTCGTATGACTGAAATTTAATATGTGCCTCAGTACCAAAAAAATCTGTCAATAGTCTCTCTTGCTCTCTCTGCTGCCAGGCAATTGAAAAAATAATCTAATTAAATCCAGGATTTGTAACTAATTAATCGCATTTTCTGATTATTTGATGAAGGTTCTGAAATAAAGATTTTGAATTCCAGGACATTACAATATAGTATATTAAGGCTGTCACTTTAACGCCTTTCAAGGACATTACAATATATAAAGGCTGTCACTTTTTAGATTAATTAATTACGATGCAAATCAACACAACAAAAATTAATGCAATGAATCACGCAAGCTTTTAAAATAAAATATGGACACTGGTAAGTGTTGTTTTAAAACACAATGTCCATTATATACTGGTACTAACTATATTATGGCAATGGTGAAGCTGCACTCCTTTCGGCACAATTTGATTTTGTAGGAAAGGGTCTGGGTTGAGGTGAGCAACACTGCGTCATTCCCTTAGTCCACGAGGACTGCAATGACTCCAAGACGTGGCCACTGGCAAAGGAGGGTCCAGCGCTCGATGCTGGGCTGAACCATGCTAGGAAATGTGAGGCTTTACCAATCTACAATTTACTTGATATTTGTTTGGCTTGCTTCCAAACATGTACTTTTAGCGTTTGTGAAGGCCTCCGTAAGTGGTGATGTCATTACGCCGGTATGGGTACACTGTTCAAGTGCGCTATCAAAAATTAACAAATTTTCTACTCCCGCACAGTCACAACATATTAAGAGGTGCTTTAGAATTAAAACACGGCACCGTTTGATTTCAGGTGAATCGGTGCTCGATAGTACTGACACAAATGGTCCACACCGTCCTCTGTAAGCATTCCTACGCAGTACCGTATTTTTTGGACTAAAAGTCGCTCCGGAATATAGGTCGCATTAGCCATAAAATGCACAATAACGTGAAAAAAAAACATATAAGTCGCTCCAGAGTATAAATCGCATTTAGGAGGAAATTTATTCAACAAAATCCAACACCAAGAACAGACATGAATGAGCAACAACAGGCTAAACGATAGGTATGCTAACGTGACATAAACACAAACGAAGAGCTGAGAACGGGCCTGACGTAACATTCAGAGTGATTCAAAAAACTATGACATGAATAACACGTTTATAAAACCATCTGTGTCACTGCAATTCATTAAACCCATCGATCGCCCTTTATGTCAACAATGGGTGCACGCCGCTGACAGCGCTTGCACTTCAAAATATTCCACAGGCCCATTTAACGATATGTAAATTATATATCAAACAACTATTATATAAGCAAAATTATTATCAAACCGTCTGTGTCACTCTAAATCATTAAATCCATCGATCGAATTCCTCGTCCTTTGTCAACAACGCCGCGCGTGCGCCCTGACGTCAGCCTCGTCGTTATTCCACAGATCTAGTATATAACTACTATATTGTAGCGTTAACAAAGTAGAAGGAAAGACGTGGGTTTGGTAAACGGCTCTTTATTTAACAAAACAAGAGTTCAACGAGCCAACAACTACTGAACTGTAACGATAAAAACATATACAGGTTGCTACACAAACTAAAAATGATCAAATAACTATAACATAAATAGTTCACCGCCACACGGCCCCAAGAACCGGCGTGGACTTCCAGGCATGTGGCGGCGTGGACTTCCATCGCCGGAGGTGGCACTTCCAGCCACGGAGGTGGAAGAGAGCTCCATAGAATAGGACCGGGTGTACGTAGAAGCCTTGTCCGAGCCCCATCCACCGTCCCCGGACAGCCACCCGGCCGAGCACCGGCACCCGACTTCCAGCCACGGAGGTGAAAGAGAGCTCCGTAGAGTAGGACTGGGTGTGCGTAAAAGCCATGTCCGAGCCCCATCCACCGTCCACGGACAGCCACCTGGCCGAGCGCCGGCCCCCGACTTCCATCCACAGAGGTGAAAGAGAGCTCCGTAGAGTAGGACCGGGCGTGCGTAAAAGCCATAATAGTTTTTCAAATCTTCTGTGTCACTCCAAATCATTAAATCCTTCAAACTCTTCGTCCTCCATGTCACTTACAAACAAAGCCGCTAATGATACCGGTAGTACATGGGGCACTTCGTCATCTTCGTCATCCCGTGATTGAATCTTTGTCCTCTATGTAAACGCTGTTGACGTCACTTGAAATTCAAATTACAGTAATCCCTTGCTACATCGCGGTTCGTTTATCACGGTTTCACTTTTTGGGGGGAATTTTGAAAATGTATGAAAAAATTCACATATAAGTCACTCCTCAGTATAAGTCGCCCCCCCCACCCTAACTATGAAAAAAAACGCGATTTATAGTCCGAAAAATACGGTATATTAATACATTTTCAATTAATTAAATGTCTGGCTCATTAAACATGTTGGGCAATAATTTTTCCACTTCTTTATGAAAGAGGACTGATTTATTTTTTGTTTCATCAAAATAAGACATTTCCAGTCATCGGAGGTGACTCAGCCACCATAGTGCACTGAATAATTCACAAATGGCACATCACTACTTGTACACCATCTCCCAATTCATTCACTGAAAAGAGAAGAAAAATGTTTTTTTAACCAGTCATTGTGCAACCTCGGACTGTGACCCAGTACCAGCAAATATTTCGTTGTGGTTGGAGACTCCTGCTGTAGAGCATTCAGAACAATGAAGTTCTCAGTTTTCTACGTGTCATTATTGTGAAGTTGTGTGGTCATATAACTGTGCTAATTTGTGGCAAACCAAGTGCACAAACACGCGCATGCACACACACATGCAGTACACACCCACACACATTCATACACGCACACACTTTATGGGTTTTCCAAATATTATTCAAAATTCTACATACCTATTTTTTCAGATGAAATGACCCATGAAATAGTACCAAGCCCCCCCCCCCCCCCTCATCTCGTCAGCACTCTGTAAAGCTGAGGACTGCCTGATTCAGGCTCTACTATTACCCCTCAGTGCACCCAGCTTTACTGCCACAGTACCAAAGCCTGAGCTAAACTCTGACCTTTGCCTTTCGGAATGGGTTTTCAAGTTGGTATATGGACATGAACTTGCTGCAATGTGTATGTGTTTTTACCCAACCGCATTTACAGAAGACCTGTCCCTAAAAAAAAAAAAATGGTGAAAGAAAAAGTCCGCCTGGGGCTCAATACTGTAGCGTGCTTCCAATTTTTAAAAATCTTACACTAACACATGCACACACAGACACACATGCACGCACGCACACACGCGCACACACACACACACACATTGACAAGCTGTCAAAAAAGGTCCATGGGGTCAGTCCATGATGCAAAAAAGACCCCTGCTCGATTAACAAAGTGTGCTAAGCTAGCTGATAGGGTAGGCAATTATTTTTTTTGTCGACCATGCAACTAAATAGTGTAAAATATGAATTTAATAATGTACTTTTAGAAAACAGTCAATTGTATTATTTTAATAAGATAACATTGGTGTAGCCCTTGTATTTTGTTGTAATTAGCAAGATGTGATACAAATTTAAAATATTCAGTTTTATTAAAATTATATCCATCCCCAAGTCCCTCCCTCCATCATGATACAATTTTCCGGAGTGACATTAATTCTGACAATAAAACAGACCTGATCACCTGTTTCAACCTGTTTTGTTCAGTCCAGTGTAATGCCATTATAATTGCAAGTAATCCCTGCAGTGTATATGCTTCCATGGTTCACTTGATCTTGTGCGGTTCTAGTTGTAATGGAAACGCAAAGGAGGCAATGTGTCTGGCACTTGGAGAAGAAAATCATCTGAAAGGAAAAAGAAATGAGAACATATACATTGTTAGGGTTTTCCAGGTTATCTTTATCATAGGATTATGTTGGAATGTAGACTATAATGATTAACCAATCTTGTCTTGCTCTCACAACGCAGTAAAATAAAGTGGTTGCATTCTCTGCTTGATTGACCAGCTGCAGAGGAAGCAATCAAAGTTGTTCTGTTTCCCACAACATCGTAAAACACCCCCTGCTCTGATCTTACCAGAGGCCGGGGGTTCACCAAACCTGTCCACTCTCACCCCCACTCTGTTCCTCCTAATAAATATGCCCTTGCAGGAAGGAGGGTTCAGACCTCCATTCGAACATCGCTGCACGCACAGCGACGAATGGACTCTCCACCTCTAGGTGTCTAAAAGGACTTACTTCTCTCCCGTGTGGTTCTTGCAAAATAAGTTGGAGTGAGCAAAACTCTAACATACATCTGCATGCTTAAGACATCATTTGACAAACTAAAACAACAGTTATTGGCAGTACTCATAAAAGGAAGATGAGTTAGTAGAGACTAATCTTTGCTCACAGTAATTGCGAGTGTGTGCTGTCCATATTTTCCCTCTGTGTCATCAAGTAAATGAGATTTGGGGTTATGGGGGATGGGATGAAGTGAGGCTGTGACATTAAGTAATGATTAAATTTGAGGTATCCAGTCAAGGCAGAAGAAAAGAGTGAACAGCTGAACTAAACACAATAAAAACAATTCTGAACAGATGGCAAAGAAACTCATCCGTCTATTTCCCATACCACTTATCATGCTGCGAGCTAGAGTCTTTCCTAGCTGACATTGGGCAAAAGAAAGACTATACCCTAGATTGGTCCCTCGCTTAAGCAAAGGGTACATGTAGAGACGTACAACCATTCACACTCAGATTGATAGTGTCACAGAGTCGAAAATTAACCAACGCAGCCTGCACTGAAGTCGGTCAGGCAAATTGTCATTGACAAAAGTGATTCATGTACTGTATGACCAAATATTTGTTTCGATCTGTCATGGTTGTTAGGGTTTTCCAGGTTATCTTTATCATAGGATTATGTTGGAATGCAACAGGTAATAAATACCTTACCTTGTCCTCCTTATCACAAGGTCGTAAAACATCCCCTGACATGTTTAGACTAGAGGACAAGGGCTTTAGCCAGTTTACCCAAACCCCCACTCTGTTTCTCTTAATAAATATCCCCTCGCAGGAACGAGGGTTCAGACTTCATTCCTTGAACGAGTGAACTCTCCACCTGCAGGTGTCTAAAAAGGACTTGCTTGTCTCCCGTGTGGTTCTTGCAAAATAAGTTGGAGTGAGAAAATCTCTAACATTTTGGTGCCGAAACCCGGGATCCCTCATACCCGCTATCTGGCTGACGAAGGAGGATGTGCTGCATTGTCGACAAGCCAGCGTCCATTAGGAGGACCTGGAGAAGAAAGTCCTGGGAAGAGAATTCTTCGCTGGGCCAGCATCTTAGGTCTGCCTTCGTCTGACAGAGGTGGATTGACGGGACCCGGCAGTGCAACGAACCAAGGGAACAAGTAAGTTAAAGGCCTTAAGTTGTGTGCACGAGAGATACGGCTTTGGTTTGTCCGAGCTATGAGATACGGCTTTGGTTTATCCGAGCTATGAGATACGGCTTTGGTTTGTCCGAGCCATGAGATACGGCTTTGGTTTGTCCGAGCTATGAGACACGGCTTTGGTTTGTCCGAGCTATGAGATACGGCTTTGGTTTATCCGAGCTATGAGATACGGCTTTGGTTTGTCCGAGCTATGAGATACGGCTTTGGTTTATCCGAGCTATGAGATACGGCTTTGGTTTGTCCGAGCTATGAGATACGGCTTTGGTTTGTCCGAGCTATGAGGCCTAAAAAAGCGCTGGCGTTTGTGTGATTGAGTGTGTGACTGGTAGGATAAATTGACTAAATAGCAGTTCTAGCATTGATCCACGGCAATAATACAGGCTAGTAATTTGTTGAAAGGTCAATTTAATGTCATGCGGTCGCGTTTAATTTTCCGGGTTTCTGTCTCGTCGATGTCGTAATTTTACTTCCGGTTTTATTTTGTCATCCCTTCCGTTTCAGTTCGTGTTTCCTTCCTCGGTGTTGGTTGTCTTGTCTTCCCTGATCCCGATTGTGTGCACCTGTGTAATTGACAATAATGGTCAGCACCTGTGTCCACGCCCTTTTGTGTGTATTTAGTCCGCGTCTTCCCCTTGTCCTGTGCCAGTGTGTCTTGCCTCGTCCCGACCACCAGCGATTCCTTGATGTCCGAGTTCTCAGTAAGACCCCTCCTCTTTGTCTCGCCACCGAGCGACGCTTTTGTTAGTACTGTGATTCCCATAGCCTTTTTGTCTCGCCTCAGTGTGACGCCTTTTGTTTGTACTTTTTGCCACGTGTTTTCCCTCGTAAGAGGCGTTTTGATTTGTACTTTTAGCCTTTTATCTCGCCTCAGTGCGACGCCTTCTGTTTGTACTTTTTGCCACGTGTTTTCCCTCGCAAGAGGCGTTTTGATTTGTACTTTTGATCAGTGTGCTTGCTGGAATAAATCCAAGAAAGAAACGACTCTGCATCCGAGTCCTTTGCCTTGTCCCGTGCCTGACAGTACACACTGGCCAGACATGGACTCGGCAGAGTCGGAGCACCTGTGCGCCGCAGTGCGCTCCCATGCCTCACTGCTCGCCCAGCACCAGAGGCAAGTGGGCGACTTGGGTGAAGAAATCCGAGGACTCGCTAAGAATCAAGAAGACTTCAGAGGAGCGGTCGCCACCCAAGTAGCAAAGCTGGGTCAGCAAATGCAGGAAGTGCTCTCGCTCTTAAACGCGGGACCAGCAGCGACCTCCAGTACACCCGTTGCTTCCCCCGTTACTCCCCTTGCAATAGCTCCCATGACTGGCGGTGCCAGACTGGCTCCTCCAGAGCGCTACTCCGGAGAACCCGGCCTTAGCCGGGCCTTTATTACAGAATGCGAGATGCATTTTGAGAGGTCCCCAGCAGATTTCCCCACCGAGCGCTCCAAGGTGGCCTACGTGGTATCATACCTGACGGGAAGGGCCCGCACGTGGGCCACCGCGGAATGGGCCAGGGATTCCATCTCCTGTCGCTCTCTCCCCGCTTTCATCGAGGCTCTGCGAACGGTGTTCGATCCAATCTCCGCTGACCGAGACAAGGCTCGCCAACTCTGTCAGATAGTCCAGGGACAAGACACCGTCGGAGACTACGCCATCCGGTTCCGCACGCTGGCTGCGGAGTGCGGTTGGAACGCGACGGCACTATATGACATCTTCCTCCGGGGCCTGTCTGGATCCATACAGGATCAGCTAATCCCCTTAGACCTTCCCACCGACCTCGACGCCCTCATCGCTCTGGCTATCCGCACGGACAACCGGCTGCAAGAGTGGAGGCAGCACCGAAGCAGGAACGCCCCCGCCTTCGTCCCAGTAGCCGGCCCTGACGTTCACCACTCCAGGCTGTACGGGGATCGGCAGCGCCAGGAGCCAGAACCGATGCAGTTGGGCAGAGCTAAGTTAACAGAGGAGGAGAAGTTACGGCGACGCCGAGAGGGAAGATGCTACTACTGCGGTGAGCTCGGACACCTCCTTCTCTCCTGTCCAGTGAGAAGGACCCTGAAGGTAAGCGCCTTCTCTGCGGCTCTGTCCCCGGGGCGAGTGCTCCCCAAGGGCAGGATTACACAGTTGGGAAGAGAAATAGAACTTGAAGTATTAATAGACTCAGGAGCGGACGAAAGCTTGATAGACTGGGCATTTGCTCGCCGGTGGGGGGTAAAGACTGAGCTACTGAACACTCCCGTGAAAGCTAAGCCACTCAATGGACAGGCACTCTTTGAGATAACTCACATAACAGAACCAGTCTCGCTGTCAATTGGTCCCCACCAGGAGAACATACGGCTACATGTCGTGACCTCTCCAATGAACCCCCTCATTCTCGGGTATCCATGGCTTCAACGCCACAACCCCGCTATAGACTGGGGATCAGGGGAAATAACGGGATGGGGGTCCGACTGTCATGATTCCTGTATCAAGTCTAACCCGTGCCCTGTGCCTCCTGCTCCAGATGCGCCAGCCCCAGACTTAACCGGGGTCCCTGCGTGCTACCACCAATGGGGCGAGGTATTCAGCAAGGCCAAGGCCACCTCTCTACCTCCCCACCGTCCGTATGATTGCGCCATTGACCTCCTGCCGGGTTCAACTATACCCAAGGGGAGGCTTTATTCTCTTTCGGGACCTGAAAAGCAAACCTTGAATGAATATATAGACTCCTCCCTGCAAGCAGGACTGATTCGACCATCGTCGTCGCCTGCGGGGGCGGGGTTCTTTTTCGTGGGCAAGAAGGACGGTACCCTACGTCCCTGCATTGATTATAGTCCCCTCAATCAGATCACCATCAAGAACCGGTATCCGCTCCCACTGATGTCGACCGTGTTCGACCAATTACAGCAAGCCCGGGTGTTCACAAAGTTAGATCTGCGCAACGCCTACCATCTGGTGCGCATCCGGGAAGGGGACGAATGGAAGACAGGGTTCAACACCCATCGAGGACATTTTGAATACCTCGTCATGCCATTTGGCCTCACCAATGCTCCCGCTGTGTTTCAGGCCATGATAAACGATGTTTTGAGAGACTGTTTGGACCGTTTTGTGTACGTATATTTGGACGATATTTTGATTTATTCCCCGGATCTGAAGACCCATAGGGTTCACGTCGAGACGGTGTTGCAACGACTCCTTGAACACCAACTATACGTAAAGGCCGAGAAAAGTGAATTCCACAAGAACACCGTTTCTTTTCTCGGCTTCATCGTAGCCCCGGGCAAAGTTGAGATGGACCCGGCGAAAGTAAGCGCGGTAACGGAATGGCCTACCCCTGACTCACGCAGGAAGGTGCAGCAATTCCTGGGCTTTGCCAATTTTTATCGGCGGTTCATCAAGGACTTCAGTGCCACGGCGGCTCCCTTGCACGCGCTCACGTCTCCTAAGGTTCCCTTCCACTGGTCGGCGGAGGCGGAGGCGGCCTTCCAGGAACTAAAGAACCGCTTCAGCACCGCTCCCATCCTCACGCTTCCTGATCCGTCGCGGCAGTTTGTGGTGGAGGTGGACGCCTCCAATCAAGGAGTAGGTGCCATCCTTTCACAGAGAGCCAAGAGCGACAACAAGCTCCATCCGTGCGCGTTCCTGTCTCGACGGCTGACGCCCGCCGAACAGAATTATGATGTAGGGGATCGCGAACTGTTGGCAGTTAAACTGGCATTGGAAGAATGGAGACATTGGTTAGAGGGAGCACAGCAGCCTTTTTTGGTCTGGACCGACCATAAAAATTTAGAATACATAAAGTCAGCTAAGAGACTGAATTCATGCCAAGCCCGCTGGTCACTTTTTTTCAATCGTTTTAACTTCACTCTGTCCTACAGACCGGGAACCAAGAACACCAAGCCTGACGCCCTCTCCCGTGTTTTCAACTCGGATCCAGAAATTAAGAAGCCCGAAACCATCCTGCCTCCTCATTGCCTGGTTAGAGCAGTGACCTGGCCTATCGAAGGCCGGGTACAGCGGGCCAATGGTAACAAGCCACCCCCTAGTGGTTGCCCTGAGAACCGACTATTTGTCCCTGCTCAATTACGATCCCAAGTCATCCATTGGGCTCACACCTCCAGACTCTCCTGCCATCCGGGCATGCGCCGAACGCTGTTTGTCATCCAGCAGCGATTCTGGTGGCCCTCCATGAGGGCAGACGTCAAGGAATACGTTGCAGCCTGTCCCGTCTGCGCCCGGAATAAGAACTCCCACGGCGCCCGTATGGGGTTGCTGCATCCCCTACCCATTCCTTCGCGCCCATGGGCAGAGATATCCATGGACTTCGTCACCGGGCTTCCGGCCTCGCATGGGCGAACCACCATACTCACAGTGGTGGACAGATTCTCAAAGATGGCTCACTTTATCGCCTTGCCCAAGCTCCCGTCCGCTAAACGAACGGCCACCGTGATGATGGACCACATATTCCGGGTACATGGGTTCCCGAAAGACATTGTTTCCGATAGAGGGCCCCAATTCGTGTCCAGGTTTTGGAGGGAGTTTTGCAGGCTCATAGGGGCAACCGTGAGTCTCACGTCAGGCTATCACCCGGAGGCAAACGGACAGACGGAACGTATCAACCAGCAGTTGGAGACAAGTCTCCGCTGCCTGGTCTCCCAGAACCCCTCCTCGTGGAGCAAGAACCTCTCCTGGGTGGAGTATGCCCACAACTCCCTGCCCACCACGGCTACAGGTATGTCCCCCTTCAAGTGTGTGTATGGCTACCAGCCCCCAGTCTTCCCTGACAGTGAGCCGGAGGTGACGGTGACTTCGGCCCACGCCTTGGTGCGCCGCTGTCGTCGCGTCTGGTCGGCGGCTCGGGCCACGCTGGTCCGACAGGGGGACCGGGTCAAGCGGATGGCTGACCGGAGGAGACGTCCGGCACCCGTGTACCAGCGAGGTCAACGTGTCTGGCTATCCGCCAAGGATCTTCCCCACCGGGGGGACTCCAGGAAACTGGCGCCTCGCTTCGTGGGTCCGTTCCCCATCGCCAAGGTCGTGCACCCGGCCGCGGTGCGTCTCCGCTTGCCCAGGTCCCTTGCAGTCCACCCCACCTTTCACGTTGGGAAGGTCAAGCCGGTGGTGGACAGTCCATTGGTGCCAGATCCTGCGCCGCCTCCGCGGACTGTGGGAGGTGGGACGGCCTACACCGTGAAAGAACTATTGGATGTGCGCAGAAGAGGCCGGGGCTGGCAGTACCTGGTGGACTGGGAGGGTTATGGGCCGGAGGAGCGGCAATGGGTGCCGCCTAGTTATATTTTGGACCCGGGACTTTTTGAGGACTTTTATGCGGCTCACCCTGGGGCTCCTGGGCCGTCTGGGATCCGGCCCTAGGGGGGGGGGTTCTGTCATGCGGTCGCGTTTAATTTTCCGGGTTTCTGTCTCGTCGATGTCGTAATTTTACTTCCGGTTTTATTTTGTCATCCCTTCCGTTTCAGTTCGTGTTTCCTTCCTCGGTGTTGGTTGTCTTGTCTTCCCTGATCCCGATTGTGTGCACCTGTGTAATTGACAATAATGGTCAGCACCTGTGTCCACGCCCTTTTGTGTGTATTTAGTCCGCGTCTTCCCCTTGTCCTGTGCCAGTGTGTCTTGCCTCGTCCCGACCACCAGCGATTCCTTGATGTCCGAGTTCTCAGTAAGACCCCTCCTCTTTGTCTCGCCACCGAGCGACGCTTTTGTTAGTACTGTGATTCCCATAGCCTTTTTGTCTCGCCTCAGTGCGACGCCTTTTGTTTGTACTTTTTGCCACGTGTTTTCCCTCGTAAGAGGCGTTTTGATTTGTACTTTTAGCCTTTTATCTCGCCTCAGTGCGACGCCTTCTGTTTGTACTTTTTGCCACGTGTTTTCCCTCGCAAGAGGCGTTTTGATTTGTACTTTTGATCAGTGTGCTTGCTGGAATAAATCCAAGAAAGAAACGACTCTGCATCCGAGTCCTTTGCCTTGTCCCGTGCCTGACATTTAAACCTGCATTGAGGATCCTCAAAGACATAAAAGAAATAAATAAGTAATAATAATAATAATAGTTTTGAGAAAAAGAAATTATATAACCTAAAACTACTAGAATTAAGATGGGAAATAAAAACGGTAAATCTCTACCTCTTGACGGAGATGAGAAGTACATGGCGAGTAGATTTCTTAATTGTATATAATATATGCCGAAGTGGAAGAAAAAGTATGGAGTAGAAGGGAAGTTGAGAGTTGAAGTGTGGAAGATAGTAGTTGATGTTTTAGAAGAGAGTGTGGAAAGAAAGAAAAATGGACTGAAAAAGAAAAGAAAAGAGAGAGAATTGGATTGTGCTAAAATGTGGTTGAAAGCTTCACAAGAAAGAAGAGAACAAATCCAAAAGACAAAAGATAGAAAGTTGAAAAGTGATGAAGCCGCCATTCAATTGAGATTTGAAAAAGAATTCTGGGTACATAGTGGCATCCCATTCAATGATGCAGATGAGAGTGCTTATCAGCAACATCTTAAAATGCCGCTCCTCACTGGTTTCCCCCATGACTTGGGCAGTTGGGTGAGAAAACACTTGGTGGAAGCTGACACTGCTTGGTTTACAATAAACATGCAGTGGCCCAGAGACGCTGACAAAGGGATTGAGAAAGGCAGAAGTTTTGATGTATTTCATCTAGATGATGATAATGATCTAAATGAAGATACAACAATCTTCTACCAAAGTTCCCAAAGGGGCAGAGGAAGAGTTAGATACCAACAACGTCGCAAGCCACCATTCAAATCAAAACCCCCATCAGATTCAGACAACTGTTGGAACTGTGGGAGACGAGGACACTTTGCACGAGAGTGTCGTTCTGCAAAGCAATATCAATCAAAGGGTGCAGGAAGGGGCAGAGGAAAAGCCAAATTTTTAGCATGACAAGCTTCCTCCTCTTTGACCGCTTATGCTCATACAGAGAAAGAAAGAATAGATGCCCATATGACAGAGAAACATGTCATTGTCAGATTATTAGAATTTTTTTAGATTATTAGAAGTCTTGTCCATCCAAGAAGTATGACAATGCTGTTTGTATGCCCAAATTACAAATGACTAGAGCTCAAATTGTGTTACACTAAAGTTAAAATATGCCAATCACGTGGTAAAGAAATGCAACTTGCTTCTAGAAGATAAATAAATAAAATTAGAATGTGCTGTCCTCGTGTGCATGGGAGGGACCAGCTCATGATCGACCACAGGAAATGGCCAGCCTGTGACGAATCATTGTTGCTGAGACCTACCTTCTGCACGCGAGAGCTGTGCATGTGTATGCGTATGTGTTAAAGTTAAAGTCCCAAATTGATGAAGATTGGCTAAACTTTTAGTATAAAGAAATTTGCTAGACTGTTGTCTATTCAATTTACACCGCAGAACAGAAACAATTTTGACAGATAAAAATGAGAGGAAAAGAGAGAAATCTGTTTGCGAGCAGAAACTAATCCACACTAGTGTATGTTAAGTGTCGAGCTCACATGAGAAATTCGATGAAGAAAAAAAAAAAAAAAGAACGACAGAACATGCTTTCAGGAATTGGAAGGAGCTAAATTGTGAATTTAAGATTTTGCAATGCTACATTTAATAGGAATAATTGATTGGTTGTGTTATAAGATTATACAAAATTCTAAATGCAAGCTAAATCTGAGAGATTGAGTTCTTCAAATTTAAAAACAAAGAAAAATTCAGATTAATTTGCCAGTTGTTTGTTTTAGTTAAGTTTTTTTTGAATTGGTGGATTGTTCTACCAGGTAACCTGAGTTGAAAATCATATATGAATGTTGTGTGGTGAGCTTGGATGAATTGGGACCAATGTGATAGTATGACTCCTTTTTGGAGACTGTGTGAGATGCATATGATGAGCATTGATGGATGATTGCCTGAATGAGAGGTTGAATGGTTGAAGTCGTTGGCGACTACTGTGGAGAATTAGTGGAGCGACTTTGATGAAAGAGTGATTTTGAGCAGGTTGAATGTTAGAAAGAAACACGTAGCTTTTGGATTGATAATTAACTAGAGAAAAAATTGGAGAACCAGTAACACATGTAGAAGATGTGTGAACTGAGAAATTGAGAAGCGTTTTGGAAAGAAAGTCAAATTAAATGATGATGGTATGGTCGTATGTCGTAAAGAACGCATTCTCCCAAAAAGTTTGTCAAGGTGTGAGGCATGGGCGTTGCCAAGCCTCAAAAGGAGGGAGTGAGTAGGACAGATAGTGGAAGATAGTAATAATACAACACTTTATGACAATTAATTTTCGAATACATTTGGTGTTAAACTGTGGTAAAAAAAATTTTGTTCTGGTGTAGATAGGTTAGCAAAACGAGAGATTTAGAGGTTCAAAAGAAAGACAGTTAAAAGAAAACATTTTTGATTTGGACAATTGCAGGCTAACAGGAACATGAGAACGATAAGAACTACGAGGTGGGATCCAATTTCATTGGGGAGATTGAGAATTCACAGCACCATACTCTAAGTCACATTTTTGAGCAAGCATGACAATAATATGTGAGAGGTCAAGACATACAGATCAGGGCTTGATGTGGAAAGCAGACCTCGATGAGTTGATTTTCAATAATGATACTGAAGACAACATACTGTCCGATTAAATTGGAACAATAGATAAAATGTAGCTCAAAAATAGGATGAGTTGCAGGATTTACGATATAAAAACGAGACCGCTGTTATTAGAAGAATTTGAAGTTTGGTAAACAAACGTTACCAGCAAATTGATGGAAGCAGCTACATTTGGAGATAGTCTTACAAGTTTGATGTCCCAGCCTGTCATTCTCAGTGTCAGGGTCCCTGAAACCCAATCCGAGACTTCACCTGTAGCCGTGAACAACTACAAAATGGTGCCTGGCTCTGAAGCACCTTTGACCTTTGGCAAAGGACAAGAAAAGACTCCTGTGCTTGGAGGGGGACAAGTACACTCCGGAGGACAGACAACATCCTCGGGGACGAGAAAAGACAGTGAAAAGCGGAGGAACTCACAATGATGAAAATTGACTCATTTGAACAATGGACTCATTCAAGAGTGATGGATGGGGTCGCTCTGAAGTAACAACAAAAGAACACCAACTTGAGAGGGTGACGTGCGGCAAAAAGATATGGACTTGGAGTGTCTGACAACCAAATCGCACTCCTTGCTACGGCGTTACCAAATTTGGTGAAGCTTGGTTCAAAGTGGAAGGGAGGTTCATTGTGCACTGAGTTTGACAGAACTGAGGAGATTTGATAAATAAATAAATAAAAATTTGAAAAATACGTAGGGCTACAGAGAAAAGCATTATAATCAGAGATTGAACGGATTTGGATAAAACAAATAGGCTAAAACGGTAGGAAACAAGAGCAAGATCTGATATTTTGGCTCATCAACCTTAAGACGTAGAGGTTGAGTTATATAAATTTTAGAACAGGACATTTGGCAGTCAGGAGGAAGCTAGGTTGCTCAATGTACCTACTCAATACAATAGTAAGGTTTTTTGTACCACAGTGGAGGTTGGATGGTCAGAAAGTTAGGTACGTTCAATTTTTGACATTCACACAATCATGCATAGGAGTCACACGGCGACAGTTAACAAGTCGATGACTGCAATAGGGGCCACCTACGACTGCACCGACAGGAAAAAGTAGAAGCGAGAGAGCAGAGTATGGGATTATATGATAAAACGTCTGCTATACAGTTACCAATAGGAGATTCTATCAAAAGAAGCTACATGAGAGATGGATTAGAATCCCTTTGTGTGTGTGGGTGCGAGCGTGTGAGGAGAAAGAAGGCTTGGGTAAGACAATCTCTTTTAAACCAGGAGGCAATAAATGGGAACGCCCCTGTCATAAATAGTTTTTGGTTAAAGGGAATCATTAGGAGGTGTTCAAACTCTTCCCGCAAACACTCCTATTTACCAGTTAAATGGGCACTACAATTGACTACGAGAGTTGCAAGCAACAGATAAAGAGCAGTCCTTGGCAGATTATATGATCAGGACGCTCAAACTGTGTCAAAGACAAATTTACTGCCGCTTGATCTTTCCTCCTCACAGGTCGACAACCCCATCAATCCAGGAGACTGGGTCTACATCGAGGTCATCAAAAGAAGGAACTGGGCCAGCCATGACGGGAGGGACCATTCCAAGTCTTGCTGACTACACATCCAAGGTTGCAGGACCCACAAATGCATTGACGACGACTGCTCTCCAGGAGGGAACTGGATGGGAGCTTTGGACATCACCGCTGTGTGCCAGGATGAGAGAGCCGTTTTCAAGGTGTAAGGGCTCTACTACCAACATGGCTGCACCATCGGACGGGACCTACTTCATCCAGAAGTTCAGAGGCACTGCCTCACCTGCATCCTATGAGTGCACGTGCCTGTTCAATACGGATCATGGTTTTGTGGTCACAAGAGTAGTCCGATGCTGCCTGCCAACTGGACACGAGTGTGTGCGCCAGTGTGTAACAGACCTCACCTACAGACTAGAACATCGTCAGCTGACGAAAACGCGAGCACATATACAACTTCTTAGACGTGACAGATGTGATAATGATAATGAGATGTGGATTGCGTAGATGCTGTTCTGTTGAGCATGTATTACGGAAACTTGTTGATTTGACCATCAAATATGCTTCGCAAGTAATGGATACGCTGATGTACTGTTTCTTTGTTTTTCTTTTTCTTTTTTAATGATAGCATTCTGGTCGCCTGTGGCAACGGGGCCGTATAAGAATTTTCCTGCTAATAACATCTGGCCAGCAGGTTTTTCGCTTACACAATAAGTTTGATCTGGGGTATTAAGGTAATGCCTCATCTTCACTGGAAAGTGTTGCTATCATTGTTGTTTTTTTATTTTTCCTATTCTTCTTTCTTCTTTATGCATATATATGTGGTTTTTTTTTTTCTTACTTGTCTTTGTTATTTGGGGTAGCATAATCATATGATAAAACAGGAGGGAGATGTTAGGGTTTTCCAGGTTATCTTTATCATAGGATTATGTTGGAATGCAACAGGTAATAAATACCTTACCTTGTCCTCCTTATCACAAGGTCGTAAAACATCCCCTGACATGTTTAGACTAGAGGACAAGGGCTTTAGCCAGTTTACCCAAACCCCCACTCTGTTTCTCTTAATAAATATCCCCTCGCAGGAACGAGGGTTCAGACTTCATTCCTTGAACGAGTGAACTCTCCACCTGCAGGTGTCTAAAAAGGACTTGCTTGTCTCCCGTGTGGTTCTTGCAATATAAGTTGGAGTGAGAAAATCTCTAACAATGGTTTTCAGAACAGTATATATATATATTACAGTCTTATTGGCAATTGTTTGGATCTACAGCATGGTAGATATACTGCGTCCTTCATGTAACAAGTAAAAAACCTGGCAGATGATGTCAAACTTACATTACACTGAAAACAATTGTGCTGTCATCAGTGGAATAATGGGATGAATGTTTATTAATGGTGCTCAGGGTGTGACAGCTGAAAATATGTTTTATAGGAATGGCTCATTCTTTGTCTTTCATATAGATAATTTTCTTTGTTCTCAGGTACAAATACACAGAAATAGGCACAAACACCGCATCACCACAAAGGGGACCTTATTACAGAACACACTTGACCCAATATGTGTAATAGTTCATTTTTCTTGGTGAAGCCCAGGTGACAGCATAAAGGTGTGCAGATGGATGCCTGAGACCTTGAGCTGCAGAAACTAATTATGCCCTTAGTGGTAATTATATGAGCAGAGCAAAGGTCATTTAGTGGCACAGAAAGTGTTATGGTGGTGGTGGGAGGCATGACATGTCTCCAGTAAAGGATAAATGCTGTGGATAACATAATTAGTATTCAGTAAAAGCATGTGAATTTGCTTGGGGTGCAGCACCATTACCCCCAAACATAAATTCAAATTGCACTGGAATGACAAACCCATGAGGTTTCAAGGTGCTACTATCACACCTGTTAAGTTATATTAAAGCATTGGTGGTGATGGGGGGATCATACGCTTACATGTTTTAGCTATATCAGAATTAATGGTTACTCATTAATTTATTAATTTGTATCATTTCTCCTGACTAGACTGTATTGTCATGAATAAATCCTTACTCAACTGAACTTAATTAGTAGAACACTTTAAAAACTACAGCTAAATCAAACTGCAGTCCAGTATTAAAATAAAGCAAAACACACAAATAACAGTAACAGAATGTAAAAGTAGATGAAGAAATTAAATTGTTAACGTGTAGCTTTTAACGTTTTCACTGCCAGACATTTTCCAAAAAGCCACATCCATTTTGAGTTTTCAGAGTACTGGTGAAAGATACAGAAGCTTTCACAGAGGTCATGCAAACCAAACTGCCTGCTTGAAAAACCAAAGCCAGTTTAATGCCATTTTGTGGGGAACTGGTTTACAAAAAAATAAATGAATACATACATCAGGGATGAGAATTTTCTGCGGATCTGCGGATTTCCATGTTTTTTTCCATCGAAAGTATTCTCGTGAATCGTGTATATCCGTTGAGAAAATATTTTTTTTATACATGGGGGAGCGGCCAGCAACTGGCCGGGCAACGTTAGCCTCGGCGACTCGCTAGCGTACCCCCGCCCGCTGCGATGGCATTTATATATATATATATATATATATACGCGAAAGTATTCGGCCCCCTTGAACCTTTCAACATTTCGCCACATTTCAGGCTTCAAACATAAAGATATAAAACTTTAATTTTTTTGTCAAGAATCAACAACGAGTGGGACACAATCGTGAAGTGGAACAAAACGTATTGGATAATTTAAACTTTTTTAACAAATAAAAACTGAAAAGTTGGGCGTGCAATATTATTCAGCCCCTTTACTTTCAGTGCAGCAAACTCACTCCAGAAGTTCAGTGAGGATCTTTGAATGATCCAATGTTGTCCTAAATGACTGATGATGATAAATAGAATACGCCTGTGTGTAATCAAGTCTCCGTATAAATGCACCTGCTCTTTGGTAGTCTCAGGGTTCTATTTAAAGCACAGAGAGAACCATGAAGACAAAGGAACACACCAGCCAGGTCCCAGATACTGTTGTGGAGAAGTTTAATGCCGGATTTGGATACAAAAAGATTTCCCAAGTTTTAAACATCTCAAGGAGCACTGTGCAAGCAATTATATTGAAATGGAAGGAGTATCAGACTACTGCAAATCTACCAAGACCCGGCCGTCCCTCCAAACTTTCATCTCAAACAAGGAGAAGAATGATCAGAGATGCAGCCAAGAGGCCCATGATCACTCTGGATGAACTGCAGATAACTACAGCTGAGGTGGAAGAGTCTGTCCATAGGACAACAATCAGTCGTGCACTGCACAAATCTGGCCTTTATGGAAGAGTGGCAAGAAGAAAGCCATTTCTCAAAGATATCCATAAAAAGTTTCGTTTAAAGTTTGCCACAAGCCACCTGGGAGACACACCAAACATGTGGAAGAAGGTGCTCTGGTCAGATGAATCAAAAATTGAACTTTTTGGCCACAATGCAAAACGATATGTTTGGCGTAAAAGCAACACAGCTCATCACCCTGAATACACCATCCCCACTGTTAAATATGATGGTGACAGCATCATGGTTTGGGCCTGCTTTTCTTCAGCAGGGACAGGGAAGATGGCTAAAATTGATGGGAAGATGGATGGCGCCAAATACAGGACCATTCTGGAAGAAAACCTGTTGGACTCTGCAAAAGACCTGAGACTGGATTGGATTTATCTTCCAACAGGACAATGATCCAAAACATAAAGCCAAATCTACAATGGAATGGTTCACAAATAGACGTATCCAAGTGTTAGAATGGCCAAGTCAAAGTCCAGACCTGAATCCAATCGAGAATCTGTGGAAAGAGCTGAAGACTGCTGTTCACAAACGCTCTCCATCCAACCTCACTGAGCTGGAGCTGTTTTGCAAGGAACAATGGGCAAGAATTCCAGTCTCTCGATGTGCACGGTGGATGAGGCTCGGACACTGCTCCGACGCACGCCCGGTCCTACTCTACATAGGTCCCAGCCACCTCCGTGGCTGGAAGGGCCACCTCCGGGGATGGAAGTCCACGCCGCCACACGCCTGGAAGTCCACGCCGGTGCTTGGGGCTGTGTGGCGGTGAACTATTTATGTTATAGCTATTTGATATATTTTATTTCGTGTAGCAACGTATGTTTTTATTGGTACATCTCAGTAGTTGTTGGCTTGTGGAACTCTTGTTTTATTAAATAAAGAGCCGTTTACCAAACCCACGTCTTTCCTGGTACTTTGTTAACGCTACAATATAGTTATATACTAGATCTGTGGAATAACGACGAGGCTGACGTCAGCGGCGGATTTAATGATTTGGAGTGACACAGATGGTTTGATAATATTGTTGTTCATATAATAGTTATTTGATATATACTTTATATATCGTTATATGGTTCTGTGGAATATTTAGAACTGCAACACGAGTCTGACGTCAGCGGTGCGGTGCATACGCGGCATCGTTTACATAAAGAACGATCGATGGATTTAATGAATTGCAGTGACACAGATGGTCTTATAAACGTATTATTTATGTAATAGTTATTTGAATAACTCTGAATGTTACGTAAGGCCCGTTCTCAGCTCTTTGTTTGTGTTTATGTCACGTTAGCATACCTATCGTTTAGCCTGTTGTTGCTCGTTAATGTCTGTTCTTGGTGTTGGATTTTGTCGAATAAGTTTCCCCCACAATGCGACTTATACTTCGGAGCGGCTTACATATGTTTATTTTCACTTTATTGTGCATTTTATGGCTAATGCGGTGTATATTCCGGAGCGACTTTTAGTCCGAAAAATACAGTATATATATATATATATATATCCCCCGCTACTTTTCCATGCTTTTTCACATTTGCCATTCTCATCCCTGATACATACCACATACATACGTACATACATTAAATAATTATCATAATTTTCGGTCTATAAGCCGCACCGGACTATAAACCGCACCAGCTAAAATTCGGGGATAGCCATTGTATTCTTTTGTTCAGACAAGGGTTGTAGGTCTTACCTTGGCAAACCTTTCCGACAGTTTTGGCAGCATTTTCCGCCTTCGTCAGAGAGTGTCACCTGATGGTGTGTGTGAGACACGTCTTATTCAGCTGTTATTATTACGAGGGTGTGACCCTCCTGTCAGATTTGACAGGTGGGTCACGCCCCCTGCTGTCCTCTCACCGCTCCAAAACACTGGTCCAGGTGTGTGAGAGCGTGTACGCTCCCTCATCTCGGTTCATGGTGTATTGTCCATTTTTTCTGATTTCTATTGCCTCCATAATCCAGCGGTGGTGTCGATTTTCTTCGATGCAGATGACTGGCTTTGTTCCAGTTCATGATATGGTTCTCCCTTTTGCAGTGATCTGATATGGCTGATTTGTGGGTCTCTTGTAGTGCCTTATCCTTTGCCGCTCTTATGTGTATCTTGTCCATCTCCTTCTCACATTCCTCTTGGTGTTCTTTCTTCCTTGTGCTGAGGCTCCTTCCCGTTTCAACGATGTATATTTATTCTTCCTGCTGTGTACTGAAACCATCGAAGTCTTCCTCCTCAGTGTCCGATTGGAATAGCGTTAGATATCCTTCGCCACACACTTTGTTAGTCTCTCTTTCGTCGCCGCTTTCATGCATTTCTTCTAGCGTTTTCCATGATGAGGGTCTGTTCATGCTGTCACGTGCTGGCGCCACCTGCGACAGGACCACGCCCACCTGTCAGTGGAATCGCCGTCACCTGCCACGGGCTCATGGACAGCGCTATATCAGTGCCGCCAGCGCAGACCCGAGTGTCAGTCTGTCCCTTGATGCTGCTTCGCTCATCAGTCCCTGAGATACTGACTCGCTTGACTATTTAGAATCCCGCAGAATTGTTTGTCCACCCCAGCCCGATCGCCGCTCCAGCGCCAGCTATTCCCATCACCCCCTTCCACAATAAAGTCTGTCGCTACGCACATAGGTGTACTGTCCGATCCCTTACAGTACAGACTGACCAACGCTATGCAGCCAGCGAACAACGAGACGGCATTGAGCCGACTGGAGCAAGCCGAGACCGCCATCAGCAGCCTGTCCGCCGACATCCGGCATCTGATCGAGGTTGGTCAACAACAACAGCTACAGCAGCAGGAGATGGCCCAAGCCCTCCAGAGACTGTTGGTGGCTGCGTCCCCGGCTGTCACGGCACCCCCGCACCGCCCATCTGCCGAGGCCAGGAGGCTCGTGGACGTCCCGGAGCACCGCCTTGGCAACATTGAGAAGTTTAACGGAGATCCCAAGCACGTGAGGGCATTCGTGACTAACTGCCGTATAATGTTCAGCCTCCAGGCCGTCACGTTTGCGTCAGAATCTGCCAAGGTCGGGTTCGTCCTAACCCACCTCACGGGCGAGGCGCGGCTGTGGGGTCTGGCCGAATACGAAAGGATAGCCCCAGCTTGCGATTCCTTCGACGCCTTCGCGGAGGAATTGCTTTGCCTGTTCGACCTGGGATCTGCCGCCGAAGACGCCGCCGAGGAACTGGCGACGCTGCGTCAAGGTAGCCGATCGGTCGCGGAGTACGCACTTAAGTTCCAGACGTTGGCCGGCAGCAGCGGATGGAACACGCCGGCGCTCGTTAGCACATTCCTAAACGGCCTCGCTGAGTACATGAAAGACAAACTGGTTTCTTACGATCGCCCGCGAACCCTGAAGGGCGCGATGGACTTGGCGGCCCGAGTAGACCGGCGGATCCGGACGCGGCGGTGCAATCGGGAGAGGAGGTCCCCGCGGAACCCGCGTGGTCACCTTCCTCCATCTGCTGGGGACCCGCCAACCACACCACCCGCCGAGCCCATGGATCTGGTAGGGGCTCGGGTTCCCTCCGAGGAGCACCGTCGATGCCTCTCACTGGGCTTGTGTTTTTACTGTGGGGAAGGGGGTCATCGGGTGGCGGGGTGCCCGTTAAAAGGCCGGAGCTCACGCGGCGTCGGGGGATCCGCGTGAGCTCGACCAGCACCGGCTCTCCCAGCCCCAGCACGCTCACGCTACAGGCACGTGTCCAGCTTGCGGCGGGCGACCAGAACGTGGCGGCCGACCAGAACGTGGCGGCCGACCAGAACGTGGCGGCCTTGGTGGATTCCGGCGCGGAGGGGAACATCATGGACATTAGCCTGGCACGTCAGTGGCATGTCGGCCTCCTCCCTCTGAGCCCGTCCATTCCCGCACGTGCCATTGATGGCCGTCTGATCGGCGAGGTGGCTTCCGTGACGGAACCAGTTAAGTTACTTCTCTCCGGCAATCACCACGAGACCATCCAGTTTTTTCTTCTTTCCCTCCCAGGACAGCAGCTCATACTGGGGCACCCTTCGTTGTGGCAGCACAACCCGGTGCTGGACTGGGAAGTGGGGGTTGTTCGGCAGTGCAGCGAACGCTGCCATCGAGTGTGCCTGAAGGCGGCCACCAGCCCACTCGGCAGAGCCCCGCCCAGGGACATTCCCGACATCTCCAATGTCCCAGCATTTTATCACGAACTCAAGGAGGTTTTTAGTAAAGCCAGGGCCAAGTCTCTTCCTCCACACCGGTCCTACGATTGCGCCATCGACCTGTTGCCCGGCACCTACCCTCCCAAGGGACGCGTCTACTCCCTGTCCGCTCCTGAGCGCCGGGCCATGGAGGAATACATCCGGGAGTCCCTGGCAGCCGGTATCATACGGCCGTCCTCTTCACCTGCGGGAACGGGGTTTTTCTTCGTGAAGAAGAAGGAGGGCACGCTCCGCCCGTGTATCGCCTACCACCTGATCCGCATCCGTGAGGGAGACAAGTGGAAGACGGCTTTCAACACCCCGAGCGGACACTACGAGTACTTGGTGGTTCCGTTTGGGCTCACCAACGCCCCAGCGCTTTTCAGTCCCTGATAAACGACGTGTTACGAGACATGCTGGACAAATTCGTGTTCGTTTATTTGGACGAAATCCTCATCTTCTCCCGCTCGCTCCCTGAGCACATCAAGAATGTTCGGGCGGTACTGCAACGCCTCCTGGAGAATTCGCTCTACGTGAAGGCAGAGAAGTGCGAGTTCCACGCCTCCTCTGTCAAATTCCTCGGCTACGTGGTGCGTGAGGGATCCATCGAAATGGACCCTGGGAAGGTGCAAGCGGTCACGTCATGGCCTGTTCCCGAAACACGCAAGCGGCTGCAACAGTTCTTAGGATTCGCGAACTTTTATCGCCGTTTTATCCGTGAATACAGCACGGCGGCCGCGCCCCTCACCGCCCTTACCAGCCCCGCCTCCCCGTACAAATGGACAGAACGGGCAGAACAGGCATTTCAGGAACTTAAGTTCACATCCGCTCCCATCCTCAGAGTTCCCGATCCCGACAGACAGTTCGTGGTTGAGGTGGACGTCTCGAACGGGGGTGTCGGGGCGGTGTTGTCTCAACGTAGCCGCCAAGACGATCATCTCCACCAGTGCGCCTTCTTTTCTCGCCGTTTGTCAGCCTCAGAACGAAACTATGACATCGGTAATCAGGAGCTCCTCGCCGTCAAGTTGGCTTTGGAGGAGTAGCGGCATTGCCTGGAGGGCGCCACCACTCCGTTCATTGTCTGAACCGACCACCGCTTGGAGTATCTGAGATCGGCTGAGACTGACCACGAGACAAGCACGGTGGGCTCTGTTCTTTGACCGGTTTGAGTTGTCTCTTTCCTACAGACCGGGTTCCCGCAACGCGAAGGTGGACGCCCTGTCACGTTTGTTTCCTGGTGGGGAGGAGGGACAGGGTCCGCCTCCCACTATCCTCCCGAGCTCGGTTCGGGTGGCGGCTCTTTCATGGGAGATTGAACGCCAAGTGGAAGCCGCATCACGCAATCAACCCGGCCCCAGCAACTGCCCGGAGGATCGCCTGTTTGTTCCTGAAGGCCTGCGGTCGTCCGTCCTGCAATGGGCGCACGACTCACGCCTGGACTGTCATCCCGGAGCTGCACGCACGATGTACGTGGTGGCACAGCGTTTCTGGTGAACCACCTGGCAAGTGGACACCAGCGATTACGTCAGAGCCTGCTCAATTTGTAACCACTGTAAGACGTCTACTCGTCCTCCTGACGGGCTGCTTCAACCCTTGCCGGTTCCCCAGCGTCCCTGGTCTCACCTATCAATCGACTTTGTCAGGGGTCTCCCCCCCTCGGAGGGAAACACAGTGGTCCTCACGATGGTGGACCGTTTCAGCAAGATGACGCATTTCATCCCTCTGCCTAAGCTCCCATCTGCGAAGCAGACTGTGTCCATCATGGTGCGGGAGGTCTTTCGTCACCACGGTCTCCCACAAGACATCGTGTCAGACCGAGGTCCACAATTCGCTTCCACCTTCTGGGCGGAGTTCTGCCGACTCCTCGGCGCCATGGCCAGCCTCTCCTCTGGGTTTCACCCTCAGTCCAATGGTCAAGCGGAGCGCCTGAACCAAGAACTGGGCAGGTCTCTCCGATGCATGGCCGCCGGGGACCAGCGCGGGTGGCTCCAACAGCTTCCCTGGGTAGAGTATGCTCACAATTCCCTCCCCAGCTCGGCCACGGGACTTTCGCCTTTCCACTGCGTCTTCGGGTACCAGCCACCCTTGTTCGCCCACCAGGAGTGTGGTGCGGCATGCCCGTCGGCCCAGGCTTTTGTCCGCCGTTGTCATCGTGCCTGGGCGAGGACCCGGGTCACTCTTCTCCGCTCTGTTTCAGGCTACGCCCGCCAGGCGAACAAGCACCGGACACCAGCTCCGGAGTACAGAGTGGGATAGCGTGTGTGGCTCTCGATGCGGGATTTGCCGCTGCGAGCGGGATCCCGCGAACTGGCGCCCCGCTTTGTTGGACCATTCCCTATTCAGAAGGAGATTGGCCCATCCGCAGTCCGTGTTCTCCTTCCAGAGTCCATGAAGGTTCACCCCACGTTCCACGTGTCCCGTGTGCGGCCCATCCATGAGAGCGCGTTGGCGCCGGCGCCCGTTCCGTCGCCGCCGCCCCAGTTCGTCGATGAGGGTCCGGCTTACGCTGTCTGCTCCTTGCTCCGATCGGGGCGGCGCGGTCGTGGCCTCCAATACCTCGTGGATTGGGAGGGTTATGACGACGAGCACCGCTCCTGGGTTCCGAGCCGCTGGATACTCGACCGTTCGCTCATCACGGAGTTCCATCGCTGTCATCCGGATCAACCGGGTCCTCGGCACGGGCGCCCGAGGAGGGACGAGGGGACCCGGGGTGAGGGTCCGGGGAGGTCTTGTCCGCCGGTACCGGGGTCTTCTGCTCCCGCGTCCGTCGATCCTGCGTCTGGCGGGGTGTCGGACGTTTCGGCGGTGTGCTGACCCCTCCACCTGGTCGCCCGGGGTATTGCCCTTTTTTGTTTGTTTTTGGTTCCTGGGGACGTCGGGAGCCGTCCCTTGTGGGGGGGGGGGGGGTTCTGTCACGTGCTGGCACCACCTGCGACAGGACCACGCCCACCTGTCAGTGGAATCGCCGTCACCTGCCACGGG
This sequence comes from Syngnathus floridae, assembly GCF_059516105.1. Lineage (NCBI taxonomy): Eukaryota > Metazoa > Chordata > Actinopteri > Syngnathiformes > Syngnathidae > Syngnathus > Syngnathus floridae. Next base: position 12,925,001 of record NC_142420.1, on the reverse strand, counting down.
CTCATGGACAGCGCTATATCAGCGCCGCCAGCGCAGACCCGAGTGTCAGTCTGTCCCTTGATGCTGCTTCGCTCATCAGTCCCTGAGACACTGACTCGCTTGACTATTTGGAATCTCGCAAAATTGTTTGTCCACCCCAGCCTGATCGCCGCTCCAGCGCCAGCTATTCCCATCATCCCCTTCCACAATAAAGTCTGTCGCTACGCACTTGGCTGTACTGTCCGATCCCTTACACATGCTTATTTTATTCATGCACAAAGCGCTAAGTTACATTAAACTAGCAAGCTACACGTACAGCTCTAGAGTAGACGTGACTGGGAAATGCCAAATCGACTGCCTTTAACTTAAAAGCGATATAATATGCATTTCTTTTGTCCCTCATAATGACGGTTTGTGTATAAAAGCTTCCTTTCAGTAATGTCCGTCTTGATCTCGTTCTCTCTTCTTTGTGTGAATTATATGGCACTCTTTGCCTGACGGATGGACATGCAATCAACGCACCACTTTTCTCCCCAGTGACCGTGTCACATATCCTTCCGCCCAGCAAAGCGGTGCTGCACAACAGTTGTCCACAGCCTTTTTACGAGTGTACAAAAGTGATCAAGTCATCACAAAAATCACAAATAAAATCCATTGATATGCCGCACTGGACTATAAGCCGCAGGGTTCAAAATTGGAGAAAAAAGTCGCGGCTAATAGTACGGTAAGTAAATTAATTAATTAATTAATGTTTATGGCATGAAATGTAATTTTACTAAATAATATAAAAGAGGATATTTTGATAGATTAATACGCCACAGTAGGATATCGATTCAGATTTTCAAAATCGATTCGATTGGATTCATCCATCCATTTTCTATACCGCTTGCCCCACGGGGGTTGCAGGCGTGCTGGAACCCATCCCGGCAATCATTGAGCGGTAGGCGGGGGACACCCTGAACCAGTTGCCAGCCAATTGCAGGGCACACAGAGACGAACAACGATCGGCACTCGCACTTACAGGCAATTTGGAGTGCTCAATCAGCCAACCATGCATGTTTTTGGGATGTGGGAGGAAACTAGAGTGCCCGGAGAAAACCCACGAAGGCATGGGGGGAACATGCAAACTCCACACAGGGAGGGCAGGAGGTGGAACCGAACCCGCACCCTCTGAACTGTGCTAACCAGTGCTAACCAGTGCTAACCAGTGTGCCTTGAGATTTAAAGTGAAGGAATGGGGTCGAAATACAAAAAGTCCTGCCGAGCTACAAAAACAGATATGCTCAAACCTCATTGAATAAAGTACATAAGCAGACAAGTATATTCACATATTAAATAAATACAAGAAACATTTTAAGCATATAATTATACCTACGCACCAAATCAATAAAGAAGACATAACTAGACATTTTTGATAAGTGGTAATGAGAATGATATATATGATGATATATAATGATATATAATGATATATATGATATGGTATGATCTGATATATATTTCTGAGCACTTTGAAATAACAAATGTTTTTTGATATATTGCCTGAATATCTTAATGACCCTTAAGGAACTGTTTAATGCATGCCTGATTATTTTCTAAATCACGGACACTGCCAAAGTCGTCTAAAAATGTTCAGTACTGATTGTATCTTATGTTTTGACTAATCCTAGACGCCAGTTTTCGATTACTACTGAACGTTCTGGACAGAGGGAAATATTTTGCCTAACAAAGAAAAGATATGGTTGAAAGCATGATTAAACTAAGAATATGATGACATAAGCAAATACATGGAGATCAAAAGAACAAACAAACTGTCATGCTATCATGGTTTTTTTCCGGTTGTTGTTGTCTTGTCTTGTGTGTCGTATTTTCACTACCTGTTTTATTTTGTTACCTCTCTCGTTTAGTCCGTGGCTCCTTCCTCTGTGCTTCTGTCGACTTGTATTGCCTGATTCCGATTGGGTGCACCTGTGTCCTTGGGCCTAATTGTCTGCACCTCTGTCCTCACCCTTCTGTGTGTATTTAGTCCGTGTCTTCCCCTTGTCTTATGTCAGTGCGTCTCGTCTCGTCTCAAGCACCAGCGATTACGTGAGTTAAAGATATCCAGTAGAGAATACCATTGTGAGATACCCTTTTTGTCAAGCCTGAGTTCCGTGTTTTTTCAGTAGTGTTTTGCCACCGTGATTTCCCTCTGTTAGAGGCGCTTTGAGTTTTTTCTGTCTCCAGCCAGTTGGAATAAATTTTGTTTTTGATTGACACTTTGCATCCGAGTCCGCTCCCTGATCCAAGCCTGACAGTATGCACTGGCCAGTCATGGACTTGGCAGAGTCGGAGCAGCTGTGCACCGCAGTGTGCTCCCAGGCGTCACAGCTCGCCCAACACCAGCAGCAAGTGGAGGCTTTGGGTGTTGGAGTCCAAGGGCTCGCGAGGAGTCAGGAAGACTTCCGAGGGGTGGTGGCCGCCCAGGTAGAGACGCTGAGCAAGCAGATGCAGGAAGTTCTCTCGCTTCTGACCGTGGGACCAGCAGCGACGCCCAGCCCATCCGCTGCTCCCACCATGACTCATCTTGCTGCTGCCCCATGACCGTGGGTGCCAGACTGGCTCCTCCGGACCGCTACTCAGGTGAACTCGGTCTTAGCAGAGCCTTTATCACAGAGTGTGAAATGCAGTTTGAGCGGTCCCCAGGTGATTTCCCCACAGAACACTCCCAGGTGGCCTACATGGTATCTTACCTGACGGGAAGGGCCCGTGCGTGGGCCACCGCAGAATGGGCTAGGGATTCCGCCACCTGTCCTTCCCTCCCCGCCTTCATAGAGGCCCTGCGTACGGTGTTCGACTCGATCTCTTCAGGCCGAGAGAAGGCTCCTGAGCTCTGCCAGCTGACCCAGGGTCGAGAGACCGTCGGGGACTACGCGATCCGTTTCCGCACTCTGGCTGCGGAATGCGGGTGGAATGCGACGGCCCTGTATGATGTCTTCCTCAGGGGCCTTTACGGACCCATACAGGACCTCCCCACAGACCTCGACGCTCTCATCGCGCTGGCTATCCGCACAGACAACCGGCTGCAGGATTGGAAGAAGCATCGAGCAAGCAGGAACGCCTCCGTCTCCCCCCTCGTGCCAGTGGCCTTCACCCCTCGAGGCAATCCACCCCAGGTCGAACATGAATCTGCAGCCCCAGGGGTTTGAACCAATGCAGTTGGGCAGAGCTAAGTTGACCGAGGAGGAAAAGAAGCGCCGACGCCAGGAAGGTAGATGCTACTATTGTGGTGCGCAAGGACATATCCTCCCCTCCTGTCCGGTGAGGAAGAGCCTGATGGTGAGCACTTTCTCTGTTACCCAGCAGCAGGTTCGCGGTCTACCCATCGGCATGATTACACACCTGGGAAAGGACATTAAACTTGAGGTGCTAATAGACTCCGGGGCCGATGAGAGTTTGGTCGACTGGGCGTTTGCTTGGAGATTAGGGGTAAAAACTGAACTGCTAAACACGACCGTGAAAGCCAAGGCACTCAATGGACAAGCACTTTTTGATATCACTCACGTAACTGAACCAGTCTCTCTGTCGTTTGGTCACCACCATGAGAAAATGAGATTGCACGTCGTGACCTCCCCCATGAACCCCCATATCCTCGGGTATCCATGGCTACAACGCCACAACCCGATTATAGACTGGGAATCCGGGGGGATAACGGGATGGGGATCCCACTGCCAAGTGTCATGTCCTGAATCTAACCCCTCGAGTGACCCTAAACGTGATTCTAGCCTGATCTCTGTTTCTCCTGTCCTAGACCCAGAAACCCCAGATTTGACCGGGGTCCCCGCGTGTTACCATCAATTGGCAGAGGTATTCAGCAAAGTTAAGACTACCTCTCTACCCCCCCACCGTCCGTATGATTGCGCCATTGAGCTTTTGCCCGGCGCTACCATACCCAATGGGGAGGCTTTATTCCCTTTCGGCACCCGAAAAGCAGGCCCTGAACGATTATATTGACACATCACTTAAAGCGGGTTTGATTAGACCGTCATCGTCTCCTGCGGGGGCCGGATTCTTTTTTGTGGGCAAGAAAGACGGTACCCTTCGCCCCTGCATAGACTACAGTCCCCTCAATCAGATCACAATTAAGAATCGGTATCCCCTTCCACTCATGTCAACTGTTTTTGATCAACTGCAACAAGCTAGGGTGTTCAAGTTAGATTTGCGCAACCCGTACCACCTAGTGCGCATCCGGGAGGGGGATGAATGGAAAACGGGTTTTAACACGCCTCAAGGACACTTCGAATACTTAGTAATGCCATTTGGCCGCACCAATGCACCAGCTGCATTCCAGGCCATGATTAACAATGTACTGAGAGACTGTTTGGATCATTTTGTTTATGTAGATTTGGACGATATTCTGATTTATTCACCGGATTTGGAGACCCATAAGTCTCATGTTAAGACTGTATTGCAACGCCTCTTTGATCACCAGCTTTACGTCAAGGCCGAGAAGAGCGAGTTTCACGCCGCTACTGTATCTTTCCTGGGCTTCATCATAGCCCCTGGCAAAGTGCAGATGGAGCTGGCAAAAGTAAGCGCGGTGACTGAATGGCCTACCCCTGATAGCCACAAAAAAGTGCAGCAATTCCTCGGTTTCGCTAACTTTTATAGGCGGTTCATCAGAGGCTTCAGCGCTACAGCGGCCCCCCTGCACGCTCTAACATCCCCTAAGGTTCCATTCTGTTGGACGGCGAAGGCGGAGGCGGCCTTCCAGGAGCTGAAGAAGTGCTTCAGCTCCGCCCCTATCCTCACGCTGCCCGACCCATCCCGTCAGTTCGTGGTGGAGGTTGATGCCTCCAATCGGGGAACCGGCGCCATTCTGTCACAGAGGGCCCAGACCGACAACAAGCTTCATCCGTGCGCGTTCCTGTCTAGACGGCTGACGTCCGCAGAGCAGAATTACGATGTGGGGGATCGAGAATTGTTGGCGGTTAAGCTGGCTCTGGAAGAATGGAGACATTGGTTGGCGGGAGCAGAGCAGCCTTTCTTGGTTTGGACTGACCACAAGAATCTACAATACATTACGAAGGCTTAAAGACTGATTTCACGCCAAGCCCGTTGGTCTCTCTTTTTTAATCGGTTCGATTTCACTTACAGACCGGGGTCCAAAAATACCAAGCCTGACGCACTATCACGCGTCTACAGTCCGGATCCGGTGGTCAGGGAGCCTGAACCCATTCTCCCCCCTTGTTGTGTGGTGGGAGCAGTTACTTGGCCTATCAAAGGCCTGGTGAAGCAGGCCAATGGCGACGAACCACCCCCTAGGGGATGCCCAGAGAATAGACTATTTGTTCCCAGAAGGTTGCGGTCCCAGGTTGTCCATTGGGCTCACACCTCCCGGCTCGCCTGTCATCCAGGTGTGCGCAGAACCCTGTTTATGATTCAGCAGCGATTTTGGTGGCCCTCCTTGGGGGCAGACGTCAGGGAATACGTTGCAGCCTGCGCCGTCTGTGCCCGGAATAAGAACTCGCACGGCACCCGTGTGGGTCTCCTGCAACCCCTCCCCATTCCTTCGCGACCGTGGGCCGAGATTTCAATGGACTTTGTCACAGGGCTTCCGGCGTCTAACGGTAGAACGACTATACTAACCGTGGTAGACAGGTTCTCCAAGATGGCTCACTTTATTGCCCTGCCCAAGTTGCCTTCAGCAAAACAAACGGCAGTGATCATGATGGATCCGATTTTCAGGATTCACGGATTCCCACGGGATATTGTCTCGGATAGGGGTCCCCAATTCATATCCAGGTTTTGGAAGGAGTTTTGCAAGCTCATAGAGGCCACCGTGAGTCTCACGTCGGGTTATCTCCCGGAGGCGAACGGTCAGGCGGAACGTGTTAACCAGCAGTTGGAAACAGGCCTCCGCTGCCTAGTGTCCCAAAACCCCTCATCGTGGAGCAAGAACCTCACGTGGGTGGAATATGCTCATAATTCCCTGCCTACCACAGCTACAGGGATGTCTCCGTTCAGGTGTGTGTTTGGTTACCAGCACCCGGTCTTCCCTGACAGTGAGCCGAGCACCAAGGCGCGCCGCTGTCGTCGCATCTGGTCGGCGGCGCGGGCCACGCTGGTCCGCCAAGGGGACAGAGTTAAGAGGATGGCTGACCGAAGGCAACGACCGGCACCCGTCTACCGGCGGGGCCAACGGGTCTGGCTGTCCACTAAAGAGCTCCCCTCCAGGTGGACTCCAGAAAGCTGGCGCCTCGTTTTGTGGGTCCGTTTCCCATCTCCAAGGTCGTGAACCCAGTTGCGGTGCGTCTTCGCCTGCCCAGGTCCCTTGCCGTTCATCCCACCTTTCACGTCGGGAAGGTCAAGCCAGCCATGGACAGTCAGATGGTGCCGTACCCGGTGCCGCCTCCAGCTCCGCGAACAGTGGGGGGTGGGCAGGCTTACACGGTCAAGGAGTTATTGGTGGTACGCAGGTGGGGTCGAGGCTGGCAGTACCTGGTGGACTGGGAGGGTTATGGGCCAGTGGGTGCCGCCGAGTTTTATCATGGACCCCGGACTGTTTGCGGACTTCTATGTGGCTCACCCTGATGCTCCTGGTCCATCTGGGATCCGGCCCTAGTGTGTGTGTGTGTGTGCGTGTGTGTTGGGGGGGGGATGTCATGCTATCATGATTTTTTTTTCCGGTTGTTGTTGTCTTGTTTTGTGTGTCGTATTTTCACTACCTGTTTTATTTTGTTACCTCTCTCGTTTAGTCAGTGGCTCCTTCCTCTGTGCTTCAGTCGACTTGTATTCCCTGATCCCGATTGAGTGCACCTGTGTCCTTGGGCCTAATTGTCTGCACCTGTGTCCTCGCCCTTCTGTGTGTATTTAGTCGGTGTCTTCCCCTTGTCTTGTGCCAGTGCGTCTTGTCTCGTCTCGAGCACCAGCGAGTACGTGAGTTAAAGATATCCAGTAGAGAATACCATTGTGAGATACCCTTTTTGTCAAGCCTGAGTTCCGTGTTTTTTCAGTATTGTTTTGCCACCGTGATTTCCCTCTGTTAGAGGCGCTTTGAGTTTTTTCTGTCTCCAGCCAGTTGGAATAAATTTCTTTTTGATTGACACTCTGCATCCGAGTCCGCTCCCTGATCCAAGCCTGACACAAACAAAAACATGGTAAGTGGTGAGTACAAACTTTGCATAGTCAGGGAACATTAATAAATACGTAGATGATATCACAGCCAAAAGCTCACATAATTCCGTACAAAATGACAAAATTGAAAGAATGATGAATGGATGAGGTGGAACAGTGTATGTGCAAGAATGGAGGAGAATGTTTACAGGAAGGTCACTTGGAGATAAAACCAGCAGGTGCCAGAAGGAGACAGCTCAGCCAAAGATGATCGTCAAGGCTGAAAGACGGAAAGGAAAACAACAGCCCCCACATCGCCCATAATCAGCACCCAACCCCACGGAACCAGCTCTCACCGAACCAGCACCACTCCCATGGAATCAGAATCGCCTGCGAACTTGCCACACCCTCTGACTCATCACCCATCAAACTCGGCCCACACTGGCATGTGCAAATGAATATAAGCTGACCAAAGAACCTTGAATGTTGCCTTTTCTGAATGGAGACTTTCTGCTCTTGAAAGGCCCAGCGCTGTATTGTACTTTACAGAGCTACTTTACAGAGCTTTCTGAATAAGAATTGTGATTGAACTCAACCAACCGGTGTAAGTCAAATTTCTGCTTCAGTGTCTTAGCATTTTCCTAAATCTGAAAAAATTCAAACGAGCACGCAGTGAGTAAATTGGATAACGGGTGATTGGCAATGGCTTTTGCCGTGGGGCGCAGATAGCGTGCTCCCAAAATTGTGGACAAAATCCAACAAGAGTAAAAAAAAAAAGAAAATTTAAGTGGGTGCCCAAAACTCAAATAAATTTGACAGGTGAATTGCCAACTAATGAGGTTAAAATATTTATGATTATGTATTATGAAACCTCTTATTTAATTATATGCTTTGCGACAATCCTGAGTGGGATCCTGGTTTAAGTAAGCCATTTTAATCTTAAAACCATCCATTTTCTATATGGCTTGTCCCCACGGGTGTCGCGGGCATGCTGGAGCCTATCCCAGCAGTCATCGGGCAGTAGGCGGGGGACACCCTGAACCGGTTGCCAGCCAATCACAGGGCACAGACGAACAACCATTCGCACTCTCACTCACACCTAGGGGCAATTTGGAGTGCTCAATTGGCCTACCAAGCAGTGACATACGGTGAGGTATGACCGAGGAGGCACTGACGTCACCACCCCGGTAAAATTTGTCCGGCACCTAACCGTGTCACAAAAAAGGTTGAGGAACGCTGCTCTAGTGTGACTTATTCATTATTTAATTTGAACTATTTTAATTAAAATCTCATATCAGCAGTCTTCACACATAAAAGCACTCAATAAAGCACATAGAATCAAAAACTTGTTTTCGATCGTTCGTACCACTCCGTTCCGAAGTCCCGTTGTCCGAATGAAACCTTTTAACTCCGGAGTTGCTCTACATTTACTGATTAGTGTTGGCAAGTGAGTGAATGATTCGTTCAAAAGGAACGCATCTTTTCAGTGAACGAGAGTGAACGAATCACTTCCTAAAGTGATTCGTTCTTTTTCATTTATTTTATTTTTCATTCAACGTTTTACCAGATAAGCCAATTGAGAACACTTTCTCATTTACGATGGCGACCTGGAGACAAGGTGTGTGAAGTGTCTTGCCCACAGACACAACGACATGTGACTGTGACAGAGCTGGGATCGAACTTCCAATCCTCCGGTTACTAAACGACCCACTCTACTGCCTGAGCCACAGCCGCCATATAACTTCAACCAGTAGGTGTTGGTAATGTCCATTGAAGCTGGTGCCACCTCGCCGTAAAACAAAACGAAGAATAAAATGACGTAATTTCCCGTTCACGAACGAGTCGTGAATTGCATTTCCGGTTCACCAACGAACGAATCTGTGATTGAACGAATCACTCACTGAGTGAATCACTAAGTGAATCACTCACTGAGTGATTCGCATTTCCAGTTCACCGCAAAAACGGATCAGTGAGGGAACGAATCCTGGCTCTCCCGTTTGCGAACGAGTCAATGAGTGAAGTGCCTTTGTGTGCATCAATGGATCAGTCAGTGAATATGTTGTGTCTCCTGGCGTGAACTATGTAAGCCAGAATGTAGATTTACGATTTACTTATAGTAGGTTTTAAATAACGTGTATGCATATATATATGCCTAAATCAGCGGTTCTTAACCTGGGTTCGATCGAACCCTAAGGGTTCCGTGAGTCGACTTCAGTGGTTCGGCAGAGCTGGTATCCTATTCCCCCCGCGGATGGCCGAACACACCTGAATGTCGTGTAAATTCGCGATAACGCATATCTAAACTGGTCTTGCAAAGGCAACAGCAGAAGTCACACTGATTTGCTAGTATGTCATTCTGCACGTACAACAACGACAAACCTTGGTTTACACCGAACCTCAGGAGGCTGCGCAAAGTCAAGGAGGAGGCCTACAGGAGCGGTGACCGGGACCTGTTCAAGCAGACTAGAAACACACTGAACCGAGAGGTCAAGAAAGCCAGGAGGTGTTACAGGGAGAGTCTGGAGAGACACTTCTCTGCCAATCCTGATCCCTCAACAGTGTGGAAAGGTCTGCAGAGCATCACGGGCTTCAAGAAATGAACCCCCCGTCCCGTGGAGAGCCCAAGGCTTGCTAACCAGCTAAACAGGTTTTACTGCAGGTTTGATCGGTCCTCCCACACAACAGGACCTCCTGCAGCACAATCTACATACTCACCTCCCCCCACAACTGCTCTGTCCACACCTCCATCACCGTTGTCACCGACTCTCTCTCTTGCAGAGACCGCACCCGCACTCCAGATCCGCGAGGAGGAAGTGCACCAGATGTTCCAGAGACAAAAGATCAGGAAGGCACCGGGCCCAGACGGCGTGTCACCTTCCTGCTTGAAAGTCTGCGCTGAGCAGCTGGCGCCCACCTTTGCACGGATCTTCAACCGTTCCCTGGAGCTGTGTGAGGTGCCCTCGTGCTTCAAGAGCTCCACCATCGTTCCAGTGGCCAAGAAGCCCGCCATCACAGGTTTGAATGACTATAGACCTGTCGCACTGACATCTGTTGTCATGAAATCTTTTGAGAGGTTAGTGTTGAACCACCTGAAGGATGTCACGGGCCCCCTGCTTGAACCCCTCCAGTTTGCCAACCGGGCAAACAGGTCGGTGGATGATGCGGTCAACATGGGACTGCACTACATCCTGCACCACCTGGACACCCCAGGAACGTACGCCAGGATCCTGTTTGTAGACTTCAGCTCGGCGTTCAACACCATCACTCCTGACATCCTCCAACAGTAGCTCATCCAGCTCGCAGTGCCTGCCTCCACATGTCAGTGGATCACCAGCTCCCTGACCAACAGGAGACAGCGTGTGAGGCTGGGGAGCATCACATCTGACACCCGGACCACCAATACTGGAGCCCCTCAGGGGTGCGTCCTCTCCCCACTGTTCTTCTTTCTCTACACCAACAATTTCTCCTCAGGTGACTCTCCTGTGAGGCTCCTGAAGTATGCAGATGACACCACTCTCATCGGACTGATCCAGGACGGTGATGAGACTGCGTACAGACAGGAGGTGGAGCGGCTGGTCCACTGGTGCAGCCAAAACCACCTGGAGCTGAACCCGCTCAAGACCGTGGAGATGACAGTGGACTTCAGGCGAGACCCTTCACCACTTTCACCCCTCACTATCCGCAGTATTACTATTCTTTCCACAGACACCTTCAAGTTCCTGGGAACCATAATCTTTCGGGACCTGAAATGGACCGGCCACATAGACCGGAAGAAGGCCCAGCAGAGGCTGTACTTCCTGAGACAGCTCAAGAAGTTCAACCTGCCGCGGGAGCTGCTGAAGACCTTCTACACTGCCATCATCCAGTCTGTCCTCTGCACCTCTATCACTGTCTGGTTTGGACCGGCCTCCAAACAAGAAAAGCACAGACTGCAACGGACAATCAGGCCTGCAGAAAAGATAATTGGAATCAAACTCCCATCTATCAAGGACTTGCACCTGTCCAGGACCAGGAAACGTGCAAATAACATCTCTACAGACACTTCTCACCCAGGTTGCAGTCTGTTTGAACAACTCCCCTCCGGACGCCGTTATAGAGCTCTGTACGCCAAAACTAGCAGACACAGAGACAGCTTCTTCCCCCAGGCTGTTGCTCTGATGAACTCACACCACTCTTAGAGTCTCAGAGTCATTACTGTGCAATAACATCCTGCTCTCCACACCTTTTTTGAATTGTCTACACTGTTTTTACTATGTGTCCTCTCTGCATCCATTGCAGCCTGGTCATCCTAGAAGAGGGACCCTCCCATCTGTGGTCTCTTCTCAAGGTTTCTCATTTCCCCTAGCTGGAGTTTTGAGTTTTTCCTTGCCCTCTTGGGAGTGTAAGATCAGGGGATGTTTGAGAATATTTGCCATTTTTTACATGTAATGAGTGTTGTTAGTCACCTAAATGTTGAACAGAGGCTGTGATTTTCCGAAATCAAATTCCTTGTTTGGCATGCTTAAACATGGCGAATAAAAAACTCTTGAATCTTGAATATGTAACTGATGGGGTTCGGTACCTCCAAAAAGGTTAAGAACCACTGGCCTAAATGTTGTTATTAAATATATCAACTGCAGTTTCACATTAGATTGCTTGTTTGAGATGTACTTTTATTATGATTATGATTATTATTATTATTATTATTTTAATAAACATTTATGTTATAACTTGTCTAGTGTTTTATTCATTGTTTTTATATTCGCCAATCAAAACATAAAAATCAGACATTTGGTTAACTGCTTTATATGACAATATGTATGTGTCTTACGTTGTTATATGAGTTGGTGTCCCCAAAAATAAGAAATGTCGGCATAACTTTTTTTTTCCAACTTTTTATTCAAACACAAACACAATCGATATAATAACACATCAACAACAATCTAACAAATACAAAATTAAAACATCAATGTCAGCATAAAGTGTGTCGGTTGGCAATGGCAAAGCGGCAATGCTGTCTGTCACTCACTCGTGAATCTTCGCGAACGACCGATCAGCAGCGCCAGCGAGGTTAGATGGAGGAGGGACTTTACGAGTCAGGGACGTAATTTCCCGTTCACAAACGAGTCAGTGACGCAACTTCCCGTTCACGACCGTGAGAGACTGTTGCCAACAGATCAGTGTGTAAGTGTCGTATTATAGAAAGAAATGTTTCCCGAGCCAATTATTATCATATATAATAATGGGGGGGGGGGGGGGGGGGTGTAGTTGTATAGTTTGATGTGTATTGGGTTATTTCCACTGGATGTTATTTTAAAAAAAAGCCGTATCATCGTGTGTGTGTGTGTGTGGGGGGGGGGGGGGGGGGGGGGGGGGAGGGGAGAGGGGATTCATTGAACGATTCGTTTGAACTAATCTTGAGTGAACTGATTCTAAAGATTCATTTCACCTAAAAGAACTGGAATACACATCACTATTACTGATGACCTCCTGCTTTGACCAAAAATCCATAGTTGAAAATCGTTTGGATATGAAATCCTCCATTGTAAAACGAAATGTAAAAACGGAGAAAAAAAAAGAATGTAAAACGAAATAAATGGACGACTGCTCCTCAGTTGTTCACTGTAAATTTGAATTGGAGGTCTCTTATTCTACAGGTAGGCGCATGAAGCATCCCGGGATCGCTAGCACCTCCTGCCATAAGGCTGGACAAACACGACGTTACAGACCGATGACAAAAAACACAAGATATTGTATACGTCAGCTTAACTACAGAAATTAGTTAATACAGCCACAGTTCATGAACACTTAAACTGGGACATAAAGACAGAGAGGAGTTCTGTCTAACTGCATAGCCTGTCAACATAGGCAGCCGTGTGATTACGCAATCCTCAGTGGAGGCGAGACAGGAAGTTGTCTCCTTCGAGCGAATCGTCTTCGGTTTTAAAATAACTATAAAAATTCAGCGATTTTGGTTCAAAATGATACAAAACTATTGAAATTAAAAGGAAAATGACTTTATAATAAAAACAATTGAATGCCCCCCCTTTTCATGACGGCAGGGGAGGGGTAGTGTGCAAACTCCACACACAGCAGGTGGAATCGAACGGGCACACTCCTAACTGTGAAGCGGACGTGCTAACCAGTGCGTCACCGAGCCGCCCTAAACTTAAAGATTGCAAATAAAAAATAAGTGAATGGGAGGTCTGGTTAAGTTCTTTGGCAGCCACTGTATGGTGTAGATATATATTTTGATGTATGCTATCCACCATTATAATCAAAGTGGGTTCCTCATCTGTTTGACTGACTGGCCTACATCTGCTTTTAGGTCCTATAATATACCCGTCTTCTGCCCAGGGCAGACCCCCATAATGCAGCTGTTTATAAAAAAAATATCATTTTTAACAGAAAATAAGAAAAAAATTCTTAAAATTTACAGCATAAAACACATTTATTCTGAGTGGGTCACTTTTGACCCCCGCTCAAGTGTAGGTATTGGTTAGTCTAGGGTTAAGCACAACTGTTGCTTAAAGGTCAGACAAAACTATGGAAATGAATGGCTGCATAAATGCTTTTCTTACTTTAGGCTCCCATTCAAGTGCGGTATGTTGTATTCAAACACAGGCAGAGTGTGTTTATTCCTCAAAACTGTTGATGGCTGTTAATTTCTGTTCATTCTGTGTTGTCATTCTAGCCATAAGAAAGTCATTGGCCAAATTGTCCTTGAAAGTCTGGGTTAGAAAACATTAACATGCTGGGCGCAGCACTCTGACATCATTGCCAGTATATTATAAATACCATGCCTGTTCAGCAAGAGTTTCAAATAAACATTGTTTTCCAATCAAACAATACTTTTTCCAAACAGTCACAGAAAAAACTGGAACACATTTTCATGCAATCTGGGATCTGCTGTAATTTACTGCAATTTAAAAACCACATATACTGTACTTATATACACAATATCCCCTTTCAGACCAAACAGCCCTGGAACTTTGAGTTCCTGGTAGCAGGAGGTCCTCGTCATAGGAAGTTGTGAGTGGCCCACAAGATTGTGTTCACACTGAGCAACAGTGGTGGGAAAGGTAGTTTATTCAAATTGGACTGATTATGTGTCAGTAGAGGGGTGCAGGGAAGAGCCTGTACCACATTGTCCATCCACCTGGCAATTTATATTCTCTCTCTCTCTCTCTCTCTCTCTCTCTCTCTCTCTCTCTCTCTCTCTCTCTCTCTCTCTCTCTCTCTCTCTCTCTCAATAGTGAAATTATTGCTGCAGTGAAACAGAAACTGACTGCACACTAGGGTTGGCCATCATTTGAAATGTAATTCTCTACAACAACAAAATAGGAGTTATCGTTGGACAAATGTATAAACTTCTCTGTACTTTCATTTGGTGACTTTTACGACTGTTTGTGACCTTTACTATGAGTTAACCCGGGAGATATTTTTAATCAGTATATTTATTTTTGTATTTTTGTTTTATCATTGAAAACAGCTTTATTTTTGAGAACCTAAAAAAAATCTGTGCAGCAGTTACTTAAAATATGCTACTGAACACCGACTGATGGGTTAATTACGGTAATGGTGTTTTTTGAAAGAAAAAGAAACACATACATTTTTATTTATTTATTTATTTTTTTACACAGACTTTGGGGTCCAGTAACCGCATTTAAAGTCAAAGTCTGTTTTATTGTCAATTTCTTCACGTCAAGACAATCAAAGAGATTTAGAGAGGCATGGTTTTAGGCAGCTGAAGCCTTTGTTGCGTTAATTGAGGTCAGGCATATTGTTGGACAGCCGAAGCGGTCCGTTTGCGCCACACATATCGAAGTCTGTTGACATTTCATTAAAAGAGCAGCAAAACGCATATGAAAATATCAGGGGGGTTGAGTAAGTCATTTTGATGTTATGTGAATTGGATGGAAGAGAGAATAAAACAGCCACTTATTCTACTACTGTGTCCGGCCACGCTCTTGGACTTGTGACTGTGTGGATGAGGTGCTCCTGCAAACCTCGCCCTTTTAGAATAAAACAAGATCCTAGATATCTGTAACGCTGTAATAGCAGTGAAATAGCAGTCATAATATCAAACAGCCCGACTTTTTAGTATCGAACGCCCTTAAATTTCTCACAGAAATTCATTGAATCACTAGCGCTAAGGTTTACGTACACGTCATTTTGTTTTGTACGGTCCTTATATCGTCCATTTAAAATACTACTTGAAAATGTATTTATGACAAAAACAATTGGGTTAAGTGACCAAACCGTGTTAGACAGAAAGTTGCGTAGGATCAAAGCAAGTAAAATCGAGAATTAGGTGTATATGACACAATGCTGCATTTTAAGGGCCAGCAAAGAAAATGTATTTAATCTAAGCACTCTGTGGAACCATCTGTGTGTCGATGTATGCTGTATGCTTGAATTATATATGTTATATAGTATATTTGTATAAAGGTTCAATAAATGCTGTTCCAGTTTAAAAAATAGACTCATGTAAATAATCGTGATTTCAATATTGAACAAAATAATTGTCATTATGTGATTTTATCCATAATCGAGCAGCCATACATAACCATGCAAGACACCTCAACTCAAAGACAGACTTTTAGCACCGCAGGGTTTCATTCACAACCAGCCTCCGCCTTCATCCTCCGCAATTCCTTTGTGCTAGTAATGTGGAACAAGAGGTCAGGTGAGGTATGGATACTAGTTCATGCCTCCCTTCCTTTACTATTCTGTTTTCTGATCCTCCTCCAATCAGCCACCATGATCTAGTAAAAATGTTGGTGACCTTGGAGTCTTTATCATGGTTTGTGTAGCCTCTTCAAGCCGGTTCGATTCCACCTCTCCCTGTGTGGAGTTTGCATGTGCTCTCCATGTTTCTCCGGGCACTCCAGTTTCCTCCCACTTCCCCAAAACATGCATTGTCGGCCGATTGAGCACTCCAAATTGCCCGTACGTCTGAATGCAAGTGCGGATGGTTCGTCTCTGAGTGCCTTGCGATTGGCTGCCAACCTACTGTCTACTGCCCGATGACTGTTGGGATAGGCTTCAGTACGCCCGCGACCCCTATGGGGACAAGCGGTACGAATGGATGGATGGATGGATGGATGGATGGATGGATGGATGGATGGATGGATGGATGGATGGATGGATGGATGGATGGATGGATGGATGGGTGGGTGGATGGATGGATGGATGGATGGATGGATGGATGGATGGATGGATGGATGGATGGATGGATGGATGGATGGATGGATGGATGGATCTTTCAGGAGTTAAGCTTCAGAAGTCAAAAACTCTTCAATGGAACCACCTTCAAGACTATCGAAATTGTAGAAATATTGCTTATATTTTGCAAGAAACTGTCATGGAAACCCAGATTATGACACCCTGGCACACATTATAGTTTATTTCCTTTAAGATGGATGTTTCAGGAGTTAAGCCTCAGAAGTCAAAAACTCTTCAATGGAACCACCTTCAAGACTATCGAAATTGTAGAAATATTGCTTATATTTTGCAAGAAACTGTCATGGAAACCCAGATTATGACACCCTGGCACACATTATAGTTTATTTCCTTTAAGACCATAGACTCACATGGGCCAGGCAGAGTCTCCCCACCCAAGAATATAAGAGTAGGGATCCTAGAGGTGGGGGTTAGGCCGTATCTTGCCCCTGGGCCTTGGGTTTGACACCTGTGATTTATACCCTAGTTTGAAACTCTAACTCTAGGATGAACCCTAGTTTAAAACCCTAGCCCGAGCTTTAAACCCTAATTTGAAACTCTAACCCTAGCTTTAAACCCTACTTTGAAACCGTAACTCTAGCTTTAAACCCCATTTGAAACCCTAACCCTAGTATGAAACCCTACTCTGAAGCCCTAACCCTAGCTTTAACCCTACTTTGAAACCCTAAGTCTAGTATAAAACCCTGCTTTGAAACCCTAGCCCTAGTTTGAAACCCTAGTTGGAAATCCTAGCCATAGCCTCACTTCAAGGAACACGGACTTCAGCAGATCCGCCGCGCTGTGTTTTGTTGAAACGTGGCTTAGCGAACGAACCCCCCACCACGCCATGGAGTTAGCTGGGTTTCGGCTAACGCGTGCAGATCGCAGCGCGGAGCTCTCCGGAAAATCAAAGGGAGGTGGTCTCTGTTTCTACATTAATGAACATTGGTGTACCGATGTCATGGTGTTGAAAGAGTTTTGCAGCCCTCTCCTGGAAACACTTTTCATAAACTGCCGGCCGTTCTATTCACCACGGGGGTTCTCCTCGATCGTCATGGCGGCTGTTTACATCCCACCACACGCACGTGCGAGTGAAGCCACGCAGATGCTGGCTGACCAGGTGACAGACATGGAGAAACTTATACCAAATTCACTAATCATTGTTCTGGGTGATCTTAACAGGGCGAACCTCGCACACGAACTCCCCAGATACAGACAGCACATAACGTGTCCCACCAGAGGGGCACAGACACTGGACCACTGCTACACCGTAATTAAGGATGCATACCACTCTGTGGCTCGTGCAGCTTTAGGACTCTCGGACCACTGTCTGGTTCATCTGATCCCTGCCTACAGACAGAAACTAAAAACTTCTAAGCCTGTGGTGAGGACTGTCAGGAAGTGGACACTGGAGTCAAGGCAGGACCTCCGAGCCTGCTTTGACTGCACCGATTGGAGAGTTTTTGAAGCTGCAAATTCAGACTTGCATGAACTCACTGACACTGTCACATCATACATCAGTTTTTGTGAGGATCTGTGTGTGCAGACTAAGACCTTCTGCACGTACAACAACGACAAACCTTGGTTTACACCGAACCTTAGGAGGCTGTGCAAAGTCAAGGAGGAGGGCTACAGGAGCGGCGACCGGGACCTGTTCAAGCAGACCAGAAACACACTGAACCGAGAGGTCAGGAAAGCCAGGGGGTGTTACGGGGAGAGCCTGGAGAGACACCTCTCTGCCAATCCTGATCCCTCAACAGTGTGGAAAGGCCTGCAGAGCATCACGGGTTTCAAGAAACAAACCCCCCGTCCTGTGGAGAGCCCAATGCTCGCTAACCAGCTAAACAGGTTCTACTGCAGGTTTGATCGGTCCTCCCACACAACGGGACCTCCTGCAGCACAATCCACATACTCACCTCCCCCCACAACTGCTCTGTCCACACCTCCATCACCGTGGTCACCGACTCTCTCTCTTGCAGAGGCCGCGCCCGCACTCCAGATTCACGAGGAGGAAGTGCGCCAGATGTTCCGGAGACAAAAGATCAGGAAGGCACCGGGCCCAGACGGCGTGTCACCTTCCTGCTTGAAAGTCTGCGCTGAGCAGCTGGCGCCCACCTTTGCACGGATCTTCAACCGTTCCCTGGAGCAGTGTGAGGTGCCCTCGTGCTTCAAGAGCTCCACCATCGTTCCAGTGGCCAAGAAGCCCGCCATCACAGGTTTGAATGACTATAGACCTGTTGTACTGACATCTGTGGTCATGAAATCTTTTGAGAGGTTAGTGCTGAACCACCTGAAGGATGTCACGGGCCCCCTGCTGGACCCCCTCCAGTTTGCCTACCGGGCAAACAGGTCGGTGGATGATGCGGTCAACATGGGACTGCACTACATCCTGCAACACCTGGACACCCCAGGAAAGTACGCCAGGATCCTGTTTGTGGACTTCAGCTCGGCGTTCAACACCATCGCTCCTGACATCCTCCAACAGAAGCTCATCCAGCTCGCGGTGCCTGCCTCCACCTGTCAGTGGATCACCAGCTTCCTGACCAACAGAAGAGAGCGTGTGAGGCTGGGGAGCATCACATCTGACACCCTGACCACCAACACTGGAGCCCCTCAGGGGTGCGTCCTCTCCCCACTGCTCTTCTCCCGCTACACCAACGATTTCTCCGCAAGTGACTCTTCCGTGAAGCTCCTGAAGTATGCAGACGACACCACTCTCATCGGACTGATCCAGAACAGTGATGAGACTGCGTACAGACAGGAGGTGGAGCGGCTGGTCCACATGTGCAGCCAAAACCACCTGGATCTGAACCCGCTCAAGACCGTGGAGATGACAGTGGACTTCAGGCGAGGCCCTTCACCACTTTCACCCCTCTCATCAGACACCTTCAAGTTCCTGGGAACCACAATCTCTCGGGACCTGATATGGACCGGCCACATAGACTCTGTCCGAAAGAAGGCCCAGCAGAGGCTGTAGTTCCTGGGACAGCTCAAGAAGTTCAACCTGCCGCGGGAGCTACTGAAGACCTTCTACACAGCCATAATCCAGTCTGTCCTCTGCACCTCCATCACTGTCTGGTTTGGATCGGCCTCCAAACAAGACAAGCACAGACTGCAACGGACAATAAGGACTGCAGAAAAGATAATTGGAATCAACCTCCCATCTATCCAAGACTTTTACCTGTCCAGGACCAGGAAACGTGCAAGTAACATCTCAACAGACCATTCGCACCCAGGTTGCAGCCTGTTTGAACTACTCCCCTCCGGACGCCGTTATAGAGCTCTGTACACTAAAACCAGCAGACACAGAGACAGCTTCTTCCCTCAGGCTGTCGCTCTGATGAACTCACACCACTCTTAGAGTCTCAGAGTCATTACTGTGCAATAACATCCTGCTCTCCACACTTTTTTTGTCTACACTGTTTGTACTATGTGTCCTCTCTGCATCCATTGCAGCCGGGTCATCCTAGAAGAGGGACCCTCCCATCTGTGGTCTCTTCTCAAGGTTTCTCATTTCCCCTAACTGGAGTTTTGAGTTTTTCCTTGCCCTCTTGGGAGTTTAAGATCAGTTTAAGATCAGGGGGTGTTTTAGAATATCTTTCGTTCTTCACATGTCCTGAGTGTTGTTGTTAGTCACCTAAATGTTGAACAGAGGCTGTGATTTACCGAAGTCAAATTCCTTGTTTGGCACGCTCGAACATGGCGAATAAAAAAACTCTTGAATCTTGAACTTCAAACCCATGTTTGAAACCCTAACCCTAGCTCTGAACCCTACTTTGAAACCCTAACTCTAGTATGAAACCCTAATTTGAAACCCTAACCCTAGATTTAAACCAGTGGTGTCAAACTCTTTTTTTTCCCAGGCCGCATTGTAGCTTCTTTCGGAGAGTTATCTTGACTGTCAACCCAAATAAATGTATGAGTACCTCATATTATATACAGTAAAACCTTCAAAACCAAATTGACAAATAACTAGTTTTCAAATTAGACGAGTAAAAACTGGTCAAATATTTAAAAAAAAAGATATTAAAAGTGAAGACAATTTGCAATTCTAGTAATGACACACGAATTTGATGCACAATTTGTCTTTGCGGGCCACATAAAATGATGTGGCGGGCGTCATCTGGCCCCCGGGCCTTGAGTTTTACACCTGTGCTTTAGCTGAACAAAACGGCTTTGAAAAGAGACGTTACGGAGGCAACGAAAAAAATGTTCTCCAGCCTTATGGCAGGGGGTGCTAGTGATCCCGGGATGCTCCATGCGCCTACCTGTAAATAAAAGATCTCCAGTTCAAATTTACAGTGAACAACTGAGGAGCAGTCGTCCATTTAGTTTTCCGTTTTTTGTTTTTTTCCCGTTTTTACATCTCGTTTTACAATGAAGGATTACCGTAATTTCCGGACTATAAACCGCGACTTTTTTCCAAAATTTTGAACCCTGCGGCTTATAGTCAGGTGCGGTTTGTATACGATTTTTTTTGTGATTTTTGAGTTGACTTGATCACTTTTATACACTCGTAAAATGGCTATGGACCACTGTTGTGCGGTATCTTGAAGAAAAAAACAACAAAAATACTATTTTGAAACACTACTATGGCTGCTGCTTATTCTGGCTGTGTTGCTTGTGACTATTATGAGCTTTAGTAGGAATGCACGCTAGGTGACCTGCGTCAAAGGGCTCTAAACCAGTGGTTCCCAAACTTTTTCAGACTAGCGCCCCCTTGGCTCCCCAGTGAATTCCTGGATTTTCAGTCGAAGCAGGAGGTCATCAGTAAAGGAAGACCAACTCCAAAGTTAAAAGGTTTGATTCGGACAACGGTACTTGGGAGCATGTCTTTTCAAACGGAGTGGTATGCATGATCGAAAACAAGTTTTTGATTCCATGTGCTTTATTGAGTGTTGTTATGTGTGAAGACTGCTGATATGAGATTTTAATTAAAATAGTTCAAATTAAATAATGAATAAGCCACTCTAGAGCAGCGTTCCCCAACCTTTTTTGTGACACGGTTAGGTGCCGGACAACTTTTACCGGGGGGGGGTACCTGCAGTGCAACAATGGCAATGGCAAAGGGACTCTGGAGAGGCATTTTAAAGCAGTATATGCAAGCTGCAATAAGGATGTTTTATTTTGTATGTATTTGTCAATGTATTTTATCCCTACAGAATGTCTCCCACAAAATTACACTGCTTTTTTAAAAAACTGAAATCTACCTTTTATCTTGGAGCTGGTTTATTTTTGTTTCATTTTGGATGTACTCATGGTCCGCTTTAAACGGACCAGGGTTCGACTGTAATACTGGTCCATGCAGGTGTAAATACACGCAAACGATTCCTGGTGTGGAATAAAGGAACTCTGGTGCAGTTCGCTTCAGGTGTAAATACAAACAGCGTAGATCCGAACCAACAGCACTAATATGCAGAGCAGGAATGCAGCGCGTAGGACTTGCATGTTTTCCTCCATTTCCGGGTCTGTGCTCTGTGTGCCACTCTGGTCATTGCTGTCCAATGGGAGTATAGATTGTCACAAGCGTGGTTGTGTTTATAAAATATACTTCGCTTGCAAAATGTAGTGTGAATAGGAACCGCACCAAACGGAAAAAATTAAGTTAGCTTTTGGTCCGGACCTAACAAGCAGATTAAAAGACTTTTCCGGTCTGAATACACCCTTACACCGAATACACCGGTCAGGTATGGCTATTAGGGATGCACGATAATGTTTTTTCTCAACTGATATTGATAACCGATAACCTCCTTGTTGCCAATAACCGATAATAAACCAATAATTAGCCAATTTCCTATAATAAACCCAGAATTATTTTTTCATAGTTAAGGGAAAATATCTACAAGTAAAAGAATAAACAATATATACTTTGATTCAACAACATAAAACTTGAACCAATATTGTTGATAACAAAAAACAGCACATTGTAATTCCTCAGAAAGAAGAAATATTACCTCTTCATAGAAAATGTGCTTTGTCTTCAAATAAAATGCAAATAGTTCATTTGTTTTGTTTTAAAATAAAGTGTAGATGGTTTCTTTGTTTTAAAATAAAGTGCAAGAAAATGACTGCTGTTTAAACCTAAAGGGCAATTCTTATAACTGAGAACCTTCAAGTCTATTACAAAAACAGGAACTGGCCTTTTCACAGACAAAAGCATGTCCTTTTACAAAACAGAATGCCAAAAAGACAACAACAAATAACAAATAACAACAAAATGTCATTATTTTTTAACTGTGGTCATTCAGTGGGAGATTTTTTTTTTTTTTTCTAATATATAAAAAGCAGCATCGACGCACAAGCTGTGCCAGGTCTGGGAAACGGGACTTGTTGCTTTTCCAGTATTCCAGCCGTTTCATGGTCTTCTCTGGGCTTATACGTAGATGTGTTTGTCTGCAGCTAAGAGTGCAAATGTGTTTCGCTATTATCTGGTATAGACACGGTAAACAAGTATTTGTAAAGTAGCACCATCTTAATAACTCGGGTCCAAATAGTGCATTATGGAAGTTTAGGTCTTCTCTGGAACAAAACAGCTGGTCAGCAAATGCAATCATTTCTGTGATTTTGTCATCGATCCCTTTATCTTCATATCTATTAAACCTTTTTGCATTTATCAAATGCTTCATCAAGAGTTGTAAATCCAGATGTTTTTTGTTTGTTTACACGATTAGCCTTAACACAGCTAGCAGCTTCATATTCTTTCCATATGCTGTCGGGATGATACATTTTTACCCCATCCCCAACCCTTGACACTTCTGCTAAACATGTGTTGTAAACAGTGAGTGAATCATTTGTCTCTGACACACGCTGAAGTAACCCCACATGGGGGATGGCGACACTATGTTGTTTTAGGGTTCTGAAAATAAGCCGCGCATGTGTGCAGTACTGTGACATCACAACATGCGAGAAGTGTGCAGTAGGGATTGGGGCGGAGAAGAGAGGATTGTCAGGAGGAAAGCGAAAGCAGAAATGTGCTAGAGTGAAGAAGTTTTAAGGTTTTTTATTATCGGTCCTTATTATCTGTGAAATTTCAATTATCAGACATCACAATTGGCAATTATCAATCGATAATTATCGGTAACAAATCCCTTAGTGCATCCCTAATGGTTATTGCGCATCATGGCATGCACGCATAGATGCAAGAGTGTCTGTTTATTCCTGCATCTGCATGTGTACACATTTATGTGTGAGGAGAGGAGCAGGGTAAGTGAGCTGATGTCCAGTGATTGTATAACAAGAAAAAGTGTTATGAGGTTACTATAGACTGGAAAAGGTATGGGTTTCCAGTGTTGGCACTGTTGATAACGGGAGGATGGCTGCTTGAAGAGTAGATTTTGGGTCATAAAAGGCTAGGAACCCCTGCTCTAGAGCGATACACAGTATTTATCCCTTGTGATCCCTGCCCTTGTGGACCTGCAGGTACTCCTTGATCAGTTCCCCCATGCCCAAGGTTCTTTCTAGCTTACCTAAAATGGCAAAGCAAACATGGAGTGGGTCTGCTGTTTTATTTATCACAGCGACCCTAGGTTTTTACCCTCTCATTACTGTTTTATGCTTCCTCAACCAAACATATGCACCTTAAAGACTCCTTGGAAACGATAATGAACAAATTCTGGTACTTCTGGGAAAAGCAGAAGTAGTACAAGAAGAGGAGCCTCTAAGATGAGAAGCCAGTGGGTGTTTAATAAGAAGCACACAAAGAGAGACCATAGAGAAAGCAGCCCTGATTTAAATTCTTGTCAAACGCATGCTGGCCATACAAATCTCGCCTCCTAAAGCCATGTGGCTTGAGGAAATGAAGGAGCAGCTGTCATAGCCTACAAATCGAGAGACTGCTCTTAAATTTTGGGCTGCACAGGCAGATTGTCTACCTTATTGCCTTAGATCTTCTGGCCATGCCAACATCTTAAGTGTATGTTGAGAGAATGTTTTGTGTTACAAACAGGATTTTAAATTAACACTCACCAAATGCAGGTTCACTTTCATTTTGGCAGGTGTTGATAAACATTCACCAGCCACTTTGGCGGGTGATGAATGAGGCAAACATGTAGGTCAGATATACTTGACCATCGAGTTTCAAGGATCAATTGGAACCGGCGCTAATATTCTGATTCTTGTGGAGTTAACATGCAAAATCTGACGAAGCTCTCTGGGTGCCTCATTCACCGATTGGCAGAAAAGGTGCACTGAGAGAGATGTTCAACTGTGCCGTGGGAAATTGCCCAATATTAATGACGGAGCCCATAATATTATAAATTGGATGTTCAAACCACTTCATGCAAGGCCTGGTCAGCTACTTGCTTATCGTGCGTGGCTATGTAAATAGAGAATCTCGATATTTTATGTTGTGTCGGTCTGATTGTGTTGCATCATATTTGTGTATACGGATCAGCTGCTGTGTGTGATCAAAAGCAGTGACACTCTGGTGGCCTAGGTGCGTTTGATGACTGATGGAAAACCCTGTGTGTAGTTCAGCGGGAGAACCTGGGTTTATTGTGCATTTAACACCAACACAAGGAACACATACGAGTTGTGACACCTTCACTGTGATAACCACTCAGCTGTTTCCAGAACAGCAAGGGGTCTTAAAACATGACATTTTTCTCATCTTTTCTCATGTCAAAATATTTATAGAGCTAGTCAAAAACAGTAAACACATTCATGTTCATTATTTTCTTCACAATCAATTTCAAAATTGTATTCCTTACACTGTCTTAAAACTGTTTTTAAAAAAATGTCACGCCTTGTGAGGAAAAGCGGTTCAAAAAATGAATGGATAAATTTATTTTTTATTAAATTCAACTCAAATATTGCCATCACTGAAGCACATCTATTAGTAGTTTTTTTTTTTTTTCTTGCCCTTTTGGGAGCTTAAGATCAGGGATGCTTTGAGAATAATTGTCAATTTTTTTTTTTTTTTTTCCATGTAAAGCCTTTTGAGAGTGCTTGTGATTTAGGGCTATACAAATAAACTTGACTTGGCATGTATTGCCAACATTTACGCACCTAACAACTAAACGGTGGGGCAACTGCATCCTTAATTGGAAGATTGAATTCTTAGGCAATGTATTTATTTATTATTTATTTATTCGTGCAAGATAAAAATATCTAAGCTGGTGCCTTAAATAAACAAAAGTAATTGGAAAAAAGGAATCAAATTACTAAAAGAAATTTGAAAGAAATAAAATGTCCTGAGTGTTGTTGTTAGTCAACTAAATGTTGAACAGAGGCTGTGATTTACCGAAGTCAAATTCCTTGTTTGGCACGCTCAAACATGGCGAATAAAAAACTCTTGAATCTTGAATCTTGAAAAATGTGCCTGGTGTACAAGTTTGTTATTCATAACATTTACAACAAAAAAGGAGTTACTCTGAGTAAGTATCCTTTAATTAGGCATTTGGAATTTACATATCAGGAACAAAACAAAAATATTCAGACTCACTATAGCAGTTTTATTCAGCCATTTGAACTTTAGACTAACAGACTAACACACAGCTGTTGTGGTGCTGCTATACCACAGATAATTGATCTTGAAAATAAACACCCACGCTGCATTGAGTTCATATACTACGGGAAACAAACCTTTAGTAGATCAAAAAGTATTTGCTGTTGGATGTCTAAAACCATTCCGACATGACTGGTGAAAATTGCCAGTCTACAAGCTCACTATGGACCTCCACTAACAGGTGCCTAGAAATGTTCATACTCAGGGCACAAGTTGAGCATATAAGCAAACTCACACTAAAATTCATGAAACATGGGTACCGGCCCATTTTCTTTGCCTCACTCTGCATTTGTTCATGAATCAGAATTCATTCTGCATGACATTGCGTGGGTATTTGTTTGACGCATTTTAACCAACGCATGGAGGCTTCATATTGTGAAAGATGTCCCGAAAACAATGACTAATTCAGCCATTCCTTATCCTACTTTCAAAAGGTTCATACCACAAAGCTTGCTGAACACAGAACCTGATGCATATAATGATAATGTCACCTTTATCAATTTTGAATTTCAACTGGAGAATGCAGCGGTTGCGCGATCGGACCAAATTAAGCTCCCTGCGCACTGAGGTCCATTTAAATTTTGGAAAGTACATCAGGACTTTAAACATTTTTTCTAAATTTCAGCGACGGCTCTGTCACAATAATGCGACCAGCGCGGTGCAGTTGCGTGGTCAGCGGCGCGCTACGGTTACGCGTTCGTTGGTGCGCTGCAGTTGCTCGATCGGACAAAAATGCACAAGTGAAAAAATGCTGGAAAAAAAGGCGTTTTTTTTTTTTTGTCTTGGAACAGATTAAAATGTTTTTCATTATTTGTCATGGGAAAAATAGATTCGGAATTTGACCGATTCACTTCTCAAACCGCCTTCTGGAACGGATTGTGGTCAAAAACCGAGGTTCGACTGTACTTTTGCTACATCTACATATATATATCATATATATGCGTATGTATATACCGTAATTTCCGGACTATAAGTCGCGGTTTTTTTCATAGTTTGGGTGGGGGGGCGACTTATACTCAGGAGCGACTTATATGTTTTTTTTTTCACAAATTTTTACTTGATCATTAAGACATCACTTAAAAGTATAGTTGACCACTTCCCATGTTATTTTTAGGATAGTTGATCACTTAACATGCTTTTATATCTTTATCTTGAACATATTCAAAACATAAAAAATAGAGAAAACATCAAAGCAATTAACACTTTAAAGCACCATACCCAAGTCCACTGTCTGTTTGCTCCTCTTATATTTATTATTATTATTTATTATTATTTGTTTATTTATCATTTATTCAACACTCTTATTTATTCATTGTTTATTCCTTCTTGGTTTTTTTTGTGTTGCTTGTATGGATATGTGTACTATCTCACCGAGGGATAGTGGGAACGTAATTTCAATCTCTTTGTGTGTCTTGGTATATAAAAAAAAAAATCGACAATAAAGCAGACTTTGTCTTTGATAAAACAACCAAATAAACAAAACAAAAAACTACATTTAAAAAAATATATATTTTCAGACGAAACTGGATGAGGGCGCTTTAAATTTCACCGTTGGCCGTGACTCATCAACTGGGTGGGCTTAAGAAAAATGGCACCAAAAAGAAAGTCATATTTTGCAAGTTACAAACTTCAAGTTGTAAAATATGCAGCTGAAAACAGTAATCGAGCAGCAGAAAAAAAGTTTGGAGAACCGTGATGTACCAATGGATTACTATTTCAAGTGACGTCAGTGGCACCGCGCGGCGCGACCCACGTAAGGACTCCCGGCATCATTAGCGGTGATCATTTCTAAGTGACACGGAGGACAAAGAGTTTAAAGGAATTAAGGATTTGGAGTGACATAGAAGGTTTGAAAAACTATTATGGCTTTTACGCACGCCCGGTCCTACTCTACTGAGTCGGGGGCCGGCGCTCGGTCGAGTGGCTGTCCGCGAACGGTGCATGGGGCTCGGACATGACCATTACGCACGCCCGGTCCTCTGCCATGGAGCTATCGTCTCTGGAAGTCCACGCCGCCACACGCTTGGAAGTTTGTTTTGTGGAATAAAGAGCCGTTTACCAAACCTACGTGTATCCTTGTACTTTGTTAACGCTACAATATAGTTATATACTAGATCTGTGGAATAAAGACGAGGCTGACGTCAGGGCGCACGCGCGGCGATGTTGACAAAGGACGAGGAATTTGATCGATGGATTTAATGGATTTAAAGTGCACGGATGGTTTGATAATATTATTGCTTATATTATAGTTATTTGAAATATAGTTTATCTATCGTTATATGAGCCTGTGGAATATTGTGCAAGCGCCCTCAGCCACGCGCAGCCATTGTTGACAAAGAAAGATCGATGGATTTAATGAATTGGGGTGACACCGATGGTTTTATAAACATGTTATTTATGTAATGGTTGTCCTAAATCACTCTATATGTTACGTCAGGCCCGTTCTCAGCTCCTCATTTGTGTTTGTCACGTTAGCATACCTATCGTTTAGCCTGTTGCTATTGTATCGAATGATCGATGGATTTAATGAATTGGAGTGACACCAATGGTTTTATAAACGTGTTATTCATGTAATAGTTGTCCTTAATCACTCTATATGTTACATCAGGCCCGTTCTCAGCTCTTTGTTTGTGTTTGTCACGTTAGCATACCTATCGTTTAGCCTGTTGTTGCTATCGTTTAGCCTGTTGTTGCTCGTTCATGACTGTTTTTGGTGTGGGATTTTGTCGAATAAATTGCCCCCCAAAATGCGACTTATACTCCGGAGCGACTTATATTTGTTTTTTTTCACTTTTGGGGCATTTTATGGCTGGTGCGACTTATACTCCGGAGCGACTTATAGTCCGGAAAATACGGTACACTGCTCAAAAAAATTAAAGAAAAACTTTGAAAACACATCAGATTTCAATGGTGAATTTTTTGGGGGGGATATCTATACTGATATGGACAGTTTAACGTCTCAGGAACAAAAGGATGCCACATCTTTTGATGGAAATAAATATTTTCAGCCTACAGAGGGCTCAGTATATAGACACCCCAAAAATCAACGTGAAAAAGTGATGTGGCAGGCTCGTCCATTTTGCCTAAATTCAATTTCTGCAACTCAGAATTATTTTCAATATCTTGTGTGGCCCCCACATGCTTGTATGCATGCTTGACAACGTCGCGGCATGCTCCTAATGAGACGACGGAGGGTGTCTTGTGGGATGTCCTCCCAGATCTGTCAAAGGGCATCCGTGAACTCCTGTAAAGTCTGAGGAGCAACCTGGCGGCGTATGATGGACCGAAACATTATGTCCCAGAGGTGTTCTATCGGGTTTGGATCAGGTGATTGTGCGGGCCATTCAATTGTGTCAATTCCTTCATCCTCCAGATATTGTCTGCATACTCTTGACACATGAGGCCGGGCATTGTCGTGGATCAGGAGGAACCCAGGACCTACTGCACCAGCGTAGGGTCTGACCATGGGTGCAAAGATTTCGTCCCGATACCTAATGGCAGTCAGACTGCCGTTCTCTAGCCTGTAGAGGTCTGTCCGTCCCTCCATGGAAATGCCTCCCCAGACCATCACTGACCCACCACCGAACCGGTCATGCTGAATGATGTTGCAGGAAGCATAGTGCTCTCCTTGGCTTCTCCAGACCCTCTCACGTCTATCACAGGTGCTCAAGGTAAACCTTCTCTCATCTGTAAAAAGCGCAGATCGCCAGTGGCGGACTTGCCAATTCTGGTGTTCTATGGCAAATGCCAATCGAGCTCCACGATGCTGAGGAGTGAGCACAGGGCACACTACTGAGGCCACCCTCGTGAAGTCTGTTTCTGACTGTTTGGACAGAGACATTCAAACCAGTAGCCTGCTGGAGGTCATTCTGTAGGGCTCAGCAGTCCTCAACCTGTTCCTCCTTGCACAAAGCAGCAGATACCGGTCCTGCTGATGGGATGAGGACCGTCTACGGCCCTGTCCAGCTCTCCTAGAGTAACTGCCTGTCTCCTGGAATCTCCTCCATGCTCTGGAGATTGTACTGGGAGACACATCAAATCTTCTTGCAATAGCACGCATGGATGTGACATCCTGGAGGAGTTGGACAATCTGCGCAATGTCAGGAGGGTTAAGAAATCGCCTCATGCTCCCGGTCGTGATAATGACTCTTGCTAAAGCCAACACTTGTGGAAAAACACTTAAAAAAGATCAAGAGGGAGGAACTTGAAATGGCCTCCACCTGTAAAACCAGTCCTGTTCTGGGGACCATCTCATTGTTGCCCCTCTCGTGCACCTGCTGTTAATTTCATCAACACCAAGGCAGCTGAAACTGATTAAAGACCCGCTCTACCACGTACCTAACCAAAACCTTATCAGAAAAGTGTAATTGAATTCATGCCATACCCTGAAAAAAAACGTTCCTTTAGTTTTTTTGAGCAGTGTATAAATCCATCCATTTTCTGAACCGCTTAGTCCCCACGGGGGTCGCGGGTGTGCTGGAGCCTATCCCAGCTGTCAACGGGCAGTAGGCGAGGGACACCTTGAACCGGTTGCCAGCCAATCGCAGGGCACACAGAGACAAACAACCATCTTCACTCACACTCACACCTAGGGACAATTTGGAGTGCTGAACACCAAGGCAGCTGAAACTGATGAACAACCCCCTCTGCCACGTACCTGACCAAAACCTTATCAGAAAAGTGTAATTGAATTCATGCCATACCCTGATAAAAAAATGTTCCTTTAATTTTTTGAGCAGTGTATACGTATATATACACACATGGTAGATGCTAAAGAGTTGTATTGGGACATGTATTCATATATATATATATGTATATATATATATATATATATATATATATATATATATATATATATATATATATATATATATATATATATATATATACATATATATATATATATATATATATATATATATATATGTGTGTGTGTGTGTGTGTGTGTGTGTTTGTGTGTGTATACATACATCTACACACACACACACACATATTTATATAGTTTTTATATTAAAAATTATGTACCGTATTGGCCCGAATATAAGACTATGATTTTTGCATTGAAATAAGACTGAAAAAGTGGTGGTCGTCTTACATTCGAGACACTATACCCATTCACTTGTGCTCAGCGGTAAGATAAAGATTGCTGGTTTCGACTGAGTATGTTGCTGTGATCATGTGCATCTTTGACACAAAGTGAGTACCGTAATTTTCAGACTATAAGTCGCGTTTTTTTTCATAGTTTGGGTGGGGGGGCAACTTATACTCAGGAGCGACTTATGTGAATTTTTTCATAAATTTTCAAAATTCAAAAATCCGTGATGTAGTGAAACCGCAATAAACGAACCGCGATGTCGCAAGGGATTACTGTCATTTGACCTGCAAGTGACGTCAGCAGCGCGGCGGTTGTTTACATAAGGACAAGGTTGTTTACTATCACGGGATGACGAAGATGATGAAGGGCCCCACGTTTGAAGGATTTAATGAAGGTGTGAAAAACGTATTTATGTTATAGTTATTTAATATATTTCATTTCGTGTAGCAACTTGTATATGTTTTTATTGTTACTGTTCAGTAGTTGTTGGCTCGTTGAACTCTTGTTTTGTTCTTCTTCAACTTCCGGGCTGTTCTGACAGATCGTCGCTCTTCGGACGCAAAGTATGGCAGCGGACCAAGAGGTATGTACGGCTTCGTGCACCAACTGCACCCTTCTCTTAGAGAGGTTGTCTCTGCTAGAGGGACGTGTCCGCCAGTTAGAGCAGAATAGTGCGATAACAGTAGTTGCGGCGGACACAGACGCGGGCTGTAGTCAGCCCGCTAGCCCGGTTAGCATTAGCCCCAAGCGGCTTGCTAATCGCGATGAGCCAGGTAAGACGCATAGCCGTCCAAAGTCATCTCGGTCTACTGGCCCTCGCACTTTGGTCATAGGCGACTCCATTACCCGAAACATTACGCTTAAAAATCCAGCCACGGTAATGTGTATTCCTGGGGGCAGAGCACCCGACATAGAAGCTAATCTTAGGGAGCTGACTCGCAATAGGCCTAGTCAACAGCGTAGTTCCAACAACACTAGCTACTCGGACATAGTGATACATGTCGGCTCCAATGATGTTAGGATGAGACAATCAGAGATCACAAAGAAAAACACAGCGAGGACTTGTGATCTTGCCAGAAAGATGAGTCGGCATCGAGTATTTGTCTCTGGCCCCCTGCCTGGGAGAGGCACTGATGAGAGGTTTAGTAGATTAGTCTCCCTTAATCGATGGATGGCTGGGTTCTGTAAAAAGCAGGGACTGTATTTTATAGATAACTGGTCATCCTTCTGGGGCCGCCCCGACCTGCTGAGGAAGGACGGCCTTCACCCTAACCGTGAAGGCGCCTTCACTCTTTCTAGGAATATAGATTACTGTTTGAGCCTCTCATGACAGGTCACTCTAGAGCAGGCCAGGGCACAGGTGATTAGACCACCTGTGAGGATGGGTTTGGAGTCTGATAAGTTAAAGTTAACTAGCGCTAGGCTAGACTTTCAGCATACACATAGCTCCTCGTGCAGACTAGAGCGCGACAGTTTAAATAGTGCTGCAATACACATAAACACACTTTCTACTGGGGTAGTAGACAAATCCAATCACTCCGTTCCGACCGGTCTTGCTGATGAAACGGTGCCTGTTTTAGATAACTTCACATGTGTAACAAATATTCATCATCAAATTCCCACGGTCGTTTCATCCCACCGCCCTAATAAACTTTTGAGAGGTGATATTAGGCCTAGAGAACACAATTTTACTCGCATCCCGTTTAAAAATCTTTCGATAGATACGCACCCTGATCAACCGATTACACTTAAATTCGGTTTTATGAATATTAGATCACTTCATACGAAAGAAGTTCTCGTTAATGACCTTATCACGGAACATAATCTAAACGTTTTTGGTCTTTGCGAGACCTGGTTAAAACCTAATGAATTGCTGCCACTTAACGAGGCCTCGCCTCCAAATTTTGTGAGCTCGCATGTGGCACGTCCTCGAAAAAAGGGTGGGGGTGTCGCCCTCATCTCAAATTCTGAGCTTAGATTTAGGCCTCGCTCAATTCACGTATTTAAAACATTTGAAGTTCTCATTGTGCGATCCACTGCGTTACCGTCATTCTATCTTGTTGTTATTTACCGCCCACCCGGGGCTTACTCTGGCTTCCTGGATGAATTTTCAGAATTTGTGGCTGATCTAGTGACAAATGCAGATAATATAGTTATCATGGGTGATTTCAACATCCACATGAATTCACCGTCAGAACCACTGACTTCGGCATTTCAAACTTTAATCGATACGTGTGGTTTTACGCAAGCTGTACAAGCAGCAACGCATAAGAATGGAAATACCTTAGATCTGGTATTATCCCGGGGACTAGCAACCTCAAATATAGCAGTACTGCCATACACTACTGTTCTGTCTGATCATTTCTTAATAAAATTTGAAATTTTAGTTCCTTGTCAAAGACAAGAGAGCAATCGGAATTATAGCAGCCGTAATCTTAACTCCATGACTGCAACTGCGCTGTCTGAGTTACTGTCGCCGGCAACCGCCATGTTTCCCGCATACAGCGGCTCTATCGATAATCTTACAAATGAATTCAATGCGACATTATTAAAAGCCATCGACTCTGTGGCACCGCTACGTCTGAAAACTCGCCGTAGATGGCCAACTCCGTGGTTCACAGATGAAACACGTACGTTTAAACAATTATGTAGAAAGCATGAGCGCAGATGGCGTTTAACCAAACTTGAGGTTTTCCATCAGGCATGGAAGGACAGCCTCCTGAAATATAAAGATGCGCTAATTTTAGCAAAAACTCGTTATTTTTCGCAAGTCATTAATCTTAATAAAAACAATCCTAAATACAACAATCCTGTGGTGTCCCACAGGGATCGGTACTCGGACCGATTTTATTTAATATTTATATGATTCCGCTTGGGGACATAATACGTAAATATAATATTAGCTTTCAATGCTACGCGGATGACACCCAATTATATATGCCGTTATCGATGACAGATCCACGGGACTGTTGTAATCTCGAGGCGTGCCTTGCGGAGATCAAGCAATGGATGTCTCTCAACTTCCTTCGTCTTAACCCAGATAAAACTGAGATGTTGATAATTGGTCCTACTCGTTATCAACACTTATTTAAGGAAACCACTATAACTATAGATAACCGGACTATCACTCAGAGTGATACGGTAACTAATCTCGGGGTAATATTTGACCAAACGCTCTCCTTTCAAAAACACATTAAGAATATAACCAGGATTGCGTTTTTTCACCTTCGTAATATTGCTAAGATTCGTCCTATCCTCTCGACCGGGGATGCGGAAACCATTATACATGCGTTCGTTACGTCGCGCCTGGACTACTGTAATGTATTATTCTCTGGTCTTCCTAAGTCCAGTATCAAAAGTCTACAGTTAGTGCAAAATGCCGCTGCGAGGATGCTCTCACGGTCAAGAAAATTTGATCACATTACCCCAATATTAGCCAAATTACATTGGCTCCTGGTCCATTTAAGATGTGACTTCAAGGTTCTTCTACTAACCTATAAATCACTGCATGGCTTAGCGCCTTCATATCTCGTCGACCTAGTCGTTCCTTATGTTCCGTCTCGTAACCTTCGTTCGCAAAACGCTAGTCTTCTAGTTATACCGAGGGCCAAGAAAATGTCTGCAGGGTCTAGAGCATTCTCTATTCGGGCTCCAGAGCTTTGGAATGCCCTACCAATGGATATTAGAACTACTACCTCAGTAGAAACATTTAAGACACGTTTAAAGACACATTTCTATGAGATGGCCTTTAACTAACTTGTGATGGCCGATTTGGCCGGAGTTTGTTTTGTTCTCTCTGCCCACCCCCTCCCCGGCTGATTCTCGGGGACCAATTCAAGATGAAGGAACTGCAGCTCAACCCCCTTGAAGACACGGCCAGGACAACCGAGGGCACCTCCGACATCCATTTTTTCATTGATTTTCATATTATGTATTACTTGTGCACTCTCTGCATCCATTATAACCTGGTGATCCTGAAAGGGGGATCCTTCCATCTGTGGTCCCTTCTCAAGGTTTCTCATTTTCCCCTGGCAGGGGTTTTTTGAGTTTTTCCTTGCCCTTTTGGGAGTTTATGATCAGGGGATGCTTTGAGAATAATTGTCAATTTTTGGCTATGTGAAGCCCTTTGAGACTGTTTGTGATTTAGGGCTATACAAATAAACTTGACTTGACTTGACTTGTTAAATAAAGAGCCGTTTACCAAACCCACGTGTTTCCTGGTACTTTGTTAACGCTACAATATAGTTGTATACTAGATCTGTGCGGCGCGCACGCGGCGTTGTTGACATAAAGGACGAGGAATTTGATCGATGGATTTAATGATTAGGAGTGACACAGATGGTTTGATAATATTGTTGTTATATGATAGTTATTTGAAATATACTTTATATATCGTTATATGGGTCTGTGGAATAATTAGAAATGCAACTTACGAGTCTGACGTCAGCGGCGCATATGTGGCGCCTACGTGGCATTGTTTACATAAAGGATGATCGATGGATTTAATAAATTGGCGTGACACAGATGGTTTGATAAACGTGTTATTTATGTAATACTTTTTTGAATAACTCTGAATGTTACTCAGGCCCGTTCTCAGCTCCTCGTTTGTGTATATGTCACGTTAGCATACCGTATCGTTTAGCCTGTTGTTGCTGGTTCATGTCTGTTCTTGGTGTTGGATTTTGACAAATAAATTTGCCCCAAAAGTGCGACTTATACTCCGGTGCGACTTATATATGTTTTTTTTTCACTGTATTGTGCGTTTTATGGCTGGTGCGACTTGTACTCCGGTGCGACGTATAGTCCGAAAATTACGGTATATAGTACATTTCATTGTTACTCCTGTCCACTGTTGTGCCGTTTGTCCGATTGCGGTTTGCTTCGTGTGTGCGCTGTTTGATTGACAGCTCCGGCGCGCTCCTTTAAGTTTGCCTCGCATCGCAAGAGTAGTCGTTAGGCAGCGGCACGGCGACTAACAGTCGCCAGCAAATGTATTTTGTCTCAATGACTTATGTTTGGTGTGTTAACGAGAATATTTCATTTATGATTATTTAGTATAGCGGAACCGCAGTTAGTTATGTAATGCGTGCCGTCTAATAGTGTTTTGTGACGTCAGAAGTTGAGCGTTGACTTACGTGCTGTATTTATGTCTGTTGCAGAACCAGACACACACACACACACCCCACACACCCTTCACGTGTCATACAATAATCACACACACAAGAATCACATTCACACACCCAAAGACTCACCCATGTACACTACACACCTGCTCTCACATCCTTACGACCAAACAGGTGCCTATACCCTTTTGCCAGTTTGCCAGTATGCCCCTATGAGCCACAGTGCCTGTTACTTTTTTGCCAATAATTTAGTAAAGCAATCAAAACTGAACCACGTGTTCTGACCGACACCCGGTGTTAGAAAAATGGTATATATATGTTATCATGCGTTCTCTAATGAGTACTTATTCATAATGTTACTGCTCAGTATGCTTGCTGCTTTGCCTTGCTTATTCTTATCTTGTGCAACAGAACAGAAGGATTACGGCTGGGTCAGTGGCGAGATGACGGTTGTGTCAAACAAGATACTGCTGACATCTCAGCAGAAAAATGACGTCCACCAGAACAGATCGTGAAAACAACACGTCAAACGATGCGCCATGAACCTTCTGATCTTCCTTAGAGAACATCTTTTATCTCTCGGAATATTGCTTAAACTGTTTTGCTGATATAGCCATATCTGCACGCAACACTTTGTGCATTACTTTTGTTCCTTTTCTTACGAGACAAAGCCCACAATCTTCCTCCCCTCACCCTTAGGGGCTAATCGTCTCACACTGTGGGTAGGGCGTTCCAAATAAAAACAGCGAGAGTGTAAACAGATTTTTAGTGTCGTCAGATTGTAGAAAGCAATCTGTATCGCACTCCTTGCGAGAAACATCAATATTCTGCCTCACTTGTTTTTGTCTGCTGATCCTTTTCTTTTATTCAGATATTCAGTTAGCACTTTGAACCTAACACCCGGGGGCGAAAAGAGCATAACCATCCGAGCCAACGCCCTTTACAGTCCTCAGGCTCTTCAACAATAGCGGTAGCAGTTTGCATTATTTTATTGCAATGTTTTTCCTTATTCAGATTTGTTTCAAGACTACAGTTACAGTTAGACTTCACTTTGATGGTAAATGCAGTTATTGCAATTTTGTTGTTTTATAACAGGTTTATTTACATTTGAAAAACCAGAAGCCATTCATTTACAAGTGTGATTGCACATTTATGTACATATTTTACATAGTTAAATGTTCAGATATTAAGATGTGATAGACAGTTTTTGCATGATTTGAATGAGGCAAAATAACATGCTTTTTCTCTCGAATATATTGTTATAATCATTTGTTTCAGATGTAATCATTTTCTGTAAAAAAATTAAATTTGGTGTTCAAAAAGTCTTTTTTCAAACTTGAGTCTTGAAAAACAGGGGGTCATCTCATATTCGGGCCAATACAGTATGTCAAAAATGAGAGGGTGACACTACTTCGTGGATTTTCACCTGTCGCGGGTGGCCAAGCATTTTTTTGGGGATATATTAATATATGTAAGTACCGTAATTTCCGGACTATACGTCGCTCCAGACTACAAATCACACCAGCCTTAATAAAGAAGTACAAAACATATATTAGTCGCACCGGAGTACAAGTCGCATTTTTGGGAGAACTTTATTTGACAAAATCCAACACCAAGAACAGACATGAACAGGCAACAACAGGCTAAACGATACAGTATGCTAACAATACAAAAACACAAAGAAGGAACTGAGAACGTGCCTGACGTAACATTGTTATTCAAATAACTAAAACATAAATAACACGTTTATCAAACCATCTGTGTCACTCCAAATAATTAAATCCATCGAAATCTCTGTTCTTTGTGTAAACAACGCCGCTTTTGAACCCGGAAGTGCATGCGGCTCTGACGTTGGACTCGTCGTCAGTTGCAGTTCTACTTATTCCACGGGCCTATAGAACTATATATAAACTATATATCAAATAACTACAACATAAATACCCATTTGTGTCACTCCAAATCATTAAATCCATCGAAATCTTCGTCCGTCGTCAGACTCCGTCGCCAGACTCTGTTGTCAGTTGTGGCTCCAATTATTCCACAGATGTATATAATTATACTGTAGCGTTACCAAAGTACCAGTCAAGTCGTGGGTTTGATAACTGGCTCTTTATTTCACAAAACAAGAGTTCAACATACGAGCCAACACACAGTGTGTAGCCTCACTAACAAAGCGTCCCGGATCCCTCTTCCCGTCTCCTACGCCCTCCTGCCTTCACGGCCTCCCTAGGCAATCAGAAAGTACTGAACTCTAACAATATACAAGTTGCTACATTAAATAAACTACATAACACATATGTAAGTATAACATAAATAACAAGTTTATTGAACCATCCGTGTCACTCCAAATCATTAAATCCATTGAAATCTTCATCTTCTGTGTCAGTCTGGTTCCTCTGTGTTATAAACACCTCCGCTGACTCCGGAAGTCAATCTCTGTCCTCTGTGTTATAAAAAGAAAACTCCTGACTCCGGAAGTCAGTGAATGGATTCAGACTCATTGTCAGTTGCTGTTCCAATTATACCACAGGCCTCGTGCGACCTCATGCGGTTTAAAATAGAAATAACATGTGAAGTGATGAACTATACTAGTAAGTAATGTGTTAATGATCAAGTAATAATGTGTTAATTTCACATATAAATCACTCCTGATTATAAGCCACACTCTCACTCCTGATTATAAGCCACACTCCCGGCCAAACTATGGAAAAAAACTGTGATTTATAGTCCGGAAAATACGGTGTATATAGTACAGTAATCCTTCGTTTATCACGGATAATTGGTTCCAAAAACCACCCGCGATAAGTGAAATTCGCGAAGTAATGTCACCCTCTCATCTGTACTATATTTTTTTTTATCCACAATTTTTTTGGGCCAATAAATGTATATGAAACCATTTCAGTGCATGTTTTATTATTAGAACATTAAATAATTGTTTCAAACATGTAAATAATACATTAATAATAACACGGAAAACTCTTTATAAATATTGAAAAAATAATTATTATACGTGTGTTCGTGTAACATGTTAACAAGAAGTACTGGGCAGGCTAACGAGTTAGCGGAAAGATGCTAATTCGCGATCGTGCTAACACGCGAAAACGGACCTCTAAAGGAATTTAAACGAACATTTGGAGCAAGACTACATAGTCCTAAAAGTTAGACACATGTGATCGTTCATTTCTCTTGTTAGGAGACCCACTTACATCGTCAACGATTCCTGTACCACTGTAAGCAACATACGCACACAAACGTAAAACAGGAAGTGGTTTTGCCTGAAAACGGCCTTCACAATACATCACCCTACCTCAAATCAAAGCACGGCTGAATAACATAAACAACATGGAGAATTTGTAACACATACTGTTAATATGTTTTTAGAACAACTTTTATTATTATAAATTTGTATAACAAGATACAAGTGTACATACCGTAAATATGTTTTTAGAACTCTTTTATTATTATAACAATTTTCTATAACAAGGTACAACACTAAATATGTTTTTAGAACTCTTATTATTATAACAATTTGTTTTTTTTTTTATAAAAAAGGTACAAGTGTACACACTGCAATTGTGTGGGCACTCCTTGCCATAATTCCTCAATTTAGAAGTTTTATTTTGACTTTTAAATTGTATTTTAATTTGGAAAAAAAATCCACGATGTAGTAAAACCGCGATAAACGAAGCACAATGTAGCGAGGGATTACTGTATAGTAACATAATTTGATTGGCCATATAACTATTTCCAGTCCATTTTGTACCATTAGTCTCGTCAACTCGGAAAGGCGACAGCATACCCACGATCCAAATAGGGAGAAGCAATTTGGAAAAAGGATAGATGGATGTTTGGGAAGATGAGAACTTCTGTTGTTGGAGACATGATATGGATATTTAAAGGACATGTAAAAGGAGACGTGCAGTTTCAGTTTTCTTATCATATCTGGGACATTTTTGTCAAATTACTGTACTTACATTATATTAATCATAGCATCCTTTTTACTATCTTTTTAGAGACATTTTGAAAGAAATCTGTTTTGAGAGGTGTTCCAGTGGTTTGCTATCTAGTTTGGCTTTGTGTTACCACAATTCCTGAGGGTGAAGATGATGGGTTGCGTGTCTTGTAACCAAGTTGCACCCACGAGTCTGAAGAAAGACAGTAAACGATAAGCACGATAAAAGCACCTATTTCATTTTCACTTAGTATACAAACAGAACATTGACCAGACCATTGAGCGTGGCGAATGCAACTGAAACATAGCAAACACATAAAATATCAATTGCTCCACTGTGAGAATGTAAGGATTTAAAGTAAACTATGACAAATTTGATGCAAATAAGAAATATGCACAGTGCCCTTTTTGACACACTTTTAATCATGCAATAATGCAAGACATATTTTAAACTATAGTGAAATTATGTGTAACAGTGATTAAACAATCATTCATGATGTTGCAAAAATATATTTTTTTTAAGGCCGGTGGGCAATAATAATTGATGAACAAATCATGCAATTTTTTTGTTCACCTATATATGCCCAGCTCTGATAACACTGCCCAGTTTGCCCCACCCCTGATTGGGGAGTTGCTTTAGAAACATCAGTCAAAAATGTCAACGCAAGACAAATAACCATCTGTCAAAAAAACAGAAACAGAAAACAAAAATGCCATGCATGTACACCAAGCATGAACAAAAAAGTGCAGAAGGAATAAAAAATAAATAGTAATATATTGTTTGAAGATCCCTGTGACCTCTTTATCTCACCGCAGCTCACGACCTTGCTTTACCTACTCTTTCACATTCACACTTTCTATTTGTCGATTGCTCGTAATTAGCCCACTGAGACTAAGACACTCTATGAGATGGCCTTTAACTAACTTGTAGTGGCCGATTCGGTCGGAGTTTGTTTTGTTCTCTCTGCCCACCCCCTCCCTGGCTGGGGAGGGGGTTAGGTGGCGCAAAAGCTGATAGCGGCTAGCTGGATTCTCGGGGACCAATTCAAGATGAAGAAACTGCAGCTCAACCTCCTTGAAGACACTGCCAGGACAATCGAGGGCACCTCCGACATCCATTTTTTCATTGATTTTCATATTATGTATTACTTGTTCCCTCTCTGCATCCATTACAACCTGGTGACCCTGAAAGGGGGATCCTTCCATCTGTGGTCCCTTCTCAAGGTTTCTCATTTTCCCCTGGCAGGGTTTTTCCTTGCCCTTTTGGGAGCTTAAGATCAGGGGATGCTTTGAGAATAATTGTCAATTTTTGGCTATATGAAGCCCTTTGAGACTGTTTGTGATTTAGGGCTATACAAATAAACTTGACTTGACTTGACTTGACTTGACTTGAGACCCATTTTTGGTAAATGAGTGGCACTAATTGTGGTTCTGTATTATTTTTGTCCACCGCTATGGAAACGGCTATTTAGTCAAATAGAAAACAGCTGTTTCATTTTACTCCTCCACCCCATCCTTTTGACTGTCACAGCTAGCCCAGACCTGCTTCTGTTTCTCTCAGTTTGTGTATTTTTGCCTGGTGGTGATGGCAGCTGTGGGTGGTATGATAATGAATATCACAGAGGAAAGAATGCACACATTTTGCCACAGTTGCTTGTTTTTACCCTGAACTTTTTCACAATCATGTGAATATGCAATGTGGTTGTTTTTGTTTGCATTAGTATTTTATTCATAAGTTAACCCATGCTGCTTCAGCACATTCGTGTCTGCTACATCACAAACAAACTGAGACTCCCATGAACAGAGCCACATAGTTGAAGTCAAAGTAGTGGTAATCATTTAAAACTATCATGACAAGGTGGATTTTTTTTTTCACCCTGGGACCACCCCCTTTTTTAAATGCAGAACTATTCTATTATTTTATGTGCCAGCTTTGAGTTTTGTATAGTGACTGTAGTGTCAACAGATTTCCATGTTCTTTATAGCAGCCAAATTAAATTTAACTGGAGGGCTATCCAGGATAAAGGCACGGGTCATGCTGTGAATAGTGTTCATTGGGAGTGGTGTACGTGTGTAACGTGGATGTGTGAGTATGTTAGTGATTTGTGAATGGGCTGAGGACTAAATTCAGAGGATGTCACCATACCTAAGTCAGTGCTTGTCAATAATTGTCTGTGATGCCCCCATAGGGAGAAGAAAACATTTCGCCCCCTGCCCCCATGTTAACATTTAAGAAAACAAAATATAAATAAAAAAGAAAGATCAACTTACTATAAAGAATAACTATTAATAACATTGTTTTCTAGTCTCTAACAGAACAGATTCAATGTGCATCACTATGCATGATATTGAAAATAAATTATAATTATTTAAACTATAAACATTCTTGACAAACTGCCATTTTATACTGGAAAAAATACAATAAAATAATAATCATACGTAATATTAAATTAAATAACAGCAATAAATAATATCCAATTCAAAGTAATCAGCAACATTAACGCAGGAGCACAAAATATAAAACATTTTGACCTACAAAACAAAAAAGAATAAAACAATTTGTGCTCAAAATGAGGCAGCATGATGGAGACCATATCCACGGCTGCAGGTAGTCAGCTCTTCTGCAATGGTGTGTTTTTTTCTTGCACTGAGCAATTTGGTACGCTGCTATATATGATGCTTACAGTGCTTGCTGATTGACTGAAGTAGCATTCACAAAGTGGGATGATTGTTGGCAATATTTAGCCCATTTTCGCTGAAAAACCTCAAGCATCATATCAGCGTGATTGGGGTGCAATGACTTTATAAGTACCTCCTTAATTTATTTGGCTTCATACTGTCCGCTGCCAACATTGTAAGGCACAGTAAACACACCGGTCTTTCCTCGTCTCCCATCGTGGTCGCACTAAAGCCGAGCGATACGTACGCTTCGTCATATTTCCTTGTCTTAGCTTTCGTGTGACTCTCAATTCTATTATCTCCGTCTCTCTCCGCCGCTCTTTTCAACCCTGTTCAATATTTTTCCATGGTGTCCCACTGCACTTTTTATCGCCTGCTCTGTGCTGTGTGTACGTATGTTCCGTGTCGAGCGACTACTCCTTGCGCACTCTCTTCCAGTGATACCGCCACTACCACCTACTGCAGTGGATGTCTAATCACCCTTTAATCTAGTACAGCCAAAAGAAAAGCATGTTCTCTGGTGTCACACGCGCCCCCCTTGGTATCGCACCGGGGGGCGCGCCCCACTATTTGAGAAGCACTGACCTAAGTGTATCTTTGAAGAAAAATAGTCAGGTTGTATCCTATATGAATATATATATATATATATATATATATATATATATATATATATATATATATATATATATATATATATATATATATATATATATATATATATATATATATATATATATATATATATATAAATATAGAATATCTAACATCAAACTACTTTGTCTACACTGTCTATTATTTTATTTTCACATATTTTTACTATCATTTCTTATTGGTTAAAATCCCTGTTTCCTGACTGCAGTTCCCTTGGACTCAACAGATGTCAGCTACCTTCTGCGTATCGTGAAGCTGCAACCAAGGCTGCAAGGCCAAGACCGGACGACATTGTATCCTGGATCTTCCCAGTGGTCCCTGGGAGTCATCTTATCTGTCTCACCGTATTGACTTCCCAATGGACTTTCCTCTCAAGAACACACAAACCGGAGCACTGGCTTAATGACATTACATGTGCCACTCGGCGTGAGCGTCGGAGGGCGGAACGGAGGTGGAAAAAGAACCGCCTGGAGGTTTTTAACAAGGCTTTTGGAGCAGAGAATTTATTTTTATTTATTTTTTTTATCAGATTTAATCACCAATCATGTCAACAAAACTGTGAACTCTATTTTCAATCCTAATCCTTCCACTGCATTGGAAATCACCAATGACACATGAAAGATTTCTTTCCTTTTTTAATGATAAGGCTGCTGCCATAAGGACCAATATATCTCCCTCCTCACACTGTGGCCCAGGGGCCTCTTTCTGCTCAGCGGAGTTTAGCCAGTTTGAACCTGTGTCGCTCTTTGTCCTCACAGGGTTTGTGAATAAATTTAAAGCCTCCTCCAGTCCCACAGACCCAGTCCCTCCTCGCTTTTTTAAAGAGATCTGGGGCACCACGGTTCCTTTGTGAGGGAGATAATTTACAGAAGTCTGGTCTCTGGTCCCCACCTTTTGTAAAAATGCTGTTGTTATACCTTTGATCAAGAAACCTAGTCTTGACCTTTAATTATAGCAAATTATCAGCCCATTTCTAAACTTCCATTGGTTTCTAAGATCTTGGAGAAATGTGTGCTCACTCATCTGCAGTCATTTTTAGATGCACATGGCACTTAAGACCTGTTTCAGTTGGGCTACAAAGCTTTTCACAGCACAGTCTGCACTTCTTAAAGGGTACCTTTGGTCAACCTGTATAATGCAGGCACTGATTTAGTATAAAGTAAATGTACAATATCAAAAAAGAAATAACACAACACCTCTTAGGGACAAGAGATATATAGCCTGAAACATTGCCGTTTGACCGGCTCTTTTTTTTTTTTTCTCAAAGTCAAAGTCAGCTTTATTGTCAATTTCTCCACATGCCAAAGACACACAAAGAAACCGAAATTTCGTTCCCCCCTATCCCACGGTGACAAGACATGGCTCACAACAGACAAACAAGTAAACAAGTACAACAAAAGCGTGCTGAATAAATACTGAATAAATAACACAACAATAAATAAATAAATAAGAGGAGCAGAAAAAAAGGAGCAAGTGCGCGTACAGCAGACATTCCCGAAAATAGCGCAACAGTGCCGCACGCTACGCAGAAGGGGGTAGCGAGTTCAGGGCCC
Organism: Syngnathus floridae; assembly: GCF_059516105.1. NCBI lineage: Eukaryota > Metazoa > Chordata > Actinopteri > Syngnathiformes > Syngnathidae > Syngnathus > Syngnathus floridae. The sequence continues at coordinate 12,880,168 of NC_142420.1, read as the reverse complement.
TAACAGCCTGGAGAAAGAAGCTGTTGGCGAGTCTGGTGGTGCGGGAGCGCAGGCTCCTGTACCTCTTCCCAGAGGGCAGAAGGTCAAACAAAAAGTGAGCCGGGTGACTCACATCTCTGGCAATCGAGGTTGCCTTGCGGGCGAGATGGGAGGTGTAAATGTCCTTCAGGGAGGGGAGCGAAGCACCAATAATCTTACCAGCCGTATTCACTATGCGCTGCAGGGCCTTCAAGTTCTGGTCAGTGCAGTTACCACCCCAGACAGCGATGCAACTGGTGAGGACGCTCTCAATGGTGCCACGGTAGAATGTAGACAGGACTGCCTGAGGAGCACATGCACGCCTGAGCTTCCGCAGGAAGTACAGACGGCGCTGAGCTTTCTTTGCCAGTGACGAGGTGTTAGCGGACCAGGAGAGGTCCTCACTGATGTGCACCCCCAGGAACTTGGTGCAGCTCACCCTCTCCACCACAGCACCGTCGATGATCAGCGGCAGGTGTGTTGTGTGACCCTTCCGGAAGTCAACAATGATTTCCTTGGTCTTATTGACGTTCAGCAGGAGGTTGTTGACCCTGCACCACGTGGTCAGAAGGTCAACTTCCGACCTGTACCGAGTCTCGTCGCCCTTCGTGATGAGACCCACCAGAGTCGTGTCGTCAGCAAACTTCACTATGCGGTTGTCGCTGTAGGTCGCAGTGCAGTCATGCGTCAGCAGGGTGAAGAGCAACGGACTGAGCACGCAGCCTTGGGGGGCCCCCGTGCTCAGCGTGATGCTGGCGGAGATTTTGTCGCCAACACGCACCACCTGAGGCCTCTGACAGAGGAAGTCCAGTACCCAGTTCCGTCTGGTTTTAGAGCTAATCATTCCACAGAGACAGCACTTGCTAAAGTGACTAATGATCTCCTCATAGCTATGGATTCAAATACGTCGTCTGTATTGTTACTACTCGATCTTAGTGCTGCCTTTGACACTGTAGACTTCGATATTTTATTAGGGCGTCTTAAAAGTTGTGTTGGTATCTCAGGGTCAGCACTAAGCTGGTTCTATTCCTATCTATCAGACAGGACGCACCGAGTGGTCCATGGCAATACGTCCTCTGAGCTTTATAATGTTACGTGTGGTGTCCCACAGGGATCGGTACTCGGACCGATTTTATTTAATATTTATATGATTCCGCTTGGGGACATAATACGTACATATAATATTAGTTTTCAATGCTACGCGGATGACACCCAATGATATATGCCGTTATCGATGACAGATCCGCGAGACTGTTGTAATCTCGAGGCGTGCCTTGCGGAGATCAAGCAATGGATGTCTCTCAACTTCCTTCGTCTTAACCCAGATAAAACTGAGATGTTGATAATTGGTCCTACTCGTTATCAACACTTATTTAAGGAAACCACAATAATCTCGGGGTAATATTTGACCAAACGCTCTCCTTTCAAAAACACATTAAGAATATAACCAGGAATGCGTTTTGTCACCTTCGTAATATTGCTAAGATTCGTCCGATCCTCTCGACCGGGGATGTGGAAACTATTATACATGCGTTCGTCACGTCGCGCCTGGACTACTGTAATGTATTGTTCTCTGGTCTTCCTAAGTCCCTCATCAAAAGTCTACAGTTAGTACAAAATGCCGCTGCGAGGCTGCTCTCACGGTCAAGAAAATTTTATCACATTACCCCAATATTAGCCAACTTACATTGGCTCCCGGTCCATTTAAGATGTGACTTCAAGGTTCTTCTACTAACCTATAAATCACTGCATGGCTTAGCGCCTTCATATCCCGTCGACATAGTCGTTCCTTATGTTCCATCTCGTAACCTTCGTTCGCAAAACGCTAGTCTTTTAGTTACACCGAGGGCCAAGAAAATGTCTGCAGGTTCTAGAGCATTCTCTATTCGGGCTCCAGAGCTTTGGAATGCCCTACCAATGGATATTAGAACTACTACCTCAGTAGAAACATTTAAGACACGTTTAAAGACACATTTCTATGAGATGGCCTTTAACTAACTTGTAGTGGCCGATTCGGCCGGAGTTTGTTTTGTTCTCTCTGCCCACCCCCTCCCTGGCTGGGGAGGGGGTTAGGTGGCGCAAAAGCTGACAGCGGCTATCTGGATTCTCGGGGACCAATTCAAGATGAAGAAACTGCAGTTCAACCTCCCTGAAGACACTGCCAGGACAATCGAGGGGACCTCCGACATCCATTTTTTCATTGATTTTCATATTATGTATTACTTGTGCCCTCTCTGCATCCATTACAACCTGGTGATCCTGAAAGGGGGATCCTTCCATCTGTGGTCCCTTCTCAAGGTTTCTCATTTTCCCCTGGCTGGGGTTTTTTGAGTTTTTCCTTGCCCTTTTGGGAGCTTAAGATCAGGGGATGCTTTGAGAATAATTGTCAATTTTTGGCTATGTGAAGCGCTTTGAGACTGTTTGTGATTTAGGGCTATACAAATAAACTTGACTTGACTTGACTCACAATCGTGGTCGCCTTGCGGGTGAGATGGGAGGCGTAAATGTCCTTCAGGGAGGGGAGTGAAGCACCAATAATCTTACCAGCCGTGTTCACTATGCGCTGCAGGGGCTTAAAGGCCCAGAGACACCGGTATATGTATAAATCGGTTTTAGTTAGCTTATGGGCTTATAAATATAAATTGATGATCGAAACAACGAAAAGGAAGCTGTTGCTCTGAAAAATACAATTTAAATTTGCCGCGCAGGCGAGTTTGACTGCAGCGAGCCGCCTCCTTCTAGACTGGGGAAGAAGCCGGAAGTGACGTTTCAAGTTGTTTGGGTTTAGCTTCAGTGAATGTAAACAAAAAGAGAAGAGGGGCCAGCGCGGAGACGTCGGGCCAGGCTTGCGGCCAACCCAGCTCACCCAGCCGTGCCTTCCATTCTCCTGGTGCACGTTCGTTCGCGGGACGACAAGATGGGTTGCGTTCGCCTGATAGGATTCACGAACCGGACAGTGCGTGCCTGCTGTGTGCTCGTGTTCACAGTGGCCTGGTTGACTGTCATCTTTCCGGACTCTGCTGTGCATCAGGAGCATCTAGCGCGCTCTGACTCTTATTGTTCATTGATGTTGACTTCTTGTTTTATTTTTCCTGTGTTGTTTACTTGTATGTGCGTTGTGAACTCTGTGTTGTCACCCTGGGATAGTGAGAAACGTAATTTCGATCTCTTTGTGTGTCTTGACATGCGGAGGAATTGACAATAAAGGAGACTTTGACTTTGAGACTTTGACTTTGAAAAGTATGTCGAAGCGTGACGGGAGGGGCACAATTCAGAAAACGTGCTCAGCTCGTCGAAAAAATACGATTTAAGCAATAAAATTAAAAATGCGCCTAAAACCTAAACCAAACGCTGCAGATGTTCATTTCTTCATGCGCAGTGGTCAACTCGGCACTCTAAAGCCCCCAAGAGCACTTTTTTCTATGCCAACCTAACCAGAGTGACGGGAGGGACACAAATCAGAAAACGTGCTCAGCTCGTCGAGAAAATGTGATTTAAGCAATAAAATTAAAAATGCGATTTAAACCTAAACCAAACGCTGCAGATGGTCATTTCTTCATGCGCCGTGGTCAACTCGGCACTCTAAAGCCTCCTAGAGAACCTTTTACTATGCCAACCTCACCAGAGTGACGGGAGAGGCACATCTCAGAAAACGTGTTCAGCTCGTCGAGAAAATGCAATTTAAGCAATAAAATTAAAAATGCTTATAAAACCTAAACCAAACGTTGCAGGTGGTCATTTCTTCATGTGCCGAGATCAACTCGGCACTCTAAAGCCCCCAAGAGCACTTTTTACTATGCCAACCTAACCAGAGTGACGGGAGGGGCACAATTCAGAAAATGTGCTCAGCTCAGCCCAAGTGAACTGCTAGATTCATCATATTCTGCATCAAAAGAGATTTCTGAATCGAATAAAAGGATGCTAATATTGCCGCTAGAAACGGAGCCGTCGCTATCATCTGCCATGTTGTTTGGGTTTGTTGAGATCCGGATGCACAACTTGTGACGTCACAGTAATGGCGCCACCTGTGTGGCTGCGCGCGGAACCCGATCGATAAACTGGCATTTAATTTTAGCTTTATTCTTAGGAATCGGTGTCCATTTTTAATTTCCAATGCGGCAAATGTGTTCTCTTTATACATTCTATCAAATTCCGTTCTAATTGAAAAAAAAAAGGGATGTCTCTGGGCCTTTAATATTGTATTCAGAGCAGGCACCACCCCAGACAGCGATACAACTGGAGAGGACACTCTCAGTGGTGCCACGGTAGAATGCAGTCATGACAGCCAGAGGAGCACTCGCTCGCCTGAGAAGTGGTGCCACGGTAGAATGTGGTCATGATGGCCGGAGGAACACTTGGTCGCCTGAGTTTCCGCAGGAAGTACAGGCGGCGCTGAGCTTTCTTTGCCAGCGACGCGGTGTTGGTGGACCAGGAGAGGTCCTCACTGATGTGCACCCCCAGGAATCTGGTGCTGCCCACTCTCTCCACAGCACCGTCGATGGTCAGCGGCAGGTGTTGAGTGTGACCCTTCCGGAAGTCAACAACAATTTCCTTGGTCTTGTTGATGTTCAGCAGGAGGTTGTTGTCCCTGCACCACGCGGTCAGAAGGTCAACCTCCAACCTGTACTGAGTGTCATTGCCCTTGGTGATGAGACCCACCAGAGTCGTGTCGTCAGCAAACTTCACTATGCGGTTGTCGCTGGAGGTTGCAGTGCAGTCATGCATCAGCAGGGTGAAGAGCAGCGGACTGAGCACACAGCCTTGGGGGGGCCCCGTGCTCAGGGTGATGCTGGCGAAGATTTTGTAGCCAACACATACCAGCTGGGGCCTCTGACAGAGGAAGTCCAGTAGCCAGTTGCAGAGGTAGGTACTGAGGCCCAGCTTGTCGAGTTTGCAGATGAGTCGTTGTGGCACAATGGTGTTGAAGGCAGAACTGAAGTCCACAAACGGCAATCTCACATACGAGTCCCTTCTCTCCAGGTGGGTGAGGGCCGAGTGGAGGGCAGAGCAGATGGCATCCTCAGAGGACCGTTTGGCTCAGTACGAAAACTGGAAGGGGTCTATGGTGGGGGGGAGAATGGATCTGATGTGCTCCAGGACAAGCCGCTCAAAGCACTTAATGATGATGGGCGTCAGTGCCACGGGGGTAATCATTGAAGCAGCACAGAGCAGGTGTCTTCGGCACAGGTACGATGGCGGCAGCCTTGAAACACGAAGGTACAATGGCCTGCTGCAGGGAAATGTTAAAGACGTCCGTGAAGACACCCATCAGCTTCCCAGCGCAGTCCTTCAGCGCTCGACCTGGGATGTTGTCAGGGCCCGCTGCCTTACGGGTGTTGATAGCGGCAAGCACCCTCCTCACGCTGTTGGCAGAGAGGCACAGGGGCTCCTCGTGTGGTCTTCAGCGGGCAAGTGCTGTTCTGAGCGTCGAAGCGAGCAAAGAAGCGGTTTAGATCGTTGACCAGACGGACATCGCCCTCACAGCTCTGCGGCGCAGGCTTGTAGCCCGTGATGGTCTGAATGCCCTGCCAAAGGCTCCGTGCGTCCCTGCTGTCCTTGAAGTTACAAGAGAAGACCCTTTTCGCTTCCTTGATGTCCCGGGACAGGTCGGCCCTCGCTGTCCTCAAGCCAGCCTCATCCCCCGCTCTGAAGGCTTCGTCCCTGGCCCTCAGCACCCTGAGGACAGCCCCTGTCAGCCATGGCTTCCAGTTAGCCCGAATGACGATGGATTTCGAGTGAGTCACATCATCAATGCACTTCGTGGTGTAAGAGGAAACAGAGTCAGTATACTCCTCTATGTCTGTTCGATCATTGCAAGTGGCCGCCCGCTTAAACATGTCCCGGTCAGTAGAGCCAAAGCAGTCTCGAAGCGCATCAGAGGCACCCTCAGGCCACACCCGCACCCGCTTGCGAACCGGCCTGGATGCTTTCACCAGTGGTCTGTATGCGGGCAAAAGCATAACAGTGAGATGGTCAGAAAATCCAAGATGGGGGAGGGGGGCGGCTTCGAAAGCTCCTTTATGCGTAGAGTAGACCAGGTCCAGGAAGCTGACACCACGTGTTGGAAAATCAACATGCTGGTGAAGCCTCGGAAAAACAGACTTCAGGTTAGCATGATTAAAGTCCCCAGAAAAGATGGTGAAACCGTCAGGGTGCGCCGTCTGTTGTTCACTGACAGCTTGGTAAAGTTCACTAAGAGCCGCGATCCTGACGCCTTCGATGTTGGAAGGCGGGATGTATACCGCGACCAGCAGAATCGCAGTGAATTCCCTCGGCAGGTAAAAAGGACGGCACTTAATGATCACAAACTCGGCCAGTGGCGAGCAGTGCTTTTTGACCTGACTGCTGCTTTTGACCATACAACTCTATTATCTCGCTTGCAAACCTTCCACTTATTCCTAATAATAACCCAAGACTCTAATAAAATGATGAACATATTCAGATTAATGAAAGTTTCACTGAAAAAACTTTCTTTATTAAAGGGAATCTGTTAAGCATGTCCATCCCTTGTGCTCTTGATTTTAAATAGTCACCAATTTGGCTTTCCACAGAAGCAAAGGTGTCCTCCTCGAAGGAGAAAAAAAAAAAAAACATCCTCTGTGGCTGAGTTGGTGCTAAGATGTTGTGTTGGCCCATTGGTACCTGTTGGTTGGTCTTCATCTTTGGCAATTATACAGCACTCTGCCAGCAGACTTGTCTTAGCGTTGTGTGTCCGCAGCCAGCGTAGTTTAAATCTAGGCAGTGTCACTGTGGCCAAGACAGCAGCGATATTGCCTAGATTTAGTGCCGCACAACTGACACGAACAACAGACAGAACGAGATCAAGACGGACGTTACAGGAGAAAGGAAGCTTTTCTACACAAGCCCTCGTTATGGGGGACAAAAGAAATGCTTGCGATGCTGCTTTTAAGTTAAAGGCAGTCAATTTGGTTCTCAACGAAGGAAATAGAGCTGCTGCATCTACTCTTGAGATTTCCTCCGGCCACTAGAGGGCACTGGGCTATTGTTGATGACATTTTGTTGCGTCACCCTTTTCAGTATTTTTTTCCTAGGTTGTCTTCTCCGGAGGTTTACGTGGAGCTCATATGGCATGGCCTACTTTACTAAGTGGTCCCATTTTTTATTATTATTAGTTGTGTGTTACTAGTGTTCCCTGCACATTAAGTTTATCATGGATGTCGCTGAGATTTATGCATGTTTGTATGTTTGCAGAGCTCCTTCATCTCTGTCAATAAACGTTATGTTATAAAAGATATGCGTCTCCAAAGAACCATCTCTTTCCTTAAAATCCTCTTTGTGTACATTCTCTTACGAATGATAATTAATCATTAAAACACCTCTGGCTTATAGTGCGGTGCGACTTCTGTATAAACAAAACAAGATTTTCCCCTAATTTTAGCTGGTGTGTTTTATATAATCAGGTACGGTTCAAAGTCCAGAAATTATGGTAGTCTAAAACAGTAAACAAATTCATGTTGATTATTTTGGATTTTAATCACAATCACTTTCAATTGTTTATTCCTTACACTGTCTAAAACTTTTTATTTAAAAAAAGAAATAATTAAAAAATAGTTATTTATTTTTATTCAATTATCCCACTCACTTTCATAACGTTTTTCGTTGTAAAATGACTAATTTTGATATCAAAGCTGGTGTAACACAACAGATTTTGGTTGGCGGTGTGCCTTGAGATTATTTCCAATGAAAAAGTGGATGGAAAAAAGGGTTGGAAAACACTGGTCTATGTTTCTGTTTTGATTGGAGAAGATGAGCAGGGTCACTGTTTGCCATTATAACAAGCAGAGTTTTTGGATGTATACTAATATATCTTTTGTCATTTAGTGGACCCCATGGACTGGCACCACTGTTTTGACATCATGATACTGGGGCAGAACTTCCTCAGTGGATCTTATTGGTTTTATACAACTGCATCACTTTAACAGACCCATTGACCCATACAGCAAAGTGTTTTGTGTACACGTGTGCGTGCGAAGGTGGTGCTTCTCTCACGCTTGTACTCTAGCATGATCGGTTGATGGTAATCATTTGTTAGGCACAAATGAAACGGTTCTTAGTTCCCCTTGCAGCCAAAGCCAGCATACTGTTACTGACTTCAGTTTTGGTTGGAACCAAAAACCTGTGACTAGACCAGGGGTGTCCAAACATTTAGCGAAGCGGGCCAGATTTGGTTCAATGAAACTGTACAGGGGCCGCACCGACGTTCCTTGAACTATTACCATTGATAATGAACTTGCTTATATGTAACTACCGTATTTATTCTAATTATCGGCCAGGGCGATAATTAGAAGGTTTACAAGGAGAAGGTTTACAAGGGGGTGGGCGATTAATAGAGAACACTTTTTGTCCAATTGCCAAGGGGCACTGAAATGGGCGATAATATGTATATTTTCCTTATGTAGTATGCAATACCTGCATCTCACTGGTGTTCTTAACACTAGAACAGCGGCTGTTTTGATCTACCTCTAACAGCGGGGTGCGTCAATTGACGCTCCATTGATGCGACACGTTACCGTCGCACATCACATGTTGCGCACGTCATGTTATCGCGATCGTCTTGTTCGAGCGCACGCCCCAATAACGCAATTGTGTGAGGCTTTTGTAGCGGAGTGACGAGTGTAATTGTATCATATTTTATGGAGAAAAACAATTTAAAAGGGACATTCGACGTGCTGTCAAATCAGTCATATTTAAACTTGCGCAATGACGTCGGCATGCGGTCGTGGAGGAAAACGTAAATTTTGGGGGGAATCTTTAGCAGCGTGGGCGATAGAGGTATCAATGTTTTTTATTTATGTCATCGCTAACACACACTGGGTGATTATTAGAATATGGGCGATAATTAGAATAAATACGGTACATCCTTTGCTGTTTGCAGATACTAGATTTATATTGCAAACAAGAATCTGTTGTCAATTGCACTACCAGATAAGTTAAAGATTAAAATAATAATAAATTAAATACAGATGAACAATTTTATAAACGTTGAATGGTTTTTTTATTAGATGTACTAAGTCTGTTTTATTATTGTTGTTGTATTCATGAGAAGACCGATATTGGTGTTTGTGACTGCAGTAAACAGGCAATCTTGTAAACGGACACCTGTGTGTGTGTGAACTGGAAAGGGACGGAGGAGACACGCTCGCAACCGATCATGAGCGCTGGCTCATGTGCACGTTCCCGTTAGGACGAGTTTAATTTCTGAGGCTCGCTCTAGGGTGCGCAAGTTCCCGCGACAGTGCCAGCAAGCCACTTATTATTGATTTTATGACACTGCTTCGGACCAGTCTAAATTTAGACGCGGACCGCATTTGGCCCGCGGGACGGACTTTGAACATGGCTGGACTAGACCAAACGTTCTATCACTGGGCAGCACATTACACTTGCTTTGAAAGTCTTGAGATTTCAATGTATTGTGAACGGCTCAAAGTTACGCCCTGCCCAATACAGAAAAGCATCATCAGAGCATAACTAAGCCTCCTTCATGTGTCACAAGAGTAGTTTAAGCTTAGAAACTCACCAATATGTCTGTGGGTTTAAGACAGCATGATTTATTTTCAACATGTTTGCCCTTGGAAAAGCAGGTTTTATTTTTTTTTTGTGCAGGAAAAATGTTCATGACTCAAGGTTTGGATCATGAAACTTAATCATCATCCAGCTTTTTTCCCCTCTCTCCACATTGGGTCTTATGACCTTTTCTTCTGTCTGTGTGAGTGCCCCAGACATGGTGTACATCCACAACTTGTAGGTGAGCCTCCCAGGCAAGCCATCTGTCACCTGGGCACAGGCGGGGACGACATTGCTGGGTTGGTGGGAAGGGTAAAATCTTTGAGATGTATAGAGAAGTAACATTTCACTTGCAATTAAATTGAGCAGAGCATGGCTTACCTCTAGAAAACAGTTTTCATGCATCTACTTTAAAATTCCACTGGTCACTGGATAGTATTGTGTGCATGCATGCACACTAGAGGTAGTGTGGTCACTATTCTAATAAGAAACACACAGACACGAACACATACACAAGCACATGCAAAGTTAGCAGAGGTCTGTTGAGATGTTGATGAATTGATGTGAGGAGTGTCATCCTGTGTAAACAGAAATTGCTCCCACATGTTGCTACATCCTGCAAAATATCCTTTTTGCACTAACATCTGGGGGAAACATTTTGGAGGACTTTTGCTCACTCTGTCTATGTCACATTATATTTGTACAAGCGGTGACTGACACGTGTCAGTCCTTTTACAAAGATGTCTAGGCTGTGTACTACACACATTTTTCACACAAGGTCAGGGTTTGTATAGAGTGGGTACTATCAACAGTCCGACATGGTGTTATATCCAAATTAGTATGAACGCTGCAATCCACTAATCTCTGATGCATGTTATCGCATGAACTCAACTCTCAGTGTGAACCCCCGTGATCTTGTGGTCTCACAGGTGCTGGTTTCTGGATGCAACAGCAGTCGGGCGTCACAATGGTTTAAAACCCGCTTAATAACAATGCTAATTATTAATGTCGAAAGCCGAAGCTTTGTCCGAGAACCAAGGCAATAGATTTTCCAACATTTTGCGTCAAAAATTTAATATGTCTTCCGGGGTTTCACTGTATTGATATCACTTAATCATTTTTGTGATTTAAATCATTTTGATTCATATGACAGTCTTCCCTGGTTGGGGCCACTGAGATGGCCTATAATAACTGGTGGATAACACTGACACTCCCTCAGAGGAGGACGTGACAGGAAAAAGCCACCAAAGGACATATAGCTTGGATTATGTTTTTTTATTCATCAAGTGGTAAGGGAGATGAATGGAAGTGCAAATGATGAGGTTGGAAAAAAATGCCTCGCTCGAGGGGAAAAAAGAGCAATAAGGGTAGGATTGGTTTGTGCTGGTGTGACTGTAAATGGGATGTAGCAGTGGGTTTCTTTTATACAGTACACAGCTTTGGTCAGAAAGTTATATATTGGATGCTTGCCACGCAGCTATCGCTCGCCACGCAGCTAACGCTCGCCACGCAACTAACGCTCACCACGCAGCTAACGTAGAGGTTTAACCGAGGACGACAAGAACATTGGTTTTGACTGGCTCCCCAGACAAGGAAAAAGTGTTGTTTTGACCATTCAATGGGTGTTCAGACTCGCTAGCCTAGCCACTACCAGGACACTACAGGACTAAACAGCAGCCTATCCACCCTCGTGCCTAATCACTGCAGTGGGTCCACTTGTTGGACCCGGGTGGGTAAGTGTTGCTGCCTGAAGTATTCCTGATGATGACCATTTTTACCTAACCTAAACCATATCAACGCAGTGGGCTCCAGATGGAGCCCCTGTGTGTAGATACCGGAATCCTCTAAGCCAGGGGTGGGCAATTAATTTTTACAAGGGCACATGAAAAACCTGAGTTGTGTCAGAAGGCCACACCTACGATAACTTAAACCTGCTCAATTTTCTTCCATTGTAAAATACACAAAATTATTTATTTTAAATCAGTGTTTCCCAACCAGTGTGCCGCGGGAGATGTTCAGCTGTGCCGTGGGAAATTGTACAACATTAAATACCGAGCGAATTGTAAACAAGATTACCAAACCACAGGTCAGTTTCCGCAAGGCTAATCGTGCATGCGTGGCAAATCGGAGAATCTTGAGATTACATGTTGTGGCATCCGCACATACTCAATTTATGTGTGTGTTGCTGTTAGTGTTGGCTCGTGAGTGAACGATTCGTTCAAAAAAGGTTGGGAAACACTGTTTTAAATAGCTGGTACTGGTAATTAGAAGAATACAATTATTCTGTTTATATTTATATTAAGCTATGTGAAATTGTGATGTATAGGTCAAATAAAAAAAACAATCATTAATCAGTACAATTTATTCTTAACTTCTTTAACTTTTCCTCAAATGACAAAGCCGCTGCATCTCTGGGTGTGAAGTTTGATAAAAAGTCCTTGTTGGGCTTGCAGTTTTGCTAGCAATGCATCAGCCTCTGTTGCGCGCTGTTTATCAGACAGAAGTATTTTTTCTCATGCTTGGTCGTGTAGTGACGATTCAAATTATATTCTTTAAACACAGCGACCTGTGTACCACTAATCAGGCACACGGCTTTACCTTTCATTTCTGTAAAGAAATACTTGGCAGTTCATGTCTTGTTGAAAACACGGCACTCCTTGTCAACTTTTCTTTTCTGAGGGTCAGCACACATTTCGAGGACAGCATTACTTCGCACTGTTCACCTTCACGCACAGCTCACATACACGTACGCTATACGGAAGTGCGACGCCTTTCAAAATAAAAGTAAAACAGTTGTATTGCACGCACGACACAGATTATTTTTTTTTTTCAATTAAGTTGTAATCAAATATAATTTACGATTGGCCTCATGCGGGCGCACAAAGGGCCGGATGTGGCCCGCGGGCCGTATTTTGCTCAGGTCTGCTCTAAACTAAAGCAGTCAACATCTGCAACTGGTTGTTAGTGCCAGGCACTCTTACCTAACCCTATACTGCTGCTATTTCTTGTACTTTACAGGCACTGCTTAGAGAAGTGTGCAATGGCTTCGAAAAAGGATATGGAAGAATTAAAGCGATCTAATGAGGTCTTGAGAAAGTCAGTGGCGTTCATGAGCCACCAAATGGAGAGCATGAAAACTAAGCAAGATTCTTCGTTCTTGCTTTGCTACTTTGTTCGCAAAACGCTTTTAGTTACACCGAGGGCCAAGAAAATGTCTGCAGGTTCTAGAGCATTCTCTATTCGGGCTCCAGAGCTTTGAAATGCCCTACCAATGGATATTAGAACGACTACTTCAGTAGAAACATTTAAGACACGTTTAAATACACATTTCTATGAGATGGCCTTTAACTAACTTGTAGTGGCCGATTCGGCCGGAGTTTGTTTTGTTCTCTCTGCCCACCCTCTCCCTGGCTGGGGAGGGGGTTAGGTGGCACAAAAGCTGACAGCGGCTATCTGGATTCTCGGGGACCAATTCAAGATGAAGAAACTGCAGCTCAACCTCCCTGAAGACACTGCCAGGACAATCGAGGGCACCTCCGACATCCATTTTTTCATTGATTTTCATATTATGTATTACTTGTGCCCTCTCTGCATCCATAACAACCTGGTGATCCTGAAAGGGGGATCCTTCCATCTGTGGTCCCTTCTCAAGGTTTCTCATTTTCCCCTGGCTGGGGTTTTTTGAGTTTTTCCTTGCCTTTTTGGGAGCTTAAGATCAGGGGATGCTTTGAGAATAATTGTCAATTTTTGGCTATGTGAAGCCCTTTGAGACTGTTTGTGATTTAGGGCTATACAAATAAACTTGACTTGACTTGAATTCTATAATTGATATGATGAAGGAAATCAAGGAACTAAAGAGACTAAACAAAGAGGAAGATGTGAAGATTGATCTACAACAATATACTCGATTGAATGATGTTATTATCACCGGGCTGCCAACAAAACCCCGCTCATACGCTGGTGCGGCAAGGTCAGGATCTGTGACTAGGGGAACAGAGCTTCGTGGTCACGAAGATACAGTGCAGCAGCAAGTGATAGAATTCCTACAGAAAAAACACATCAGCATAAATGAGAATGACATAGAAGCTTGCCACTCTCTTCCCCAGAAAGATGAGAGCAGGCCGGCAGTTATCATGAGGTTTGCCAATAGAAAATTTAAAACCATCTTTCTGAGACAAGGTAGGGTGTTGAAAGGGTCAAATATGTATTTAAATGAACATCTGACCAAAACCAATGCCGACATAGCCAAGCTCGGTTCCTCCGTAAAGAGGGAAAGATTCAAGCAACGTGGTCCTCCAACTGCAAAATATACATAAAACTGAATAGAGCACCTGAGCAGGGTAGAGTGGTAATGGTTAGGAGATTGGAGGAATTGGACAAATTTGCATAGGTAGGCCTACTTCCTCTGTGATGCATGATGGTTTTCTGACGTTACTTCTTTCATGATGCCGACATTGCACAATATTTCCTCATATAGAAGCATAGAAACTGAACTTGACATCAACAGTACTAATGACTCTCCATAGAATACATTATCAATTGACCATTCTGATGTTGATTTTTTTAATTTCATGAATCAAAGTGTAACTGACAGCTGCAAATATTTACTTGATGATGAATTTAGAACAGCTAGTAATCAATTCCATAATCCCAGTGTATCTCTTCTGCAAGTAAATGCCTGTAGTCTTTGTAAAAACTTTGACCATCTTGCTCGATCTCCAACCTCAACTTTCCCTTTTCTGTTATTGGCATCTCTGAAACATGTCTACACAAAGACAATTCTGATTACTATGCCTTGGACAATAATGTCCACAGATGCAGAGAACACAAGATTGGAGGAGATGTTTCACTGTATGTTAGCACTAAGTTGGAATATAAAGAAAGACCTGATAATGAACAATGTTTTGAGCTGAGTGGAGAAGCAGTATTTATTGAGTCTAATCGTACAGTTATAGGGTGTATTTATAAACCTCCAAAATCTAAGATACCTGATTTTGTTAACCATCTCACCAATGCGCTATCTATAATATCTCATGAAAATAAGAAATGTTTCCTCATGGGGGATTTCACCATCAACATTATGGACTCTGAGGCACGATTTCAGTCTTTCCTGGATAGTCTGTCTTGTTTCTGTTTTAAGCCTATGGTTTCTAAACCTACGAGAATAACTGAAAATTCAGCAACCTTAATAGACAACATATTTACGAACATCACTTGTCTGGAATTCTATGCTCAGACATCTCTGATCACCTTCCCATATTCTCTATACCTCCTCACGAGCAAACACTCTTCTTCCTAGTGGGAAGCCGATGGACACATATAGACTTATCAATCAACAAACGATCTCCAAGTTTAAAATGCAAGTTCAAAACGGTAGTTGGGATGCTGCATACACCATATTCTTGGAGGAACGACCAAGCATTATAATTATTCTTTTCCCATAAAGAATAGAAGCCTCAAACGTGAATCTCATTTGAAGCCTTGGGCTAGTCGAGCAATTTACTAAATCTCTTAGGCACAAAAATAAACTGTACAAAAGATTCCTCACTAATCCTTCATCTATGAATCATGATAAGTACAAACAATATAGAAACAAACTTAACCATGTGATCAGAGCTGCAAAAAAGAAACATTATGCCAATGAAATCGTCAAAAGCAGCAAGAACATGAAAGCCTTGTGCTCTACAATAAAGGAAATCCTGAATAAAAAGAAATCATCCAATTCATTTCTCACTGAGTTCATAGTAAATTACAAGCCTTTATCAGATCCCAAAACAATTGCCTGTAAATTTAATGAATTCTTCACAGAAATTGGACCAACCTTAGCCAGACAAATTCCACAAGTACCCCGATAACCCAATCAATTACAGTGGAGCCTCGGTTTTTGAGCGTCCCGGTTCTCGAACAAATCGATATTCGAACAAAAAATTCGAGATTTTTTGCTTCGGATGTCGGACGAAATTCAGTTGTCGAACCTCGCAAGATGAGCCGAGACGACCCGCATACCAACTGACTCCGTTGGTTACTACGTTCTCGTTACTCTGAGGATTCTAATCATGCCTCCAAAGGAAGCAAGTGGGAACAGTAAAGCCATCCTAAAACACAAAGACGCAATGCGACACTGAGCACCCGGCACGCTGCGGTTGCGCAATCGGAACAAATTAAGCTCCCTGCACACTGAGGTCTACTTAAATTTTGGAAAGTACATGAGGACTTTAAATATATTTTCGAAATTTTAGCGACCGCTCTGTCACAATGATGCGACCGGCGCAGTGCAGTTGTGCGGTCGGCGGCGCGCAACGGTTGCGCGTTCGGCGGTGCGCTACAGTTGCACGATCGGACAAAATTAAGCTCCCTGCGCACTGATGTCCACTTACATTTTGGAAAATACAGCAGGACTTTAAAAATATTTTCTAAATTTCAGCGACGGCTCTGTCACAATAATGCAACCAGCGCTGTGCAGTTGCGCGGTCAGCGACGCGCTACGGTTGCGCCTTCGGAGGTGCGCTGCAGTTGTGCGATTGGACAAAAATGTGCAAATGAAAAAATGCTTAAAAAAGGCGGGGGTTTTTTTGGTCTTAGAACGGATTCATTTTTTGTCCATTATTTGTAATGGGAAAATATGATTCGGAATTCGAACGATTCACTTCTCGAACAGCCTTCTGGAACGGATTGTGTTCAAAAACCGAGGCCCCACTGTATATGGAAACTAGTACGTCTTTTACTCTGACCCCAGCCACTGAACAAGAGATTCATGACATAATTTCATCTTTTAAAAATACTGCTTCTGGTCATGATCCCTTTGACTCCAGACTTGTGAAAGAAGTTGCAATCTGGATTATGAAACCCTTATGTTACATTTTTAATTTGTCTTTCTCAAAGGGCATTGTCCCATAGGAACTAAAGTTGGCTAAAATTGTACCAATCTTTAAAAATGATGACCCGACAGTTCTCACCAATTATCGCCCAATATCCATTTTACCTGTCATGCCTATGATCTTGGAGAAACTTGCCTACAATAGACTGTATAGCTTCCTCGATTATCACAGTATACTATATGAACACCAGTATGGCTTTTATAAGTCTCATTCAATATACATGGCTATCTCTCATTTAACAGAGTGTCATGGAACGGATGGAGCAGGGTGACCAAATGCAGCTTGGACCAGGGTTTATTGGAGAACTCAAAGACAGACTATAAGAAGCTCGACCAGGGACAGCACTAACTGAACAAAAGACAAGATAAAGACAGGACCGACGACGAGAGACGAAAGACGAGAACAATCCCACAGGGGTGTGACACGCAGACAGGATTTATATATGCGACAGGTAACGAGAGGCAGGTGACTGTGATTAGTACATAGATTGAGAGTAGACACAGGAAGGGAGGGGCGAGCACACAGACACTGACAGAGAAATTATACAAAGCTCAAGATATGAAAGAATACTCTATTGCAGTTTTACTTGATTTATCCGAGGCATTTGATACAATAGACCATGCGATTCTCTTATTAAAATTAAAACATATTGGTGTCTCTGATGTCTCACTGTGTTGGTTTGCCAGCTTCTTGAAAGAGAGGAAACAATATGTCTCATTTAAGGGCTTTGACTCCCCCCAGTTAGACATCAAATGTGGAGTCCCACAAGGTTCCATTCTTGGACCCCTGTTATTTTTAATTTATATTAACGATCTCTGTAGAGTCTCTCACCATCTGTCAACCATCTTATTTGCTGATGATACGAGTGTTGTTTATTCACACAGCAATCTCGAACACCTTCTCTCAGTAACAAACAATGAATTGCAAACGTTTTCTTGGTGGTTCAAAGCAAATAAATTGTCTTTGAATATATAAAGAAAAAACCTTCTTATTGTTCAACTGTGGGAAAAGTTGTTTGGGCAACAAAGATGTAGAGGTCTTTATTGACAATAATTTAATTTCTTTATCTTCATCTGTCAAATTTCTGGGCATAGTAATTGATGACAAACTGTGCTGGAAACCTTATTAGGACAATATCTTCTAGGATTACTAAGAATACTGGTATTTTGAGAAAACTACGGCATACTTTGGACAGAAAAACAACTCTGATGCTCTATTACTCCCTAATCTACCCTTATATCAATTATTGCAATGAATTTAGGCCAGCACTCATCCTACCAAGCTGAATCGCATTTATTGTCTACAAAAGCGCTGTGTCAGAATCATTCTACATGGTAACTACCTTGCTCATTCACTACCGCTATTCCAGGAACTATCAATTCTCAGCATATACCAGGTAAACTTTCTCCAAACAGCTCAGTTTGTCTTCAAAGCAACCCACGATCAGTTCCCCAGCACACTCAATAGCTTTTACAGGAGAAGGGAAGACTATCACTGTCATAATACCAAAAGTAAGGCTAGACTTGAGTACCCCCCACCCTCCCCCCCATACGAACTTCCCTGTCCAAATGTAGTCTTCATTTCAGGGGTGTCAAAGTATTTAATCAACTTCCTATCCATTTATTTGACCTTTCGTCCATCATGTTTAAAACTGCTGTTAAACGACACATATTCACAAATCACATATGCACTGTGAACTATAGTAGTATTACCTGAGTTAGGTTGCTTTTTACCTTGGCTACTGTTATTATTTTGCCTTGATGTTGCTATTATTTGTTTACTAAGGATTTATTAACATTATTTGTTTATTAAGTAATTATTACCATCCCTTTGCAATTACACTGATTTCACCTTATGAGCCCGTCAGGGTTTCTAGTCTTCCTTGCGCATGTCTATTTTCTTTAAAAAAATGTTCTTCATATGACATTTGTGTAATTTTGTGTGTGCTGAATAAATAAAGAATAAAAAAAAAATAAAAAAAAATATGAACGCTTGTCACATTGCAAAGGTTAAGGTACGATCTCTATTGGTTCAGACACTGACCTCCAGCACAGAGGCAAAGCATTTCCAGATGTCTGCCAACTTGAGTTGATTCCATGTGCAACTTATAAGGAGGCCAATACAGCAGATTGGGGGAGGAATGCATTTGGCTTGCAAATGAAATGGCGGCGTTGACATAAAAGTCTGGTGCTTTTCTGAGTAGAGGGTGGGAAGCGAGTGGGATAACATAAAGGAGAACTTTCTACGCATTTGTTCTTAGATGTTATTTGGGCGTGAGACAGAAATAAAAATACTTTCAATGTCTGTGCTTCTGCACATATTCTTACATTGTACCCAACTGTCAGCTAGTCAAAGATCTGCAATATAGTATCACTTCATGTCAACAATCTGTTACAGGCGAATGTAACATTTACAATACTGAGTAGTCGAGATGGTCAAAAGTTCTGAAAGGATTTTGTTATGTATGTATGGACTAATCATTCATCAGTCACATTCAAGATTCAAGATTCAAGATTTTTTTATTCACCATGTTTGAGCGTGCCAAACAAGGAATTTGACTTCGGTAAATCACAGCCTCTGTTCAACATTTAGGTGACTAACAACAACACTCAGGACATGTGAAGAACGAAAGATATTCTCAAACACCCCCTGATCTTAAACTGATCTTAAACTCCCAAGGGGGCAAGGAAAAACTCAAAACTCCAGCTAGGGGAAATGAGAAACCTTGAGAAGAGACCACAGATGGGAGGGTCCCTCTTCTAGGATGACCAGGCTGCAATGGATGCAGAGAGGACACATAGTACAAACAGTGTAGACAAAAAAGGTGTGGAGAGCAGGATGTTATTGCACAGTAATGACTCTGAGTCTCGAAGAGTGGTGTGAGTTCATCAGAGCGACAGCCTGGGGAAGAAGCTGTCTCTGTGTCTGCTGGTTTTAGTGTACAGAGCTCTATAACGGCGTCCGGAGGGGAGTAGTTCAAACAGGCTGCAACCTGGGTGCGAAGGGTCTGTTGAGATGTTACTTGCACGTTTCCTGGTCCTGGACAGGTACAAGTCTTGGATAGATGGGAGGTTGATTCCAATGATCTTTTCTGCAGTCCTTATTGTCCGTTGCAGTCTGTGCTTGTCTTGTTTGGAGGCCGATCCAAACCAGACAGTGATGGAGGTGCAGAAGACAGACTGGATTATGGCTGTGTAGAAGGTCTTCAGCAGCTCCCGCGGCAGGTTGAACTTCTTGAGCTGTCTCAGGAAGTACAGCCTCTGCTGGGCCTTCTTCCGGACAGAGTCTATGTGGCCGGTCCATTTCAGGTCCCGAGAGATTGTGGTTCCCAGGAACTTGAAGGTGTCTGATGAGAGAATAGTATTACTGCGGATAGTGAGGGGTGAAAGTGGTGAAGGGCCTCGCCTGAAGTCCACTGTCATCTCCACGGTCTTGAGCGGGTTCAGGTCCAGGTGGTTTTGGCTGCACCAGTGGACCAGCCGCTCCACCTCCTGTCTGTACGCAGTCTCATCACCGTTCTAGATCAGTCCGATGAGAGTGGTGTCGTCTGCATACTTCAGGAGCTTCACGGAAGAGTCACTTGCGGAGAAATCGTTGGTGTAGAGGGAGAAGAGCAGTGGGGAGAGGACGCACCCCTGAGGGGCTCCAGTGTTGGTGGTCAGGGTGTCAGATGTGATGCTCCCCAGCCTCACACGCTATCTCCTGTTGGTCAGGAAGCTGGTGATCCACTGACAGGTGGAGGCAGGGACCGCGAGCTGGATGAGCTTCTGTTGGAGGATGTCAGGAGCGATGGTGTTGAACGCCGAGCTGAAGTTCACAAACAGGATCCTGGCGTACTTTCCTGGGGTGTCCAGGTGTTGCAGGATGTAGTGCAGTCCCATGTTGACCGCATCATTCACCGACCTGTTTGCCGGGTAGGCAAACTGGAGGGGGTCCAGCAGGGGGCCCGTGACATCCTTCTGGTGGTTCAGCACTAACCTCTCGAAAGATTTCATGACCACAGATGTCAGTGCAACAGGTCTATAGTCATTCAAACCTGTGATGGCGGGCTTCTTGGCCACTGGTGGAGCTCTTGAAGCATGAGGGCACCTCACACAGCTCCAGGGAACGGTTGAAGATCCGTGCAAAGGTGGGTGCCAGCTGCTCAGCGCAGACTTTCAAGCAGGAAGGTGACACGCCGTCTGGGCCCGGTGCCTTCCTGATCTTTTGTCTCCGGAACATCTGGCGCACTTCCTCCTAGCGAATCTGGAGTGCGGGCGCGGCCTCTGCAAGAGAGAGAGTCGGTGACCACGGTGATGGAGGTGTGGACAGAGCAGTTGTGGGGGGAGGTGAGTATGTGGATTGTGCTGCAGGAGGTCCCGTTGTGTGGGAGGACCGATCAAACCTGCAGTAGAACCTGTTTAGCTGGTTAGCGAGCCTTGGGCTCTCCACAGGACGGGGCTTTTGTTTCTTGAAGCCCGTGATGCTCTGCAGGCCTTTCCACACTGTTGAGGGATCAGGATTGGCAGAGAGGTGTCTCTCCAGGCTCTCCCCGTAACACCTCCTGGCTTTCCTGACCTCTCGGTTCAGTGTGTTTCTGGTCTGCTTGAACAGGTCCCGGTCGTCGCTCCTGTAGGCCTCCTCCTTGACTTTGCGCAGCCTCCTAAGGTTCGGTGTAAACCAAGGTTTGTCATTGTTGTACGTGCAGAAGGTCTTAGTCTGCACACACAGATCCTCACAAAAACTGATGTATGATTTGACAGTGTCAGTGAGTTCATGCAAGTCTGAATTTGCAGCTTCAAAAACTCTCCAATCGGTGCAGTCAAAGCAGGCTCGGAGGTCCTGACTTGACTCCAGTGTGAGGAGAACTCCCGTGGTGAATAGAACGGCCGGGGCTGCAAAACTCTTTCAACACCATGACATCGGTACACCAACGTTCATTAATGTAGAAACAGAGACCACCTCCCTTTGATTTTCCGGAGAGCTCCGCGCTGCGATCTGCACGCGTTAGCCGAAACCCAGCTAACTCCATGGCGTGGTAGGGGGTTCGTTCGCTAAGCCACGTTTCAACAAAACACAGCGCGGCGGATCTGCTGAAGTCCGTGTTCCTTGAAGTGAGGAGCAGCAGTTCGTCCATCTTGTTCGCCAGGGAGCGGACATTTGCCAGATGAATTGACGGTAGGTCAGAACGGAACCCTCTCTGCCTCAGGTTTACGAGGGCTCCGGCTCGTTTTACGCGTCGCCGCCGTCGCGCTAGCTTGTATAGCACCGCCGCTCCGGCTAAAATCTCCGACAAACAGTCTGAATCAGCGAGAACAGGAGAGAAAATACCAGAAGAAGACTGACCGATGTTTAACAGTGCTTTTTGTATGTTTTCAAATTTTGCACGGCAAGAAAAAGAACATTTAAACTCCTGGCGAACACACGTTTATTTATATATATATATATATATAAAAAAAAAAAAACTTTTCCTCACCCCCCGTGGGTGGTCTCTTTTTCCCTTCAAGCTCGGGTCCTCTACCAGAGGCCTGGGAGCTTGAGGGTTCTACGCAGTATCTTTGCTGTTCCTAGTACTGCACTTTTCTGGACTGAGATGTCAGATGTTTTTCCTGGGATCTGTTTCAGCCACTCCTCCAGTTTGGGGGTTACTGCCCCTAGTGCTCCAATGACCACAGGTACCACTGAAGTCTTAACTCTCCAGGTCTTCTCCAGCTCTTCTCTGAGCCCTTGATATTTCTCAAGTTTCTCATGTTCCTTTTTCCTAATGTTACCATCATTTGGGATGGCTATGTCAACCACAACGGCTTTCCTCTGCTCTTTGTCCACCACCACAATGTCCGGTTGGTTCGCCATTACCATTCTGTCTGTCTGGATCTGGAAGTCCCAGAGGATCTTGGCTTGGTCATTCTCTACCACCTTTGGAGGTGTTTCCCATTTGGATCTTGGGACTTCCAGTCCATACTCTGCACAGATGTTCCTGTACACTATTCCAGCTACTTGGTTATGGCGCTCCATGTATGCTTTACCTGCCAGCATCTTACACCCTGCAGTTATGTGCTGGATTGTCTCAGGACCTTCTTTGCACAATCTACACCTGGGGTCTTGTCTGGTGTGGTAGATTTGGGCCTCTATTGCTCTGGTGCTCAAGGCCTGTTCTTGTGCAGCCAGGATCAGTGCCTCTGTGCTGTCCTTCAGACCAGCTCTTTCTAGCCATTGGTAGGATTTCTGGATATCAGCTACTTCAGCTATGTTTCGGTGGTACATCCCATGTAGGGGCTTGTCCTCCCATGGTGGTCCCTCCAGCACCTCATCTTCCTTTGATGCCCATTGTCTGAGACATTCACTGAGCACGTGATCCGTTGGGGCCTTATCCCTGATGTACTTATGGATCTTGGATGTTTCATCTTGGATAGTGGCTCTCACGGTCGCTAGTCCTCGGCCTCCTTCTTTACGGCTAGTGTACAGTCTCAGGGTGCTGGACTTGGGATGGAACCCTCCATGCATGGTTAGGAGCTTCCGTGTCTTGATATCTGGGGTCTGTATATCTTCCTTTGGCCACCGTATGATTCCTGCAGGGTATCTGATTACTGGTAGGGCGTAGCTGTTAATGGCTAGGGACTTGTTCTTGCCATTGAGCTGACTTCTTAGGACTTGCCTTACTCGATGGAGGTATTTGGCTGTGGCTGCTTTCCATGTTTCCTCGTCAAGGTTGCCATTTGCCTGTGGAATTCCAAGGTATTTGTAGCTGTCCTCAATGTCTGCTATTGTTCCTTCTGGGAGTGAGACCCCCTCTGTGTGGATTACCTTTCCTCTTTTAGTCACCATGCAGCCACATTTCTCAAGTCCGAATGACATTCCGATGTCAGAGCTGTAGATCCTGGTAGTGTGGATCAGGGAGTCAATGTCCCGCTCATTCTTAGCGTACAGCTTTATGTCATCCATGTAGAGGAGGTGGCTGACGGTGGCCCCATTCCTGAGTTGGTATCCATAGCCCGTCTTGTTGATTATTTGGCTGAGGGGGTTCAGTCCTATACAGAACAGCATTGGGGACAGAGCGTCTCCTTGGTATATACCACATTTGATGGTCACGTGTGCAAGTGGCTTGCCATTGGCTTCAAGTGTGGTTTTCCACAGTTTCATCGAGTTGGCGATGAAGGTTCTCAGAGTCCCATTGATGTTGTACAGCCTCAAGCATTCAGTGAGCCAAGTATGTTGCATTGAGTCATATGCTTTCTTGTAATCAATCCAGGCAGTGCTCAGGTTGGTACGTCTAGTTCTGCAGTCTTGGGTGACTGTTCTATCCACCAGGAGTTGATGTTTTGCTCCTCTGGTATTTTTACCAATCCCTTTCTGAGCAGTGCTCATGTATTGATCCATGTGCCTGCTGATCTTGTCTGATATTATGCCCGACATCAGCTTCCATGTTGTGGAGAGGCAGGTGATTGGCCGGTAGTTGGATGGGACTGTACCCTTTGATGGATCCTTCTGGATCAGGATCGTACGCCCTTGGGTTAGCCATTCAGGGTGAGTCCCATCCCTTAGCAGCTGGTTCATTTGTGCTGCCAGGCGCTCATGGAGAGTTGTAAGTTTCTTGAGCCAGTAGCTGTGGATCATGTCAGGGCCTGGTGCTGTCCAGTTTTTCATTCCTGAGACTCTTCTCTGGATGTCTGCCACTGTGATGGTTACTGGGTTCTGTTCAGGGAGCTTGCTGTGGTCCTTTCTCAGAGCCACCAGCCACTGTGCATCCTTCTTATGTGATGCCTCCCGCTCCCATATATCCTTCCAGTACTGTTCAGTTTCCAGCCTTGGTGGGTCTGCTCTGCTATTATTCCCCTGCCACTGAGCGTACACTTTCGCTGGTTGTGTTATGAACAACCTGTTTATTCGTCTGGCTTCATTCTCTCTTGTGTACCTCTTTAGGCGGCTGGCCAAGGCTTGGAGTCTTTGTTTGGCAGTTTCGAGTGCTTCAGGTATGGGCATCTGGCTGTATTTCTTGGGAACTTGCTTTTTCATTGCACCTTTCTGGGCCTCTGTCATTTGGCTCACTTCTCTCCGTGCTATCTTGATTTTGGCCTCCAGCCTTCTCTTCCATGGTGGGCACTGTTGTGGTCGCATATGGTCATTCTTCTTGTAGCCAAGCATTTCTAGGATCACTGCTGCTGAGGTGCATATCAGCTCATTGGTTTCAGTGATGGTAGCCGTAGGAATTGTTGTCAATGCTGCATTCACATCTTCTAGGAGACTTTCTGAGGGTACTTCACTTAGCCTCTGCAGTGTGTATCTAGGTTCCCGAGCATTCATTCTCACCGTGAGCTTGTTCTTCAGGTCAGTTGCTGCCTCGTTCAGTTTGATTGTGCTTATTGGGGTTTCGTACCCAACCTCTGGGCTTTTACATGGATTTGACTCGTCTCTGACCTGGTGCTCTGGTTGGCCTTCGCTATGGCATTTGTGTTTTATCTCATCAATCTCGAGGTGTGATAGCAGGTGCCGTTTATGGATATTGGAACATTGAGCTACTAGTTGCTTGGCCCATAGTGTTGACTGTGGGTATTGAAGTTGCCATTGTTCCCGCATTCTCCGGATGTAACCCCTCTCGCTCGGGTTGCTGGAGTAGTAGCATTCCAACAGATCCTTATTCTCGCATCTCGCCCATTTGTGTCTTGTTCCAGTAGCCCATATTTCATCAGGGTGCTCTGGTTCCCCAGCACCTGACGCAGACCTTGTTTGTCCGGGCGACGTCTGAGCCGGCATGTCTTTCGTATCTTGTACTCTCATTATCTCTGAGGTAGGCGGTATCGTTAAGGGTCTTGCCTAAGGACCCACACTGACTGTTGGTAAGGTAATCGCTCATTGCTCATATTGTGCCCCTGCCGGTAATCGAACCCGGGTCTTCCGTTTGTAAGTCATGTCACTTACTGATTGAGCTAGTCAGCCGATATATATATATATATATATATATATATATATATATATATATATCGGCCGATATATATATATATATATATCGGCTGACTAGCTCAATCAGTATATATATATATATATATATATATATATATATATATATATATACACACACACACACACACACACACACACACACACACACACACACACACACACACACACACACACACTGTACAGTGTGTGCAGCTTGTTGGCGTTAGCTGGCAGTGTTTACTGGGTTATGAACCATTGTGACGCCCAATTTCAATTGTGTGTGGTGAGTGATCGGAAAGCTGCATCAGCAAGACCAAAAGATCACGGGGATTCACGCTGAAGACTTGAGTTCACGCAATGACAACCGTGTAAAAGAGAGCTACTGTATTTCTCAACAATAGCCATCCTTTCGTTCACATTGATTTTCTTTTTGGACATTATATCCGGGACTTTGGCTCTTCTACTATCGGTAAGTACGTTTTTAATTCAAATAGTGCTATTTCCATCCATCCATCCATCCATCCATCCATCCATCCATCCATCCATCCATCCATCCATCCATCCATCCATCCATCCATCCATCCATCCATCCATCCATCCATCCATCCATCCATCCATTTTCCGTAGTGCTTGTTTCCATGGGGGTCGAGGTTAGTGTTATTTTATCAGGTTTAATTTATTTCAACCTCATTTTTTGTCTTTTAAATATCTGACTCACGTCAAGTGCCCCATATGGACTGTGTAAGGCTGTACTCCAAGCTTTTGCCGTCCTTTATTTTTGCTGTCTTTTGCGGTTTTATGTACTGTTTTAGACAAAATTAGACAAAATACTTCGGAACTCGATTGCATCGCTTCTCGCCGCTAATTTGTTCTGGAAGGAGCGGGGTTCTACTGTATCTAGAATGTTGAGTATACAAGTTCTCTGATTGGTTCATCACTGTCATTTTACGTATTTTGCGTTTCACATAGTGTTTGCTGAGCGCTGTCGACATATGTCCATATGTCCCTGTATCGGCAGCCACACAAAAACATTTACAGATTTTGGAATTTGGTCCACACAAAAGGCGCAGCTTATTTAAAGGTGCACCTTTAGTGTTTTAGAAAATTAAAGGTTTTTAAGTGTGCCTTAAGGTGCGGTAAATACAGTAGTTGAATTAACACAGGACTGGTCAATTAGAAACTGAATTCCTCTCACTTCTAATCACCTAATCACAAGAAAATAAAAAAAATTAAAAATTAATCAATGAATCAACTTGGGCTAGGGTTATGTCAATATTTTAAAAGATATCCATGTAGATGGAATGAAAGAAAGTCTGTTTCAAGCCCAAATATCACGGGAATAAATTCTACTGTTTTACTCATTTAGTTGTGGTCTATATAAAGTGGAACAGCGATGCATTTGTCTGAATTCCTCGTTTTGATACCATAACAGGTCCCTCTTTTCTACATGTTCTGAGGTGTGGCTCAGAGCAAGCAGTTTTGGTGCGGTCTGCAAATGAGATACTTCACACCCCTCAGGCCGCAAGATGTGCACCTCTATTTGCGGTTGCCATCTGTAGTTTTTTTTTTTGCCGAGGTAGCGCTTCTGACACGAGGTAGCTTACTTGCTCCGCAAACTCTTTGATTGATTAAAATATACCAACGACAGAAAGCTTGTCCATACAACCGTACATGGCACGTAATAAAATAAATCCCCTCAAAATATTTAAGAACGTCTTGGAAACAAGCACTGTCAAGCTACAAAGTAAGCTGATGCTAGCGCTTGCGTTCGCGAAAATGTAACAAAATGTGACATTGTGTCACCCAAGAATAATACAGCACCTTTGATGCAATTCATCTGATACACTCAAAGACGTGAACATATAGAACGCACATCTCCAAAATCATCAGAAAGACTGACACTAATGCCATTGACGTCTTGTAAACAAGCACTGCAGGTCAGCTACAAAGTCAGCTAATGCTAGCGCTATAGGTCCCATTTTTATAGTCTTTGGTATGACCCGGCCGGGGTTTGACCCACAACCTTCCAGTCTCAGGGCAGACACTCTACCACTTGGCCACTGAGCCGAACATATTATTGTGTTACCCAAGAATAAAACAGCACCTTTGATGCAATTCATCTGATACTACTCAAAATACACCCAAAAGAAGTGAAAACATAGGGCGCACAGCTCCAAAGTCAGCAGAAAGATTGACGCTTAAAAGTCCCCCAAAGTCCCAATGATCATCATCACACACACATCTGGGTGTGGTGAAATTTGTCCTCTGCATTTAACCCATCCCCATGTGATTTTGATCCATCCCCTGGGGGAGAGGGGAGCAGTGAGCAGCAGCGGTGCCGCGCTCGGGAATCATTTGGTGATCTAACCCCCCAATTCCAACCCTTAATGCTGAGTGCCAAGCAGGGAGGCAATGGGTCCCATTTTTATAGTCTTTGGTATGACCCGGCCGGGGTTTGAACCCACAACCTTCCAGTCTCAGGGCGGACACTCTACTACTAGGCCACTGAGCTGGTCATAGCTTATGCTATGAAAATGAGTGCAGACACACAATACAGTCAAACCTCGGTTTTCGACCACAGTCCGTTCCAGAAGGCGGTTCGAGAAGTGAATCGGTCGAATTCCGAATCTATTTTTCCCATTACAAATAATGGAAACAAATTCTAATCCGTTCCAAGAGTAAAAAACACCGCCTTTTTTAAGCATTTTTTCATTTACACATTTTTGTCCGATCGCGCAAGTGCAGCGCACCGCCGAAAGTGTAACCGTAGCGCGCCGCCGACTGCACAACTGCACCGCGCTGGTCGCATTATTGTGACAGAGCCGTCGCTGAAATTTAGAAAGTCCTGGTGTACTTTCCAAATTTTAAGTGGACCTCAGTGCGCAGGAAGCTTAATTTGGTCCGAACTCGCAACCGCAGCGCGCCGGGCGCTCACTGTCGCATTGCTTTAAGAGCAGCTTTGTGTTTTAGGATGGCTTTACTGCTCCCACTTGCTTTCTTTGGAGGCTTGATTAGGGGTTAATACAATCCTCAAAGTAACGAAAATACAATAACGAACGGAGTCAGTCGGCATCCGGGCCGCGCGGTCGGGTTTTCTCGGGTCCTTTCGGCTCATCTTGCGAGGTTCGACCTCCGAATTTTGCTTGACAACCGAAGCAAAAAATCTCGAATTTTTTGTTCGAATTCCGATTTGTTCGAAAACCGGGACGCTCGAAAACTGAGGTTTGACTATATACATACTGTAAATGTGTTTTTAAAACTCATTATTATAACAACTTTTTAAAACAAGGTACAAGTGTACATACTGTAAATATGTTTTTAGAACTATTTTATGATTATAACAATTTCTTTATAACAAGGTACATATATTATGTATTAGGTACAAGGTAAATATGTTTTTAGAACTCTTTATATTACAACGGGCGGCTCGGTGTGGCACTGGGTAGCACGTCCGCCTCACAGTTAGGAGGATGCGGGTTCGATTCCACCTCCGGCCCTCCCTGTGTGGAGTTTGCATGTTCTCCCTGGGCCCGCGTGGGTTTTCTCCAGGCACTCCAGTTTCCTCCCACATCCCAAAAAGATGCTTGGTGGGCCAACTGAGCACTCCAAATTGTCCCTAGGTGTGAGTGTGAGTGAAAATGGTTGTTTGTCTTCTGTGTGCCCTGCGACTGGCTGGCAACCGGTTCAGGGTGTCCCCCGCCTACTGCCCGTTGACAGCGGGGATAGGCTTCAGCACACCCGCGACCCCCGTGGGGACTAAGCGGTTCAGAAAATGGATGGATTTATACACTGCGCAAAAAAGTTAAAGGAACAGTTTTTATCAGGGTATGGCATGAATTCAATTACACTTTTCTTATAAGGTTTTGGTCAGGTACCTGGTAGAGCGGGTCTTTAATCAGTTTCAGCTGCCTTGGTGTTGATGGAATTAACAACAGGTGCACTAAAGGGGCAACAATGAGATGGTCCCCAAAAAGGGACTGGTTTTGCAGGTGGAGGCCATTTCAAGTTCCTCCCTCTTGATCTTTTTTAACTGTTTTTCCACAAGTGTTGGCTTTAGCAAGAGTCATTATCACGACTGGGAGCATGAGGTGATTTCCTAACCCTCCTGAAGTTGCGTAGATTGTCCAACTCCTCCAGGATGGCACATCCATGCGTGCTGTTGCAAAAATCTTTGATGTGTCTCCCAGTACAATCTCCAGAGCATGGAGGAGATTCCAGGAGACAGGCAGTTACTCTAGGAGAGCTGGACAGGGCCGTAGACGGTCCTCATCCCATCAGCAGGACCGATATCTGCTGCTTTGTGCAAGGAGGAACAGGTTGAGGACTGCCGAGCCCTACAGAATGACCTCCAGCAGGCTACTGGTGTGAATGTCTCTGTCCAAACAGTCAGAAACAGACTTCACGAGGGTGGCCTCAGGGCACGACGTCCTGTAGTGTGCACTGTGCTCACTGCTCAGCGCCGTGGAGCTCGATTGGCATTTGCCATAGAACACCAGAATTGGCAAGTCCGCCACTGGCACCCTGTGCTTTTCACAGATTAGAGCAGGTTTACCTTGAGCACCTGTGATAGACGTGAAGGGGTCTGGAGAAGCCAAGGAGAGCGCTATGATGCCTGCAACATCATTCAGCATGACCAGTTCGGTGGTTGGTCAGTGATGGTCTGGGGAGCCATTTCCATGGAGGGACGAACAGACCTCTACAGGCTAGAGAATGGCAGTCTGACTGCCATTAGGTATTGGGATGAAATCCTTGCACCCATGGTCAGACCCTACGCTGGTGCAGTAGGTCCTGGGCTCCTCCTGATCCACGACAATGCCCGGCCTCATCTGGCAAGAGTATGCAGACAGTATCTGGAGGATGAAGGAATTGACACAATTGAATGGCCCTCACGATCACCTGATCTAAACCCGAGAGAACACCTCTGGGACATAATGTTTCGGTCCATCATACGCCGCCAGGTTGTTCGTCAGACTTTACAGGAGCTCACTGACGCCCTTAGACAGATCTGGGAGGACATCCCACAAGACACCCTCCATCGTCTCATTAGGAGCATGCTGCGACGATGTCAAGCATGCATACAAGCACGTGGGGGCCACACAAGACATTGAAAAGAATTTTGAGTTGCAGAAATTGAATTTAGGCAAAATGGACGAGCAACCAACATCATTTTTTCACTTTGATTTTTGGGGTGTCTATATACTGAGCCCTCTGTAGGCTGAAAACTTTTATTTCCATCAAAAGATGTGGCATCCTTTTGTTCCTGAGATATTAAACTGTCCATATCAGTGTAGATATCCCAAAAAAGAAAATTTACCATTGAAATATGATGTGTTTTCAAAGTGTTTCTTTAATTTTTTTGAGCAGTGTATTACAACAACATTTTTGTGTACGTGTGGTACAAGTGTGCGTACTGCAATTGTGTGGGCACTCCTTGCCTTCTGCTGGCGTGCGAGCAACTTTCTTGCCATGATTCCTCAATTTAAATTTTTTATTTTGAATTTTTATTTTTTTTGGGGGGGAATCCGCGATGTACTGAAGCCGCAATAAATTAACCGCGATGTAGCTAGGGATTACTATATATATATACTAATGTAAAACTACAATTGAAATTTTCAAGAATGATCAAGTCCACAGCGATGCATTATCATCACTGTCACTCGCTAAAGCAACGTGTTGTCAAACATCTACCAAGTATTTTACAACCTATTTTGAAACTAGTAGCGATTAGGATCGAGTTAAATAGTTGTCTTTCAGATAAATTTAGGTCAGGGGAATTGGCAGGCCAATCGAGGACAGTAATGCCATGGTGAGTACACCATTTACTGGTGGTTTTGGCACTGTGGGCAGGTGCCAGATCATGCTGGAAAATGATATCATCATCTCCATAGAGCTTTTCAGCAGGCGGAACCATGTAGTGCTCTGAAATCTGCATTTACGCTGGACTTGATGAAACACAGTGGACCAACACCAGCAGCTGACATGGCTCTCCAAACCATCGCTGACTGTGGGAACCTCACACTGGATTTCAAGCAACTTGGATTTTGCTCCTCTCCAGCCCCTCTTCCAGACTCGGGTGCCTTGACATCCAAATTAAATACAAAACTTGCTTTCGTCTGAAAAGAGGACTTTGGACTTCCTTGCAACTGTCCAGTGCTTCTTTGCCATAGCCCAAGTCAGACGCTTCTTCCATTGTCTTGAGTTCAGAAGTGTCTTGACCATGGGAATTCGGCTATTGTAGCCCATTTCCTCGGCACGTCTGTCCAGACTCACCAAGAGCTTCATACTCCAGGCTGTTAGGATCCTGAACTCTCTCCCCATCCACCCTCGGCTGCATAACGTCCTGTACTTTTGCGCTATATTCTGACTGTCCGCTGTATGCACTCTTGCTCCATTTTTGCTCCTCTTATTTATTTATTTATTTATTTATTTATTTATTCATGTTACTTGTTTATTTATTATGTATTCATCGCTCTTATTTTTTCATTGTTTGTGCCTTCATGTTTTTACTTTTTTTGCTGTTTACTTGTATGTATATTGTGTAATATGTCTTGTCACCGTGGGATAGTGGGAAACGTAATTTCGATCTCTTTGTATGTCTTGACGTGAAGAAATTGACAATAAAGCAGACTTTGACTTTGAACAGTGGCTTTTTATACCTGAACTCCAGCTTTAGTCCACTGTCTTTGAAGCGCCCCCAAATTCTGGAAGCGACTCTTGTTCACAATGCTGTTAAGGCTGCGGTCATCTCTCTTGGTTGTGCAGCCTTTCCTGCCACATTTCCCCCTTCCAACAGACTTTTTGTGGATGTGCTTTGAAACTGCACTCTGTGAACAGCTTGCTCTTTGAGAAATTTATTTTTGTGTCTTACCCTCCTGATGGAGGGTGTTAATGATGGTCCTCTGGACAGCAGTCAGATCAGCAGTCTTCCCCATACTTGTAATTTAGTTTACTGAACCACGCTGAGTGTTTTTCAAGGCTCAGGAAACCCTTGCAGGTGTTTCGAGTTAATAAGACGATTCAAGTGATTAGTTGAATACCCTACTAGTATGTTTTTTCATGATATTCTAATATTTTGAGATGGGATATTTGAGTTTTCTTAAGCTGTATACCCTACCAGCTCAGTGGCCTAGTAGTAGAGTGTCCGCCCTGAGGCTGGAAGGTTGTGGGTTCAAACCCCGGCCGGGTCATACCAAAGACTATAAAAATGGGACCCATTGCCTCCCTGCTTGGCACTCAGCATTAAGGGTTGGAATTGGGGGGTTAGATCACCAAATGATTCCCGAGCGCGGCACCGCTGCTGCTCACTGCTCCCCTCTCCCCCAGGGGATGGATCAAAATCACACGGGGATGGGTTAAATGCAGAGGACAAATTTCACCACACCCAGATGTGTGTGTGACGATGATCATTGGGACTTTGGGGACTTTGACTTTGTAATCAGCAATATTAAAATAATAAAAGGCTTGCAATATTTCAGTTGATGTGTAATGACTCCAGAATGTATGACATTTTTGGTTTTTTAATTGCATTAAAGAAAATAATGAACTTTATCTTAATATTTAATTTTTTTGAGACAGTCCTGTAGATACATACGTCATTGAACTTTTTGAAAGCACTCAATTTAAAGTGAAGGCACACCATGGTATAACTTAGAGACATAACTCATACATGGAAAAAATACCTACAAATGCTAGGCAGAATTGTATGATGTAATTATTTGTACCCAGACCACTATTTATTTTGTATTTATTTGGACTTGGATTTGGAGGTGCTGACCCTCATTCCGACCGCTTCACACTCGGCTGCGAACCGCTCTAGTGAGAGCTGGAGTTCACGGCTTGAAGAAGCCAACAGCACCACGTCGTCTGCAAAAAGCAGAGACGAAATGATGAGGTCCCCAAACCGGACACTCTCAACGCCTCGGCTGTGCCTAGAAATACTGGCCATAAAGGTTATGAACAGAATCGGTGACAAAGGGCAGCCTTGGTGGAGTCCAACCCTTACTGGGAACGAATCCGACTTACTGCCGGAAATGCGGACCGAACTCTGGTATCGGTGATACAGGGACCAAACCGCCCTTATTAGTTGGCTCGGCACCCCGTACTCCCGAAGCACCCTCCACAGAACTTTCCGAGGGACACAGTCGAACGCCTTCTCCAAGTCCACAAAACACGTGGACTGGTTGCGCGAACTCCCATGCCCCCTCGAGGATCCTGCCGGGGGAGAGAGCTGGTCCACTGGTCCACGGCCAGGACAAAAGCCACACTGCTCCTCCTGAATCTGAGGTTCGACTTCCCGACGGACCCTCTTCTCCAGCACCCCTGAATAGACCTTACCAGGGAGGCTGAGGAGTGTGATTCCGCTGTAATTGGAACACACCCTCTGGTCCCCCTTCTTAAAGAGGGGAACCACCACCCCAGTCTGCCAATACAGAGGCACCGGCCCCGATGTCCACGCAATGCTGTAGAGGCGTGTCAGCAATGACTGCCCCACAACATCCAGGGCCTTTTAAAACTCTGGGTGGATCTCATCCACCCCTGGGGCCTTGCCCCCGAGGAGTTTTTTTAACTACCTCAGTTACTTCGGCCCCAGAGATTGGAGAGTCTGCCTCAGAGTCTCCAGGCCCTGCTTCCACAATAGAAGGCGTCAAGTCAAGTCAAGTCAAGTTTATTTGTATAGCCCTAAATCACAAACAGTCTCAAAGGGCTTCACATAGCCAAAAATTGACAATTATTCTCAAAGCATCCCCTGAAGGCGTGTTGGTGGAACTGAGGAGGTTTTCGAAGTATTCTCCCCACCGACTCAAGACGTCCCGAGTCGAGATCAGCAGCACGCCATATCCACTGTAAACAGTGTTGACGGTGCACTGCTTGCCCTTCCTGAGACGCCGGATGGTGGACCAGAATTTCCTCGAACCCGTCCGGAAGTCGTTCTTCATGGCCTCGCCAAACTCCTTCCACGCCCGGGTTATTGCCTGAGCAACCACCGAAGCCGCGTTCCGCTTGGCCATCCGGTGCAAGTCAGCTGCCTCCGGAGTCCTGCAGTCCAAAACGGCCCGATAAGAGTCCTTCTTCAGCTTGACGGCATCCCTTACCACCGGTGTCCACTAGCAGGTTCGGGGATTGCCGCCACGACAGGCACCAACCACCTTACGGCCAGAGCTCGGGTCGGCTGCCTCAACAATGGAGACACGGCACATGGTCCACTCAGACTCAATGTCCCCGCCTCCTCCGGGACATGGGAAAAGCTCTGCCAGAGGTGGGAGTTGAAGCTCTTCCTGACAGGGGATTCTGCCTGACGTTCCCAGCAGACGCTCACAAGACGTTTGGGTTTGCCAGGTCGATCCGGCATCTTCCCCCACCATCGGAGCCAACCCACCAGTAAGTGGTGATCAGTTGACAGCTCCGCCCCTCTCTTTACCCGAGTGTCCAAAGAATGCGGCCGCAAATCTGATGACACGACTACAAAGTCGATCATCGAACTGCGGCCTTGGGTGTCCTGGTGCCAAGTGCACACATGGACACCCTTATGTTTGAACATGGTGTTCATTATTGACAATCCATGTTGAGCACAGAAGTCCAATAAAAGAACACCGCTCGGGTTCAGGTCGGGGGGCCGTTCCTCCCAATCACGCCCTTCTAGGTCTCACTGTCATTGCCCACGTGAGCATTGAAGTCACCCAGTAGAACGATGGAGTCCCCAGAAGGAGCCAGCATTTCCTCCAAGGACTCTAAAAAGGGTGGGTACTCTGAGCTGCTGTTTGGTGCATAGACACACACAACAGTCAGGACCCGTCCCCCCACCCGTAGCCGGAGGGAGGCTACCCTCTCATTCTCCGGTGTGAACCCCAATGTGAAGGTGCCCATCTGGGGGGCAATAAGTATACCCACACCTGCTCGACGCCTCTCATTGTGGGCAACTCCAGAGTGGAAGAGAGTCCAGCCCCTCTCGAAAGAACCCAAACTGTGTGTGGAGGCAAGTCCGACTATGTCTAGTCGGACTTTTTCTGCCTCGCACACCAGCTCGGGCTCCTTTCTAGCCAGAGAGGCAGTTTACATAGGGGCGCACGAGCACTCTCAAGAAAATAAAAAATCGCCAGTTTTCTAGCTCAGTCAGTTCCATCTCAAATCTGTTCAGTGGGCACTGACATCACGTGACAATAAGATTGATGAATAAGGTTATATCAATCTTATTGTCATGTGATGTCAATTTGCTGCTGAGAGTCGTGTCATGTCGGGTCAGGGTTTTTTCATTCGTTCGTTATCGTGCGTGCGTGTCAGAAGAGCAGCCCTCTCGCCCCTCCCCTCCCCTGCTTCCAAATAAATTGTATTTCATTCATAAAAATAATACCTATCCACATGTAATCAATTGGGTTATTTACACAAAAAATAAAAAAATGGACAGTGCACGCACTACATCACGGCCGCATTACCTGATGCACACATACTTGATGTGATCAATGTTAAGTTAACATTTTTTGACGGACGGATGGTGTTGGGAAAATATATTTTTTATGGGGGGGGGGGGGGGGGGAGCGATGAAGGGTTCGCCCAGGGCGCAAGAGTAGCAAGGACTGCCTCTGTTCCCACACAAAGTTCGGGATTTGTCAACTTGTACCTTAGGAATAGATGTAAATTTAAGACCTGCGTGAAGCTGGTCCCCAGCACAGAACTGACCAAGTGTAAACACAAAATTTTGTGATAAAACAGTGAAACTACAAATAGATCCCATTAAAGGAGTCACGGTGTTCAGCAATATCAAACTTGACACACTTTCCCCGTTTCCTCTGATCAATAATATAAATATTAAATAATATTAATCAGCCTCTCTGTTTTTAATTGCCAATTGATTTGAGAGTGCAAATTCAACAAGTCTAGAGCCTCTCTCATTTCTTTCTCCTAGCCCTGACATTCCGATCAGTCCATCTTCCTCCCTGTTTTTTTTTTTGCTTCCGACTTTGGCATTGAAATCTCCTGAAATGATTAAGATGTCCTGCCGTTCTTTGTTGTCTACTTCTTTTTGTAAATTCTCGTAGAATTCTTCTAATTCTTCATCTGTTGCTGCAGAAGTTGGTGCATATACTTGTATCAATGTAATATCTATTTCCTGGCCCTTCAATCTAACTGTTATAATTCTGTCGTTCACTGGTTTGTAGCCTATGAGACCTTGAGCTGCTGCTCTTGACAAATATATTGCCACTCCTCCCTGGCCTGCCTTTTCCCTGCCTGAATATACCATGCGACCACCGCAATCTGTTGTAAAATGTCTGCTTCCTGGCCAGCGATGCTCGACCAGCCCTAGGATGTCTACTCCGATTCTAACTGCTTCCTTTGTGATGGTGTTCAGTTTACCAGCTTGCATACTTCTTACGTTCCATGTTCCCAGTTTGTGTCTCCGTTTAAGCCATTTATTCTGGTTGTTTCTCATTCCAGCACAATCAGGCGTTCTGCCTTCATCAGCTTGGGTGGTACTCCTCCCGGTGTCAGGCTCTTCCCCAATACACAGGAGAGACTCATCTAGCTTGGGGGTCTCACCACTGAGTCCCATATCGTTCTTCGCGTTATTTGCATTCATGGTTCAAGCTTCCACGGAAACATTTAAGACAAGTTTAAAGACACATTTCTATGAGATGTCCTTTAACTAACTTGTAGTGGCCGATTCGGCCGGAGTTTGTTTTTGTTCTCTCTGCCCACACCCCCCTCCCTGGCTGAGGAGGGGGTTAGGTGGCGCAAAAGCTGATAGCGGCTAGCTGGATTCTCAGGGACCAATTCAAGATGAGTTTACTGCAGCTCAACCTCCTTGAAGACACTGCCAGGACAATCGAGGGCACCTTCGACATCCATTTTTTCATTGATTTTCATATTATGTATTACTTGTGCCCTCTCTGCATCCATTACAACCTGGTGATCCTGAAAGGGGGATCCTTCCATCTGTGGTCCCTTCTCAAGGTTTCTCATTTTCCCCTGGTAGGGGTTTTTGAGTTTTTCCTTGCCCTTTTGGGAGCTTAAGATCAGGGGATGCTTTGAGAATAATTGTCAATTTTTGTCTATGTGAAGCCCTTTGAGACTGTTTGTGATTTAGGGCTATACAAATAAACTTGACTTGACTTGACTTGAGTCTGAATCCATCCACTGACTTCCGGAGTCAGCGGAGTTGTTCATAAGTGACACAGAGGACGAAGACTTCAATGGATCTAATAATTTGGAGGGACACGGATTGTTAGATACACTTATTATGTATGTTATAGTTATTTGCTATATAGTTTTGTCGGAGTAATATTTAATTATAATTTATTATGTGTTATTATACATTTGTGGAAATTTTGTTGTGAATAACAAACAGGAGCAGAGGAGCCAAAACTTGTTGCCTCTGCTTGGCCCCAGCTGATCTCAAGCCGGCGATAAGAGGAAACCACCGGAGAAGACCTTTCTGCTGTTAGATGATATGATGAACTGACGTGCAAAATAGCTTATCTGTTGATGTCTGCTTGCAGAGAGTAGAAAAACATGTAAACAAGTGCTGATTTCCCCACCCCTTAGAATTATGTAATTTAGGGACCTCAAACCAAATAAAAGTGAGGTTGATGGGAGAGCTGATTGGGAGTAGTTGCGACCAGCGTACGACAAGCGTGCGTCTCTCATATTTCTCCTTGCGGAGGGAATTGTGAGAGAATCATACAGTTCTCCTAATTCTCCTTGCAAGTAACTGGAAGCGTCTTCTCTCCTCATTGTTTGTCAGATGTTTAGGAAATAAAACTGACAAGTTTATATATAGTTATATAGGCCTATGGAATAATTGGAACCGCAACTGACGATGAGTCCAACGTCAGCGCTGCATGTACTTCCGGCGTCAGCAGCAATGTTGTTTCCACAGAGGACAAAGATTCCAATGGATTTAATGATTTGGAGTGACACAGGTGGTCTAATAAACCTGAAATTTATGTTAAAGTTATTTGAATAACTGTTAACATGTGAGGTCAGGCACGTTCTCGGTTCCTCGTTTATGTAACGTTAGCATACCGCATCGTTTAGCATGCTGTTGCCAATTCATGTCTGTTCTTGGTGTTGTATTTTGTCAAATATGACTTGTATATGTTTTTTTCTTCTTTATTATTCATTTAATAGCTGGTGCGACTTGTACTCCGGACCGACTTATAGTCCGGAAAATAAGCTTTATATTCCGTACATTATTTACGTGTATATATGAAAAAGTCTTGCTGTTTTAGAAAGGCATGTTTTTTTAAATTCTCACGATCTGCGCAAAGTTTGTTCAATGACAACTCACACAGTCAGATTAAATGCACGAAAAAGCAATGACGAGTATGTGTGCACATTGCAGGGAGTGCGTGGAAGCAGACAATAATTGATTAGCCTGACTTTTTCTTTTTTTAGCAAGTGCAGAAAATTAGGATAGGTTCCCCCTCCCCAAGCAAAGTTACGAGGTCAATAATAAAGTGACATTAATTTGTTATAAAGATAAAATAAAAATGAACCGATTGTTTTGGGTTTCTGCGTTTTACAGAGTAATACGGCAAAAAGTGTGACTTGCACGCATGATTTGCTTTTACATTGATTCCTGTGGGAAACGTGACTTGTAGTTAAACGTTTCTACTTACAAACCTGATCGCAAACCAATTAAGTTCGTAAGTAGAGGTATCACTTTATTAGCTTGTGACTCAGCAGTAAACGTGTGCACTGTTTCCAACGTGTGTGTGTGTGTGTGTGTGTGTGTGTGTGTGTGTGTGTGTGTGTGTGTGTGTGTGTGTGTGTGTGTGTGTGTGTGTGTGCGTGCGTGTGCGTGTGCGTGTGTCCGTGCATGCATGTGTGCGCGTGCGGCTATATAGCCCATTAGATACA
This sequence comes from Syngnathus floridae, assembly GCF_059516105.1. Taxonomy (NCBI): domain Eukaryota; kingdom Metazoa; phylum Chordata; class Actinopteri; order Syngnathiformes; family Syngnathidae; genus Syngnathus; species Syngnathus floridae. The sequence continues at coordinate 12,840,977 of NC_142420.1, read as the reverse complement.
AAAGCCTCCGAAAGGAGGGGCATTATTATTGAAAGGCTCATACAGGAAACAAGTGAATAGCTGGCAAAATAGATCAGAACTATAACTCCCACCTTTTCATCACATCTTGACATGCAAAATAGACTGTATCCGCTCTGTAGAACACAACCATACGGATAAAAAAATATAATTCAATCGTTACAAGGCTGGACATGACTCGGTGGTATTGTATTGGGCTGCAAATTTGCAGTTAAATTTTCAGATTCCAGTGAGGATGAATCACAATAACTTGACGTATATTATGGTCACAGAAATGTTTGATTGGCAGGTGTGACGTATGACATGTACATACAGTATGTGGGGGGTTCCCAGCATGCATTTTGTGAACGACACTAATAACTATTTGCGTATGTATGGGAATATTTAGGTGGGTGATAAACTGTTATGTAAGTTACCAAATGAAGCCCAACATTGTTGTTCCTTTTTTGTTAACCTCTGAGATCATCTTAGCGTGAAGAGAGTTTACAAACTTGAACTGTACCAAAAAGCAAAATCCTCCAAGATTAGCTTAGCACTAGCTAGCTGGTACAACATAACACTGATGCACTTTAAACGTTGCTGAAAGTGAAGAAGAAAACAAACACCCTGGGTTCTCTGATTGGCCACTCTATGGTGACAGATCCCGATGTTAAAGTAAGCTATTTTAAACTAAAAACCAAATCGTATCCTCATGTTAATGTGGCTGTGTTAGCAAGTCATTGGATAAACCTTATCATATGCCCCATAATCTTATGTGGGAAATGTGAGAGGAACCGATGTTTTATTTCTGTTGGGACTGTTGCTGTGACTCCACTTTCTGACAATTGGACTTTAACAAGGTGGGAACACCAGTCGTTGTCACTTTTATGATAAAACATTTAAATCTCGCTTCCTGCTAATCTAGCAAATTAGGCTGATGACAAAAAACTAGCAATGGGAGACAAGTTACAGTCACATCTAACAACATTCCGAACCTTGTTGCTTCAGAAGTGGTGACTCTGAAAAGCTCTGAAGCATAGCAATACCTCCACAGTAATAATGTAGGTCACGTTTTGTTAAGAGGATTGACAGTCTTATTTAGCTTCAAGCAGACTGATCTGTTTGCAACCATTTGATGATGATGATGATGATGATGATGATGATGATGATGATGATGATGATGATGATGATGATGATGATGATGATGATGGAACTTTATTCATCCCACACCAAGGAAATTTACTTGTCACACCAGCGCATAAGAGTGCAAGAATACAAGTGCCAAATTCAAAAAAGGACAAATAACAGACAAGGATAAAGATAAGTGCTATTAGTAGTGGTAGAGACGAAACACAATTTCAACAGGTGCCATGCATGTTGTAGAGTCTGACAGCAGAGGAAATGAAGGACCTGCGGAATTGTTCCTTCCTACACTGTGGGTGTAATAGTCTGCTGCTAAAGGAGCTGCTCAGGGACCGCACAATGTCATGGAGGGGGTGAGAGGTGTTGTCCATGATGGATTTCAGCTTAATTAACGTCCTCCTCTCACCCACAACCTCAATGGAGTTCAGCGGACAGTCCAGGTCAGAGCTCGTTCTCCTATTTAGTCTCCCCCTGTCCCGGTCTGTACTGCCCCCACCCCAGCAGACCACAGCACAGAGGATGGCTGAAGCCACCACAGAGTCATAGAAGGTCCTGAGGAGAGCACTGCATGCTAAACACATGACGGGACGCTTCATAAGCTTCATGTTGCTGGATGTCATACACGGGTAATCATTCATCAATGTTCATATGAACATCCCTACTGATAGCAACTTCAAAAGCCTGATTGCCTTCAATATTTTGAATTTTATGAAAAAAATATCCCAGGTACTGGAACGGGTCGATCGGTAACTGGCGGTGACCTCAGTTAAACTGAGGTCAACAGAGGGAGTGAAGGAATGGGGTCGAAATACAAAAAGTCCTGCCTAGCTACAAAAACACATATGCTCAATCCTCATTGAATGAAGTACATAAGCAGACAAGTATATTCACATATTAAAGCAATAAAATAAATATTTTAAGCATATAATTATACCTACACACCAAATCAATAAAGAAGACATAACTAGACATTTTTGATAAGTGGTAATGAGAAAGGTTTTTATAACTTTATGATCTGATAAATATTTCTGAGCACTTTGAAATGACAAATGTTTTTTGATATGTTGCCTGAATAGCTTAATGACCCTTAAGGAACTGTTTAATGCATGCCTGATGATTTTGTAAATCACGGACACTGCCGAAGTTGTCTAAAAATGTTCAGTACTTGATTGTAGCTTATGTTTTGACTAATGCTAGACGCCAATTTTCGATTACTACTGAACGTTCTGGACAGAGGGAAATATTTTGCCTAACAAAGAAAAGATATGGTTGCAAGCATGATTAAACTAAGAATATGATGATGTAAGCAAGTACATGGAGTATCAAAAGAACAAACAAACAAAAACATGGTAAGTGGTGAATACAAACTTTGCATAGTCAGGGAACATCAATAAATTGATGATGTCACAGCCAAAAGCTCACATAATTCCGTACAAAATGATAACATTGAAAGAATGATGAATGGATGAGGTGCGACAGTGTATGTGCAAGAATGGAGGAGAATGTTTACAGGAAGGTCATTTGGAGATAAAACCAGCAGAGGTGCCAGAGGGAGAACGCGAGGAGGAAAGATGGGATGGAAAACAACAGCCCCCTAATGCGCCAATGGAGCAGCGCTCCCAATTTTGTTGTCTACCTGCTGTAAAATGACAATAAATACATTATTTTCTCTTCTTTGGGGGGAAGGGGGTTATCCGAACAACAATCATTTTTTCATGTTTCATACTTTGAACATGATCTCCGTCCGTCCATCCAGAGAATTTTCTGCGGATCGGCGGATTTCCGATTTTTTCAGACCTAAGTGACTATTCTCGAGATGAACGCAAATTCATTGAGAATGTTTTTTGTAAAGTTTGTGGGGTGGCTTGTAGTTTCGGTTGAGCAAGAGGGGAGCGAGAGAGAGTGACCCACGCAACGAGCAGGTTGTGGTGCCGTTAATAGATTTGCGATCCGTTGAAGGTGTTGTGGTGTTTGAAGAGTTTTATTGTGTCTTTTTTTCTGTGCATCCATGTGTGGTGAATGACATTGCCATTTAAGTAGTAGTATTCATTTATTGTAGTCCTTCTCAAGTAGTGGGGAAGGCCCTCCCTCAAATACTGGGGAGGGCTTCTTTTAAATAGGGAAGTCGGCCACCCTCAAATGGTGGGGTGTACCCCCTCACCAGATACCAGGCAACAGGGAACAATATTATGCAGAGTTATACTTATTAGAATTTTTAGAGACAAATTCTATTATTTATGAGGAGAGTTCGGACATATTTTCTTCCTGGCGGGGCATAGCTGACGTGCGCTAACATTAGCATCAGCTAGTGCTAAATTGGCCTACATCATGTTATTTGTGCCTATTTACTTTATGATTTCAGTGTTTCACAAATTTCACGAAGGGCGACGAGACTCGGTACAGGTCGGAAGTTGACCTTCTGACCACGTGGTGCAGGGACAACAACCTCCTGCTGAACGTCAATAAGACCAAGGAAATCATTGTTGACTTCCGGAAGGGTCACACAACACACCTGCCGCTGATCATAGACAGTGCTGTGGTGGAGAGGGTGAGCTGCACCAAGTTCCTGGGGGTGCACATCAGTGAGGACCTCTCCTGGTCCGCAAACACCTCGTCACTGGCAAAGAAAGCTCAGCGCCGCCTGTACTTCCTGCGGAAGCTCAGGCGTGCATGTGCTCCTCAGGCAGTCCTGTCTACATTCTACCGTGGCACCATTGAGAGCGTCCTCACCAGTTGCATTGCTGTCTGGGGTGGTAACTGCACTGAACAGAACTTGAAGGCCCTGCAGCGCATAGTGAATACGGCTGGTAAGATTATTGGTGCTTCGCTCCCCTCCCTGAAGGACATTTACACCTCCCATCTCGCCCGCAAGGCAACCTCGATTGCGAGAGATGTGAGTCACCCGGCTCATTCTTTTTTTGACCTTCTGCCCTCTGGGAAGAGGTACGGGAGCCTGCGCTCCCGCACCACCAGACTCGCCAACAGCTTCTTTCTCCAGGCTGTTAGGACCCTGAACTCGCTACCCGCTTCTGCGTAGCATGCGGCACTGTTGCGCTATTTTCTGGAATGTCTGCTGTACGCGCACTTGCTCCTCTTATTTATTTATTTATTTATTTATTTATTTATTTATTTATTGTGTTATTTATTCATTATTTATTCAGCACGCTGTTGTTACACTTGTTTACTTGTTTGTCTGTTGTGGGCCATGTCTTGTCACCGTGGGATGGGGGAACGAAATTTCGGTTTCTTTGTGTGTCTTTGGCATGTGGAGAAATTGACAATAAAGTTGACTTTGACTTTGACTTTGACTATTTGTTGGACCACTTACTTTCTTAAACACATTTTAACACAGTTTTGAGTCACTTTCTTCTGCGCATGCGGGTCACTTTGGGGACGCATACCACACGCTGTCGCAATTAATATGGAATGTGAACACTTACACAAAATGAAAAGTGCAGGTTTTCCCCAAAGAATCCGAATTGAGCATTAAAGGGACACGAAGCCAGGCTAAACATTGGCACTTATATGATAGGTCGGTATTAAAAAATTATGTAAATACTAGAATTCTCCCCAGAGAATAAAACTCAGAAGTGATTTAACGGTATTTTGGTGAGTGACAGTGTGAGTGGCGGTGGACTTACTGACGCCCAATTTTTGGGTGGAGTCTGCTTGATTTGACACATGAGCCTGCTAAGATGCCTAATACATTGTGGCTGAGTGTGGCAACATGCCAAAAGAAAGGATCAACGTACATCTATTCCCGGAGGATGATGTCCAGCCAAGGACAGCGTCGGTCGCCCCACCACTCAGCGAAGAGGCTCGCCATGGACCGTGTCAGCCGACTCGCCGCTTGTAGGGGACGGTGTTGAAAGCCCGCCGCTCAGCACGGAGGCTCGCCGTGGACCACGTCACGTGTGTGGAGTTTGAATGTTCTCCCCGTGCCCGCGTGGGTTTTCTCCGGACACTCCGGTTTCCTCCCACATCCCAAAACATGCTTGGTAGGCCGATTGAGCACTCCAAATTGCCCCTAGGTGTGAGTGTGAGTGCAGATGCTTGTTCGTCTCTGTGTGCCCTGCGATTGGCTGGCAACCGGTTCAGGGTGTCCCCCGCCTACTTACCGATGACGGCTGGGATAGGCTCCAGCACGCCAGTGACCCCCGTGGGGACAAGCGGTATATGGATGGATGGAAGTGATGTCAGTATAATTATTTGCAATCAAACAAGACATGGAAGGCAGAGTGGCCATATACCTCATAAAAGTGGGCGTTTCCAAAGGCGTTAGTTGTTTCATTATTTCTCCAAAATGAATGGATAAAATAGAACATGCTAACTTTTTTTTAATTTTCCTGATCAAAAACTACATACACTGGGCTAGTTGGACCGTCATCACTTTGGTGTCCCTTTAAGAACTGCAGTATGCACATACATATCGCAAGTCATGCAATCATGAGGTTGGAGAAATCTGCAGTTTGGTTGGTAACCATCCATCCATCCATCCATCCATCTTCTTCCGCTTATCCGGGGTCGGGTCGCGGGGGCAGCAGCTTTAGGAGGGACTCCCAGACTTCCCTCTCCCCAGCCACTTCATCCAGCTCATCCCGGGGGATCCCAAGGCGTTCCCAGGCCAGCTGAGAGACATAGTCTCTCCAGCGCGTCCTGGGTCGTCCCCGGGGTCTCCTACCGGTGGGACATGCCCGGAACACCTCCCCAGGGAGGCGTCCAGGAGGCATCCTGATAAGATGCCCGAGCCACCTCATCTGGCTCCTCTCAACGTGGAGGAGTAGCGACTCTACTCCGAGTCTCTCCCGGATGGCCGAGCTTCTCACCCTATCTCTAAGGGAGAGCCCGGACATCCTGCGGAGAAAACTCATTTCGGCCGCTTGTATCCGAGATCTCGTTCTTTCGGTCACGACCCATAGCTCGTGACCATAGGTGAGGGTAGGAGCGTAAATCGACCGGTAAATTGAGAGCTTTGCCTTTTGGCTCAGCTCTCTCTTCACCACAACGGACCGGTACAGGGTCCGCATTACTGCCGACGCTGCACCGATCCGCCTGTCGATCTCACGCTCCATCCTCCCCTCACTCGTGAACAAGACTCCAAGATACTTGAACTCCTCCACTTGGGGCAGGATCTCATCCCCGATCCGGAGAGGGCATTCCACCCTTTTCCGATCGAGGACCATGGACTCGGATTTGGAGGTGCTGACCCTCATCCCGACCGCTTCACACTCGGCTGCGAATCGTTCCAGCGAGAGCTGGAGATCACGGCCTGAAGAAGCCAACAGCACCACGTCATCTGCAAAAAGCAGAGACGCGATGCTGAGGTCCCCAAACCGGACCCCCTCAACGCCTCGGCTGCGCCTACAAATTCTGTCCATAAAAATTATGAACAGAATTGGTGACAAAGGGCAGCCTTGGCGGAGTGCAACCCTCACTGGGAACGAATCCGTCTTACTGCCGGAAATGCGGACCAGACTCTGGCATCGGTGATACAGGGACCGAACCGCCCTTATCAGTTGGCTCGGCACCCCGTACTCCCGAAGCACCCTCCACAGAACCTCCCGAGGGACACGGTCGAACGCCTTCTCCAAGTCCACAAAACACATGTGGACTGGTTGGGCGAACTCCCATGCACCCTCGAGGATCCTGCCGAGGGTGTAGAGCTGGTCCACTGTTCCACGGCCAGGACGAAAGCCACACTGCTCCTCCTGAATCCGAGGTTCGACCTCCCGACGGACCCTCCTCTCCAGCACCCCTGAATAGACCTTACCAGGGAGGCTGAGGAGTGTGATTCCCCTGTAATTGGAACACACCCTCCGGTCCCCCTTCTTAAAGAGGGGAACCACCACCCCAGTCTGCCAATCCAGAGGCACTGTCCCCGATGTCCACGCAACGTTGTAGAGGCGTGTCAGCCATGACAGCCCCACAACATCCAGAGCCTTTAAGAACTCCGGGCGGATCTCATCCACCCCCGGGGCCTTGCCACCGAGGAGTTTTTTGACTACCTCAGTGACTTCGACCCCAGAGATTGGAGAATCCGCCTCAGAGTCTCCAGGCCCTGCTTCCTCAATGGAAGGCGTGTAGGTGGAATTGAGGAGGTCTTCGAAGTACTCTCCCCACCGACTCACGACGTCCCGAGTCGAGGTCAGCAGCACGCCATCCCCACTGTAAACAGTGTTGACGTTGCACTGCTTCCCCCTCCTGAGACGCCGGATGGTGGACCAGAATTTCCTCGAAGCCGTCCGAAAGTCATTCTCCATGGCCTCACCGAACTCCTCCCACGCCCGGGTTTTTGCCTCAGCAACCGCCGAAGCCGCGTTCCGCTTGGCCATCCGGTACCTGTCAGCTGCCTCCGGAGTCCCGCAGGCCAAAACGGCCCGATAGGACTCCTTCTTCAGCTTGACGGCATCCCTTACCGCCGGTGTCCACCAGCGGGTTCGGGGATTGCCGCCACGACAGGCACCAACGACCTTACGGCCACAGCTCCGGTCGGCCGCCTCAACAATGGAGGCGCGGAACATGGTCCACTCAGACTCAATGTCCCCCGCCTCCCCCGGGACGTGGGAAAAGCTCTGCCGGAGGTGGGAGTTGAAGCTCTTCCTGACAGGAGATTCTGCCAGACGTTCCCAGCAGACCCTCACAGAGCGTTTGGGTCTGCCAGGTCGGACCGGCATCTTCCCCCACCATCGGAGCCAACCCACCACCAGGTGGTGATCAGTTGACAGCTCCGCCCCTCTCTTCACCCGAGTGTCCAAAACATGCGGCCGCAAATCCGATGACACGACTACAAAGTCGATCATCGAACTGCGGCCTAGGGTGTCCTGGTGCCAAGTGCACACATGGACACCCTTATGCTTGAACATGGTGTTCATTATTGAAAATCCGTGTCGAGCACAGGAGTCCAACAATAGAACACCGCTCGGGTTCAGATCAGGGGGGCCGTTCCTCCCAATCACGCCCTTCCAGGTCTCACTGTCATTGCCCACGTGAGCATTGAAGTCACCAGAAGGAGCGCTCTCCAGCACTTCCTCCAGGGACCCCAAGAAGGGTGGGTACTCTGAGCTGCTGTTTGGTGCATAGACACAAACAACAGTCAGGACCCGTCCCCCCACCCGAAGGCGGAGGGAGGCTACCCTCTCGTTCACCGGGGTGAACCCCAATGTGCAGGCGCCCAGCCGGGGGGCAATAAGTATACCCACACCTGCTCGACGCCTCTCACCGTGGGCAACTCCAGAGTGGAAGAGAGTCCAGCCCCTCTCGAGAGGCCTTGTACCGGAACCCAAACTGTGTGTGGAGGCTAGTCCGACTATATCTAGTCGGAATCTTTCTGCCTCGCACACCAGCTCGGGCTCCTTTCCAGCCAGAGAGGTGACATTCCATGTCCCAAGAGCCAGCTTCTGCAGCCGGGGATCAGACCGCCAAGGTCCCTGCCTTTGGCTGCCGCCCAGCTTTATTTGCGCTGGTTGGTAACCAGCGCAAATAAAAATAAATCCCATAATGTCAAGATGTTTTTAATATTTTCAAGTTTTTTGAAGTTGCTGTATTTGTTATAATGAAATTGTGTCATTTTGAGTAGAATAAAAAAAATGTGCATACGCAGTTTAACAACCGCTAGTTGGTATTTTTGAAATTTAGTAAACAATTGCTATCTTAGTCAACCACATTCAATAAGCCCACCGACAGCACATGCACTCTGCTAGACTGAAGATGCAATTTAGCACCCGTAATATGGAATATGAAATTATAGCCTTACTGCTGTGTCTATGAAGAAACACCATTGTTGGCTAACCCTGACATGTTAACTGCTGTTATTTTAATTCCAACCTTGCAGATGTGAATTTTTTTCCATTAGCTATAATACCTGTCAACACTCCAAGCCATTTTTTTTCCATGTGCCTGAGATTTTTTTATACAGGGATTGATTGGTTTGTGGTATAGTTACAGTTTGTCTTAAGTTAAAGTTAAAGTCCCAGTGATTGTCACACACACATCTGGTGTGGTGAAATTTGTCCTCTGCATTTAACCCATCCCCGTGTGATTTTGATCCATCCCCTGGGGGAGAGGGGAGCAGTGAGCAGCAGCGGTGCCGCGCTCGGGAATCATTTGGTGATCTAACCCCCCAATTCCAACCCTTAATGCTGAGTGCCAAGCAGGGAGGCAATGGGTCCCATTTTTATAGTCTTTGGTATGACCCGGCTGGGGTTTGAACCCACAACCTTCCAGTCTCAGGGCGGACACTCTACCATTAGGCCACTGAGCTTCATTTAGTCAATTTACATTTTTGCGAGGCCAGTGTCCAGTTACTCGTTTTGGCCTTCTTTATGGCAGGGCTCGGTACCTAGACCCTTAAATCTGCTGGGTTAAAAGTTGGACTGAAAAAGTTGGACCGGCCCAGGAAATGTTATCAATTTGACCCAAATACGGGTTGATTGTGGTTGAAAAAAAAGTTGGGTCCATTTTTAACCCAAATGGGGTTGTTTTTAACCCAGCATTTTGGGATGTATCCTACCCAAATAAGTACATCTTGTTCTGGAGCTGATCCAAAGCTTCTGTTGCAAACTGTCTAAGACAGAGAAAAGGATTCATGTTAAAAAAAATGTGATTAAACCTCTCAAGAACAAACTTCATGATGCTATTTGGGGGAAAAAGGCACCTGTGTGAAGCTGGCCCCCCACCCCACGCAAAATTTAAGGGAAATAGTCTTTGATTGTGCTGTGTTTGTGCTGGTTTAAGCCATAAAAAAATTGTTTGTGCTGCTATGGTTTTTTCATTCTGAGAAACAGTTTTTTTTTAGGTCATCCAGAGTTCACCCAGCCCCCGCATCTGCTCCAAATGAACCAAAAATGGTACCATTCGTTTGTGGTTTGTTTGTGCTGGATTGTGCTGTAAAAACCTTCGTTTGTGCTGCTACATCTACTGCAAAATGGAACTAAAATGGTACTGTTCATTTGTGCTTCGTTTGTGCCGGTTTGTGCTGTACATTTTTTTGTTTGTGCAGCTACGGTTTTTTAGTTATGAGAGACTATTTTTTTGGTCTTCGAGAGTTCACCCAGCCCCCCATCTGCTCCAAATGAACCCACAATGGTACCATTCGTTTGTGGTTTGTTTGTGCTGGATTGTGCTGTAAAACACCTTTGTTTGTGCTGCTACAGTTTTATGGATATTACACTAGTGTTCGCTCGTGAGTGAACGATTCGATCATAAGAACGTATCATTTCAGTGAACAAGAGTGAACGAATCACCTCCTAAAGTGATTCGTTCTTTTTTCAGTTCATATGACTTCAACCAGTAGGTGTCGTAATGCCTAATGAAGCTGGTGCCACCTCGCCGTAAAACAAAACGAAGAAGAAAATGACGTAACTTCCTGTTCACCAACGAACGAATCTGGGAGTGAACGAATCAGTGAGTGAGTGATTCGCATTTCCAGTTCATCGTGAGAACGGATCAGTGAAGGAACGAATCCTGACTTTCTCGTTCGTTAACGAGTCAATGGGTGAACTGCCTTCCCGAGCATCAACAGATCAGTTAGTGAACATGTTGCGTCTCCCAGCGTGAACTATGTAAGCACCAGTCCAAATGGCCTCACAAGCCATGACAAAGTCCTAACCGCGCTCAGCGGCAACTCTGGGGACACGAACCGCAATCGGTGGCGACTCTGGGGACACGAACCACAATCGGCGGCGACGGCGACTCTGAGGACACGAACCGCAATCGGTGGCAACTCTGGGGACACGAATCGCAATCGGCGTCAACTGGGGACACGAACCGCAATTGGTGGCATCTCTGGGGACACGAACCGCAATCGGCGGCATCTCTGGGGACACAAACCGCAATCCGCGGCAACTCTGGAACACGAACCACAATCGGTGGCAACTCTGGAACACGAACCACAATCGGCGGCAACTCTAGGGACACGAACCGCAATTGGCGGCATACGAAAGTCAGAGCCGCAATCGGCGGCATTTGAAAGTCCGGACTGCGATCAGCAGCATTTGGAAGGCGGAGCTGTGGCAGCAGGAAAAGCCATCACGCGCCTTAACAGTTGGAGGGGGGCCAGGGACGATCGTGGGTCCGGCGCAGCTGGCTTGAAATGTGGCGACGCCCGCAGGTCCTGCAACCCTGAGGTGGAGCCCAATGGCAGCCGCGAGTCTGATGGCGCCAGGGGGCACTCCGATGGCGGCCGCGGGTCTCCTAGCGTGAATTATGTAAGCACCAGTCCAAATGGCCTCACCGGCCATGACAAAGTCCTAACCGCGCTCAGCGGCAACTCTGGGGACACGAACTGCAATCGGTGGCGACTCTGGGGACACGAACCGCAATCGGCGGTCACGGCGACTCTGGGGACACGAACCGCAATCGGCGGCGACTCTGGGGACACGAATCGCAATCGGCGTCGACTCTTGGGACACAAATCACAATCGGCGGCAACTCTGGAACACGAACCGCAATCAGCGGCAACTCTGAAACACGAACCGCAATCGGCGGCAACTCTGGAACACGAAACGCAATCAGCGGCAACTCTAGGGACACGAACAGCAATCGGCGGCATACGAAAGTCAGCGCCGCAATCGGCAGCGTTCGAAAGTCTGGACCGCGATCAGCAGCATTCGGAAGGCGGAGCTGTGGCAGCAGCAAGAGCCACCATGCGCCGCAGCAGTTGGAGCGGGGCCAGGGACAATCGCGGGTCCGGCGCAGCTGGCTTGAAATGTGGCGACGCCCGCAGGTCCTGCAACGCTGAGGTGGAGCCCAATGGCAGCCGCGAGTCTGATGGCGCCGGGGGGCACTCCGATGGCGGACGCGGGTCTGGCGTCGCGGGAGCAAAAACCAATCTCGGCCGCGGAGCCGGTGTCGCTGGAGCGAAGTCCAATGGCGGCCGCGGAGCCCATGGCGCTGGAACAAGCTCAGATGACGGACGTGGATCGGGTGTCGCAGACGGGAGCTAGTGGTGGAGGATGGTCCAAGCGCTGGTTGCTGTAGTGGTCGGATCATTCTGTCACGGATCGGATGGAGCAGGGCGATCAAATGCAGCTTGGACCAGGGTTTATTGGAGAACTCAAAGACAGACTCGGCAAACTGACATGACTTAATAAAATAACTTGACTGACTGACCGGGACGTGAGACAAGAAGACAGCAGGACATGACGACAACAAGACAGTACGACAACAACAATGATCCGACGGGGAGTGAGGGGCAGACAGGACTTAAATACAAAACACGAAACACGAGGCAGGTGACCGCGATTACATTGATTGAAGTGACACAGGAGGGGAGGGGTGACGCGAACAGAAACTATGGCAACCTAGACACATAGCAAAACTGGGGACGAGACATGACATTCAACCTTTTATTAAAACACAAACACATCCGATATAATAACACCATCAACTGCAAGCCAACAAATACAAAATTAAAACATCAATGTCGGCATAACGTGTTTCGGCTGGCAATGGCATAGCGGCAATGCTGTCTGTCACTCATTCGTTAATCTTCGCGAACGACCAATCAGCTGCGAGTGATAGATGGAGGCGGGACTTTACGAGTCAGTGACGTAATTTCCCGTTGACGAACGACTCAGTGACGCAACTTTCCGTTCACGACCGGGTGAGAGACTGTTGCCAACGGATCAGTGTGAAAGTGTTGTATTATAGAAAGAAATGTGTCAATTACCCGAGCCAATTATTATTATATAATAATGATAATAATTTCTGGGGGTGGGGGGTATTGTTTGATATGTATGGGTTGTTTTCACGGGATGTTGTGTAAAAAAAATAACGGATCAGTGTGTGTGTGTGTGTGTGTGGGGGGGTTCGTTGAACGATTCGTTTGAACGAATCTTTTGAGTGACCTGATTCTAAAGACCAGTTCACCTACAAGAACTGGAATGCGCATCACTATATTACACATTTAAGTTTTGGTGATGACGTCACCCACCTCCACATCTACTGGACAAAATATGATTGAAAGTGTACGTATATCAATACGTCATGTTGACAAAATCTTTGGTTGAAATTGGGATGGGACACATAAGCAAGGCTGCTTCATCCAGTTTCCCGTTTAGGCAAATCCTATGTTTGTTCAATGCATACGACGAAAACTGATTAAGTGCGATGAAATAAACATATCAGTCAATCAGGCAATAAATCGTGAAGGTTTACTGTAATCGGAGAAAGTACCGATTAAAAAAACGTGTGATTAAAATTAATATTTAAAATTTTTTACTTAAGAACTGCAACTTGGTAGTATGGTATTAACCTCTTTTCCAGATGGTGGGTGCAGTCTAAACATCGAATGAGGTAGACTTGAAGAGGAATGGAGAAAAAAAAATACAAGTGATATATTTATAGCCCTAATTTCCACAATGACTGGAGGTCCACTGTTAATGATGACGGAGTCAGTATTTAGTGCAGTGGCTTTGCTGGTTCATGGCAAAGTCAACACCATACAGTCCCTTTAAACCATTGCTCACTGCAGAGAAGCATTCCAAAACCATGCCTAGCCTCAGGCTGGATATCAAATTGTGTGCGTCAGATTTAGATCTGTGTGTCATTTCTGAAACACGGGGTTTGATTTATTGCAATAGTGTCTTGCATTTTACATTGCATGAACAATTGGTAAATTGGTCACAAGGTGTCATAACATCACAACAACTAGACAATACAAAGACTGCATTTGAGGGCATTTGAACATTTTTCAGTTTTTGCCTCTAAACCTCAGACTCAATGGTTCCCTTGTGTTCACAATTATGCTTCAAAAAGTCAGGAATTTTCTGAAGGTTGGAAGAGAAACCAACAACAGTAGGGGTCAGAGTCTCAAGGTTTTTCCTGAACCTTGTGAACTAAAGAAAAATTCACAAGAAATGCAATTCTCTATGTTGCACTTTCACTTTATATTGTTCTTTATTCGAAAATCTCCTGTACATGCACACACATACGCAGGCACACACACACACACACACACACACACACACACACACACACACACACATACGGTGAGAGAGAGAGAGAGAGAGAGAAAGAGAGAGAGAGACAGAGAGAGAGAGAGAGAGACACACAAACACACACACACATACACACGCACACACACACACACACACACACACACACACACACACACACTCCAACATGGACTCTTGAGACACGTTACCATAGCCACAAGAGTTCAGACAGATCTCCTTTGCTACTTAGACATGCTGACGACACTGACAAGTTGTTGGATTTGAGTAGAGACAGGCTTCCTCTTTCTAATCAGCTCAACAAGGTTTCTATTGCCGAGACAGCAATATGAGCACAAACAAAACATTTTGTGCATTTAATCCACTTCAGAAATGACAGCATTACGTTATTAACCCTATTTTGGGCATTTTGAAGACATTTAAAGTTTTCTCCGACATACATGATACATTTTTTTTTGTGTGTGCTTATTTGGCAATTGGAAAAACCGAACACAGATACTTTTTTGCAAGGTTGGGTAAATGACCGCCTAGAAAGCAGTTTTAATTATGAAACTAATACCAGTAATATTGTTATTGTTGTAACATGCATCCAGATTTCAATTGTAGTACTTTCATTGGAGGGCTGTGTTGAACAGTGACTGCTACTGTTTCCAGGAAAAAAAAGCTGTTTACGCTCTACTGCCAAGGCAAGGTTTAATCATGCATTTGAGCGTGAGAGTTTAATTTGCACGTTTCATTTGGAGTGATTGGGACTCACATAAGTCACACTGAATGCTATTTAACTGAAGGAGAGGCAGGTGGGAGACACGGAATTCTATCACTCTACCTCTCTAGTTACCAAAGCTACTGTAATTTGAGCAAAAGAAAAAAAAGAGCTGATGAATTTCGTTGGTTATGGCTGAAGGCAATAGGAGATTCCTGCAATGTACTCACAAATTCACTCCATGTTGGTTTGAAACCAACATTACAAATCTTAAAGTGAAGATTGTATTTGCTTTGGCAGATGCATGTCGCATTTATTTCTTTTATTTTCTTTTGGTTCAGCAATATGGGTATAGAAATCCAAGCATTGTGGTTGAGACTGAGACGTTTGGGTACCAAATTTTGGGTACTCATTTGGGCAGAAAGACAGCTTGATAAGATCAAACATAATTTGTCATAAAATTAAAGTTAGGTAAACATATAATAGTAACACATTTCTGTTTCATTAATGTAATAATGGCTGTTCTTTAAAATTCACTTCATATTTAACATTTCCTAATGTGACGTAGATCACTTTGTAATTAACCGTTCATGTCTGCTCCACTATTTCCATCAGTAACCTGTTCCACCAAATGCGGGTGTGCTGTTGTGTCAAGCTGCAAATCCACTATAAAGTATGAGTCTTTTGTTTTTGCAAGGTGTTTCACGGAAATTCACGAGCACCAGGATTTTATCCTTGGGCCATGCGCAAACTACCGTATTTTTCGGACTAAAACTCGCTCCGGAATATACGTCGCATTAGCCATACAATGCACAATAAAGTGAACAAAAACATATATAAGTCGCTCCAGAGTATAAGTCGCATTTTGGGGGAAATTTGTTCGACAAAATCCAGCACCAAGAACAGACATAAATGAGCATCAACAAGCTAAACGATACGGTATGTTAACGTGACAAACACAAACGAAGAGCTGAAAACGTGCCTGACGTAACATTGACAGTTATCCAACTAACTATAACATAAATAACACCTTTATCAAACCATCTGTGTCACTCCAAATCATTAAATCCATCGATCGTCCTTTATGTAAACAATGGCTAAGTGCGCGCCGCTGCCGGCGGTTGCACTTCAAATTATTCCACAGGCCCATATAATGATATATAAATTATATATCAAATAACTATTATATAAGCAATATTATTATCAAACCATCTGTGTCACTCCAATTCATTAAATCCATCAATTGTCCTATATGTCAACAACGATATATAAATGATATATCGAATAACTATTATATAAGCAATAATATTATCAAACCATCTGTGTCACTCCAAATCATTAACTCCATCGATCGTCCTTTATGTCAACAATGCTGGCCGGGTGCACGCCGCTGACGGCAGTTGCACTTCAAAATATTCCACAGGCCCATATAATTATAAACAACAATTTTATCAAACAATCTCTGTCACTCCAAGTCATTAAATTCCGTGATCGAATCCTTTGTCCTTTATGTAAAACACCGCCACGTATGCGCCGCGCCGCAGTTGCAGTTCAGATTACAGTAATATATCGGATATATCGGATAATAGAAAGTCTCTGTTGTCACTTTATCATGCGTATAATAAGATCGCTGGGAATGCAATACCAGGATGAGAATCAATGTTCTCACAGTTCAGGAGTCTTATCAAAATGAATTTTGCATAGTCATTAATTAGAAGACTTTGGCTAGATTCTTTAGGCATTTTGTTTCCCGCAATGCAATTGTTTTCCCATCATCCTCTTGGTAGAAACCTACAAAAAGAAATTGGAAGTTTTTGCCTCCACCTGCCCAAGAGTATTCAACAGTCTGTGCAAAAAACATTCAAATCAACATGCATTAACACAGATTGCATATATATATATATATATATATATATATATATATATATTGAAGGAATGAGGTCGAAATACAAAAAGTCCTGCCTCGCTACAAAAACAGATATGCTCAAACCTCATTGAATAAAGTACATAAGCAGACAAGTATATTCACATATTAAATAAATAAAAGAAACATTTGAAGCATATAATTATACCTACACACCAAATCAATAAAGAAGACATAACTAGACATTTTTGATAAGTGGTGATGAGAAAGGTTTTTATAACTTTATGATGTGATATATATATTTCTGAGGACTTTGAAATAACAAATGACTTTTGATATATTGCCTAAATACCTTAATGACCCTTAAGGAACTGTGGAATGCATGCCTGATGTTTTTTCTCTGAATCATGGACACGGCCAGAGTCGTCTTGACCGTTCAGTACTTGATTGTATCTTATGTTTTGACTAATGCTAGACGCCAGTTTTTGATTACTACTGAACGCTCTGCACAGAGGGAAATAGTTTGCCTGACAAAGCAAAGATACGGTTGAATGCGGTACGACAGTGTATGTCCAAGATTGGAGAAGAATGTTCACAGGAAGGTCACGTGGAGATAAAACCAGTGGGTGCCAGAAGGAGCCACCCGAGAACTCGGCCAAAGATGATCGCCAAGGCCGAGAGACGGGATGGAAGACAACAGCCCCCTCCACACACACACACCAACAGCCCCCCACCAACACACCGAATCGCCCATAACCAGCACCACTCCCATGGAAGCAGACTCTCCTTCGAACTTGCCCCACCCCGAAGACTCATCGCCCATCAATCCCAGCCCACAATGTGCTACTGAATATGAAACTGATCTAACAACCTTGGACTTTGCCTTTTCTGAATGGAGACTTTCCGGTCTTGAAGGGCCCAGCGCTGTATTGCACTTTCCTGAAAACAGAGCTTTTTGAACAAGAATTGTGATTGAACTCAACCAATCTGTCTAAGTCTAATTTCTGCTTCAGTGTCTTTGCATTTTCCTAAATCTGAAGAAATCAAACGAGCACGCAGTGAGTAAATTGAATAACAGGTGATTGGCAAAGGCTTTTGCCGTGAGGCGCAGATAACGCGCTCCCTAAATTGTGGACAGAATCCAACAATATATATATATATATATATATATATATATATATATACACTACCGTTCAAAAGTTTGGGGTCATCCAAACAATTTTGTGTTTTCCATGAAAAGTCACATATATTTACCACCAAATGTTGTGAAATGAATAGAAAATAGAGTCGACATTGACAAGGTTAGAAATCATGATTTGTATTTGAAATAAGATTTGTTTTACATCACACTTTGCTTTCGTCAAAGAATCCTCCATTTGCAGCAATTACGGCATTGCAGACCTTTAGCATTCTAGCTGTTAATTTGTTGAGGTAATCTGGAAAAAATGCACCCCACGCTTCCAGAAGCAGCTCCCACAAGTTGGATTGGTTGGATGGGCACTTCTTGCGTACCATACAGTCAAGCTGCTCCCACAACAGCTCAATGGGGTTCAGATCTGGTGACTGCGCTGGCCACTCCATTACCGATAGAATACCAGCTGCCTGCTTCTACTCTAAATAGTTCTCGCACAATTTGGAGGTGTGTTTGGGGTCATTGTCCTGTTGTCCTGTTCCAACGATGCCATTCCTTTGCGCTCGTGAGTCATGGCCGGAGCTCCGTCCGTTGTTACTCCACAGAGCTTGTCCCATTTAAGCCCCATCTTTGCAACTGCCTCTGACACAGCTTCAAAAATATCTTTTCCCGTCGTTGTGCCTTTTAGGCTCATCATATCAAGCAGCTCCTCCGTACAGCAAAAATTATCATCTACTCCCCGCAAAAAAATTAACAGTTGCGCGGTGTCTGTGGCATCTGTGCTCTCATCGCATGCTATTGAGTAAAAATCAAAAGCACAAGCCTTGTCTCTCAGCTGGAGTTTCACGTTCGCTGACAAGTCCTCAATTCTCCGCACCACTGTGTTTCTGGATAAGCTCACATTGTTGAAATCCGGCACTTTTTCTGGGCACATTACTTCTGTGACTTTGATGAGGCACTGCTTTATGAAATCACCGTCTGAAAACGGTTTGCCGTGCTGGGCAATAAGTTTCGCGACTTCATAACTTGCTCTTGTAGAGTTTTCCTGTGTTTTGTTGGCACGAAAAAAAAAAAACTGCTGTTGAGCTTGCAGGCTAACTGCCATTTGCTTAACTTTCTGTGCTCGTTCAGCACCGGTGTACGATGTGTAGCTCTGATGTTTGGTCTCATAGTGCCGACGGACATTATACTCTTTCATCACAGCAACATCTTCATTACGAATCAAACAGACATACTTTCCGTTGATTTCTTTGAAGAAATACTCATTTTCCCACCGTGTTTGAAATCTTATACACTCACTCGCGATTTTGCGTTTCTTTGGTGCAGCCATTTCTGGTGACTAGCGGTAAAAGTTTTTCTTCGCTTGATTTCGTTTGTTTGGCGGGCTCCATCTAGTGTTGAAACTGAGAAGTGCAACAGAGTTGAGCTCAAGCTTCTTGTGCGGGCCATATTCAATTATGTTTTCAGAATTTGCTGCGGGCCAATAAAAACTGGACCGCGGGCCAACTGCGGCCCGCGGGCCGTAGTTTGGATACCCCTGGTATAGGGCGTCGGCTCGGATGGTTATGCTCTTGTGGTATATGGTTTTTGTTGCTTCGCTGGTCTCCAAAAAACACTCGGTGGTCGGTGGCTGTTTCCAGACAAATAAACCCTTCAGGGACCCACGGCTGATTAGGAAAAGATTTTATTCAACCGATGTAAGAGTGAAGTCTTTCCAAAAAGTTTAGTGGCCCCAAGGCATGGATGTAAAAAGCCCAAGAGAGAGAGAGCGAGAGCGAGCGAGCCCGAGCTAGAACGAGCCCCCCCTTTTCTTTTGTCAGGCCCGTAGCTTTTATACCTGACAAGAAGCTGATGTCACGGCTTTGGGTAACCGCTGCAGTTTGAGTCTCAGTCTGCTTGTTTCCCCTAAAAGGTCATCCCTTCAGCTCTCCCTGGTCACGGACAACTGGCCCTTCGATCTTCTACTAAGTACCTATACATTACTGAAACTAAAGCTTCTCTGTACAGCAAAAACCGTTTGATAGTCTTACTGCTACTAGTGGATCATCTCATGCAACATACAGATACGCATAAAGTTCAAAATTCACTTCACTCTTTTCACCCCCGGGTGTCGGTCAGAACACAGGAAGAAAGATGTGGTTCAGTTTCGATTGCTTTACTGAATTATTGGTAAATAATAATAATAAATAATCATAAATTAAAAACTCTCGGAAACACACCAAATATAAGTCATCGATTGAGAGAACAAAATACATTTGCTGGCGACCGTTAGTCGGCGTTCCGCTGCGTAACGGCTACTCGTACGATGCGCGGCAAACTTAAAGGAGCGCGCCGGAGCTGTCAGTCAAACGGCGCGGACACGAAGCTAACCGCGATCAGACAAACGGCACAACAGTGGACAGTAGTAACAATGAAATGTACTGTATATACTCACTTTGAGTCAAAGACGCGCACGATCACAGCAACATACTCAGTCAATATCAGCAACCTTTAATTTACTGCTGTGCACGTGAAAATCGGTATAAATGTCTAGACCCCGAATATAAGACGACCCCCACTTTTTCAGTCTTATTTCAATGTAAAAAAACATCATCTTATATTTGGGCCAAAACGGTAATTCAGGTAAAGACGTTCGTCCCGGTCACGTGACATGTTTCCCCAGTCGAGCCCGCAAAGCTAGCAAAAATGAGTAAGAATTTATTTTGCAAAATATTTTTAAAAATAGCGATTCTCTCCCAATTACATCCATCGGTTCAGGTCAAGACGCTCGTCTCGGTCACGTGACATGTCATCTCAGTCGAGCCCGCAAAGCAAGCAAATATGAGCAAGAAACAGAAACGTTTGGAATACTTCTTCGGAAAGGGGAAAAAGCCCAATGAGGAGACGGAAGAAGAAGAGGCTAGGACTTCTAAGAAAAGGAAAGCTGCATTGAAAAGAAAATTTCTGGAGTCCTACTTAAAATATGGATTTATCGCTACAGGTTACTCTGACGCGCCAAGCCCACTCTGCATAATATGTGGCGACAGGCTAGCTAACGAGGCAATGAAACCTTCAAAACTGCTTCGGCACATGGAGACCAAGCATCCTGTATTAAAAGACAAACCTTAACCACTTCGGTGTCATTGTCTCTGATTACGCCTAGATGGGATTGACTCGTCCCCTCCGCGAGTCGTCACCTTATCGTGGTGGAGGGGTTTGCGTGCCCCTATGATCCTAGGAGCCATGTTGTCGGGGGCTTCATGCCCCTGGTAGGGTCACCCATGGCAAACGGGTCCTAGGTGAGGGGTCAGACAAAGCACGGCTCACCCAAGCCCCTTATGATGAAAAACATAAATGGACTTTGTTTTCCCTCGCCCGGACGCGGGTCACCGGGGCCTCCCTCTGGAGCCAGGCCTGGAGGCGGGGCTCGAAGACGAGCGTCTGGTGGCCGGGCCTTCGCCCATGGGGCCCGGCCAGGCATAGCCCGAAATGGAAACGTGGGTCCCCCTTCCCATGGGCTCACCACCTGTGGGAGGGGCCGAAGGGGTCGGGTGCAATGTGACCTGGGCGGCAGCCAAAGGCAGGGACCTTGGCGGTCTGATCCCCGGCTGCAGAAGCTGGCTCTTGGGACATGGAATGTCACCTCTCTGGCTGGAAAGGAGCCCGAGCTGGTGTGCGAGGCAGAAAGATTCCGACTAGATATAGTCGGACTAGCCTCCACGCACAGTTTGGGTTCCGGTACAAGCCCTCTCGAGAGGGGCTGGACTCTCTTCCACTCTGGAGTTGCCCATGGTGAGAGGCGTCGAGCAGGTGTGGGTATAGTTATTGCCCCCCGGCTGGGCGCCTGCACATTGGGGTTCACCCCGGTGAACGAGAGGGTAGCCTCCCTCTGCGTTCGGGTGGGGGGACGGGTCCTGACTGTTGTTTGTGTCTATGCACCAAACGGCAGCTCAGTGTACCCACCCTTCTTGGGGTCCCTGGAGGAAGTGCTGGAGAGCGCTCCTTCTGGGGACTCCATCGTTCTACTGGGTGACTTCAATGCTCACGTGGGCAATGACAGTGAGACCTGGAAGGGCGTGATTGGGAGGAACGGCCCCCCTGATCTGAACCCGAGCGGTGTTCTATTGTTGGACTTCTGTGCTCGACACGGATTTTCAATAATGAACACCATGTTCAAACATAAGGGTGTCCATGTGTGCACTTGGCACCAGGACACCCTAGGCCGCAGTTCGATGATCGACTTTGTAGTCGTGTCATCGGATTTGCGGCCGCATGTTTTGGACACTCGGGTGAAGAGAGGGGCGGAGCTGTCAACTGATCACCACCTGGTGGTGGGTTGGCTCCGATGGTGGGGGAAGATGCCGGTCCGACCTGGCAGACCCAAACGCTCTGTGAGGGTCTGCTGGGAACGTCTGGCAGAATCTCCTGTCAGGAAGAGCTTCAACTCCCACCTCCGGCAGAGCTTTTCCCACGTCCCGGGGGAAGCAGGGGACATTGAGTCTGAGTGGACCATGTTCCGCGCCTCCATTGTTGAGGCGGCCGACCGGAGCTGTGGCCGTAAGGTCGTTGGTGCCTGTCGTGGCGGCAATCCCCGAACCCCGCTGGTGGACACCGGCGGTAAGGGATGCCGTCAAGCTGAAGAAGGAGTCCTATCGGGCCGTTTTGGCCTGCGGGACTGCGGAGGCAGCTGACAGGTACCGGATGGCCAAGCGGAACGCGGCTTCGGCGGTTGCTGAGGCAAAAACCCGGGCGTGGGAGGAGTTTGGTGAGGCCATGGAGAATGACTTTCTTAAAGGCTCTGGGTGTTGTGGGGCTGTCATGGCTGACACGCCTCTACAACGTTGCGTGGACATCGGGGACAGTGCCTCTGTATTGGCAGACTTGGGTGGTGGTTCCCCTCTTTAAGAAGGGGGACCGGAGGGTGTGTTCCAATTACAGGGGAATCACACTCCTCAGCCTCCCTGGTAAGCTATTCAGGGGTGCTGGAGAGGAGGGTCCGTCGGGAGGTCGAACCTCGGATTCAGGAGGAGCAGTGTGGCTTTCGTCCTGGCCGTGGAACAGTGGACCAGCTCTACACCCTCGGCAGGATCCTCGAGGGGGCATGGGAGTTCGCCCAACCAGTCCACATGTGTTTTGTGGACTTGGAGAAGGCGTTCGACCGTTTCCCTCGGGAGGTTCTGTGGAGGGTGCTTCGGGAGTACGGGGTGCCGAGCCAACTGATAAGGGCGGTTCGGTCCCTGTATCACCGATGCCAGAGTCTGGTCCGCATTTCCGGCAGTAAGTCGATTTCGTTCCCAGTGAGGGTTGGACTCCGCCAAGGCTGCCCTTTGTCACCGATTCTGTTCATAATTTTTATGGACAGAATTTCTAGGCGCAGCCGAGGCGTTGAGGGGGTCCGGTTTGGGGACCTCAGCATCGCGTCTCTGCTTTTTGCAGATGACGTGGTGCTGTTGGCTTCTTCAGGCCGTGATCTCCAGCTCTCGCTGGAACGGTTCGCAGCCGAGTGTGAAGCGGTCGGGATGAGGGTCAGCACCTCCAAATCTGAGTCCATGGTCCTCGATCAGAAAAGGGTGGAGGAGTTCAAGTATCTTGGAGTCTTGTTCACGAGTGAGGGGAGGATGGAGCTTGAGATTGACAGGCGGATCGGTGCAGCGTCGGCAGTAATGCGGACCCTGTACCGGTCCGTTGTGGTGAAGAGAGAGCTGAGCCAAAAGGCAAAGCTCTCAATTTACCGGTCGATTTACGCTCCTACCCTCACCTATGGTCACGAGCTATGGGTTGTGACCGAAAGAACGAGATCTCGGATACAAGCGGCCGAAATGAGTTTTCTCCGCAGGATGTCCGGGCTCTCCCTTAGAGATAGGGTGAGAAGCGCGGTCATCCGGGAGAGACTCGGAGTAGAGTCGCTACTCCTCCATGTTGAGAGGAGCCAGATGAGGTGGCTCGGGCATCTTATCAGGATGCCTCCTGGACGCCTCCCTGGGGAGGTGTTCCGGGCATGTCCCACCGGTAGGAGACCCCGGGGACGACCCAGGACGCGCTGGAGAGACTATGTCTCTCAGCTGGCCTGGGAACGCCTTGGGATCCCCCGGGATGAGCTGGATGAAGTGGCTGGGGAGAGGGAAGTCTGGGAGTCCCTCCTAAAGCTGCTGCCCCCGCGACCCGACCCCGGATAAGCGGAAGAAGATTGATGGATGGATGGATGGATGGATGGATGGATGGATGGATGGATGGATGGATGGATGGATGGATGGATGGATGGATGGATGGATGGATGGGATTGGCTCGTTTCTGACAAACAAGCTCAGTGCTCCCACTAATGCAACGTAATGGTGAGTTTTATTTTTATGTTGTTTATACTTGTTTTTATGCCAGTCATATCATTTTATTTCATCATATTTGTATGTTTATTATAAATGTATTATTTATTAATATAAATGTACTATTTATTTATATAAAAGCCTGTGCGCGAAAATATTTCTGACACGTAACCAGTCCGTGGCGCAAAAAAGTTTGGGGACCACTGATTTAGGTCACCATTGGTGATCATCTGAGTCAGGGTTAAAACTGACTCCAACTCATCACTGGCTTGGGAGTACGGAACACTAACCCTTGAGTTAAATGACCTTGCCGCTTGCATGGCCCTCAATTCAGTATTTCAAGCTAGGGGAATTTTCAATAGTGCACAGTTTCAGCCGTTCATTCATATTTTGTAATTTTAAGTGGTGCATCTCAAATGTCGCTCAGCTCTACCACCCGCTCCTCTTTTTGACGTTCGATTTTCATGGCTGAAATGCGTTTTTGTCCACGTTTCCCTTTCGTTAATGCCACTCTTGTGATTGTTGTTAATGTTCACATACAGTTAAGGACAAAATTATTAACCCCCCCTTTTGAAAATGTCATTGTTTTTTGAACATTTCCTGACTGCTACTTACTAGAGCAATGAAATTTTAGCACAGCATTTATGAGCATATCAGATTTATTAGGAAACTTTCATTACACATAATTTTGCTCAGAAGCAGAACATTACATACAAAACCAAAAAATACCATGGTCAAAATTATTAGCCCTGTGGGAGTAATGGTTGATCTGTTGAGTTATATTCCAAACCACTGGTCTAACAAGTTGTTAAAACTTTGCCAAGCTCTCAATGATTGACCTGAAATCAAATCTAGAGGTTGCTTTCAATATTACGTTTGGCTGAAGTTTACCTGTGGTTCACATTAGTCTGCAATCATGGTGAAAGGAAAAGAAATTAGTCTTAACTTAAGAAAAAGAATTGTTGATGGTCACAAGGAAGGAGAAGGTTATACAAGTATATCAAAGCAATTCAAAGTCTCAAGAACTGCCGTCAGAAGCATTATAAAGAAGTTCAAGGAATTTCACACAGTACAGAACAACAAAGGCAGAGGCAGGAAGCGCAAGATTTCAAAATCTTTGGAAAGAAAGGTAGTCAGAGATGTATCGAAAGATCCACGCACAACTGCCAAGACATTAGTTAATGACTTGGGGAAGTCTGGAATAGATGTCTCAAGGAAGACAGTCACAAGAGCCCTGCACAGAAATGGTCTGCGAGGGTGCAGACCAAGAGGAACTCCACTCCTTCAAAAGAGACACCTTTAAGCGAGATTGCAGTATGCTTGGGACAACATGGAGAAAGGTGATCAATATTGGAAGCGTGTTCTGTGGTCAGATGAGACTAAACTGGAGCTGTTTGGTCACCGAGATGTAGCCTTTGTTTGGAGGAAGAAGGGAGAAGCATACAACCCTAAGAACACTGTCCCGACTGTGAAACACGGAGGTGGGAGCATTATGCTTTGGGGGTGCTTCAGTGCAGCTGGCACTGGGAATCTTGTCAGGATAGAAGGAATCATGAAGAAAGAAGATTATGAGAAGATTTTGAGGGAAAACCTTAAACAGTCTGCTTCGAAGCTGGGTTTTGGTCGTCGTTTTGTGTTTCAGTATGACAATGACCCGAAACATACATCGATAATGGTGAAGGAATACCTTCAGAAGAGCAAAGACAATGTTCTGAAGTGGCCTGCACAAAGCCCAGATTTAAACCCCATCGAAAACTTATGGAAACAATTTAAGACCAGAGTTCACGTCAGATGACCATCAAACCTGGAGGAACTTGTGAGAGTTGCCAGGGAAGAATGGGCTGCAGTTCCTCAGGAGACCTGTCTTAAGCTTGTTGAGAACTATACAAAACGACTGCAAGCTGTTGTCCAGCAAAAAGGATACACAATTGACTATTGATGTTAGGGGGGGCTAATAATTTTG
Organism: Syngnathus floridae; assembly: GCF_059516105.1. Lineage (NCBI taxonomy): Eukaryota > Metazoa > Chordata > Actinopteri > Syngnathiformes > Syngnathidae > Syngnathus > Syngnathus floridae. The sequence goes on along the minus strand of NC_142420.1, from coordinate 12,814,923 downwards.
ACCATGGTATTTTTTGGTTTTGTATGTAATGTTCTGCTTCTGAGCAAAATTATGTGTAATAAAGGTTTCCTAATAAATCTGATATGCCCATAAATGCTGTGCTAAAATTTCATTGCTCTAGTAAGTAGCAGTCTGGAAATATTCAAAAAATAATGAAATTTCCAAAGGGGGGCTAATAATTTTGTCCTTAACTGTATCTCTTTCCTGGGTTTTCTATCTTGACTAAACCTAATCCATTTCCTCTGCAGAACTTTTGTCTGCGTGGAAGAAATACGTTTTAATTTTCTGCATCATTTGTCACTTAATCATCGGCCATTAAAGCCAAGGCGGCTTTTCTGTCTTTTTTTGGCCTGCTGTCCTGTATACGGCACCCTTTTTAGTGGAAGAAAAGTGCTGTTACTATTAGTTAAAATTAGGCATGGGTATCAGATCACTAAGCTAATTAATTAATGTACGAGTAAAAACAAATGAAAACATTCAACGCAAAATGTGACTGATCAGACAGGACAGCCAAATGAAGAATGCTGAAACGAATGCTGTATTCAAATCATTGCTGTATTCAAATCATATTCAAACTTCCACTTTATTTGATATTGCTGTATTCAAATCATACCCTAGTAAAATTTCTGATTTCTTCTGATTCTCTCTTTTTATGATTATGGTAGTATTATAAGTCGTACTGTAGTAATGTAGATTGTGAGTCGAGCAGTGAAACCTTGGTCGTAATTGGGACGGGACTAGATAAGCAGAATTGCTTCAAGACGTTTCCCTTTTCGAAAAGTCATCTAAAACAAAATGTGAAATGAAGTTGTAATCAGTGTGTCATACTTGCCGAAATAAAAAATAAATTAAAATCAAGCAGCAAAAGCTGTGTGAAGCTGCATTGGACACATCAAGTTTTGGGTGAAAGGCCCAGACAAACAACTCGTCTATTGCTGCACCACTTTACCAGAAATCCACTGTGAAAGCAGTTTTTCTTCAGTGACTTGGTGAATTCAACAGCCCAAAAAAATGTATATATATATATTTTTTCATTTGACTGGTCATCATTAGTAAACACCATTCACTTTGTTGCAAGCTCAAGTTATAAATACCCCATTGTGCAAGCCTGCACACAATGATGTGTCTTGTCCACTAGTGTCCAACTGTGGTGCTCGGGGACTGCTGTCCTGCATGATTGAGATGTTCTCCTCCTCCAACACACCTGATTCAAATGATCAGACATGTTATAAGGCTCCTGCAGAGCTTACTGGCTGCACACAGTACTTCAAGTAAAATACATCCACTATGCATTCAAAATGTTGCTGTCAATAATATACAGTAACAATGTCTCTTAGAGATAAACTAGAGCCAAAAGCTTTTATGAAACTATCAGAGAAATACATGTCATAGTTACATCCCTTTCCTTCTATTGATTGTGGATCCCTGTTGTGATCTGTTCAGTGATGTGATATGTTTAGGTTTACAGTATTTATCTCCCCAGAATGCAATACACTTACATTGCAACATGAATTATTAAATAAAGTACATCATACTAATACAGTACAATTTAAAAAATGGGATCTGTATTATTAAAGGAATGAGAGCAAAATAAATATTTGAATAAAGTATGTCCCTAGAAAGGTGGAGAGGAGATAAATCTCGTTCTTTAATTCATATATCTAGTGAAAGAAAGATAAGTCACTGAAAAATGTATACTCTTTGGGGGCATGTAGGAGAGGAATGGATGTTTATTTACGCTCTTCATTGCTGTGGTGGAGATGTGGTATTCCTGCAGAGATGAGATGCAGCAGGGAGATATGGATTGAATCAAAGTATAGAGTATGTTAGAGTAGGTAAACATTTTTGAGTGACATTCTTTCCCTCTGCACAGCTGTGTATACTCGCTGAGTCCTCTGTCAACCTGCCAGGATTCTGTAAAAGCAGGATACTGAGATGGATGGTACTATACCAGAATCATCCTATTTATCTTTTCCAGTTTCAGTTGATCCTTGAACTTAACTTGTTTTAATATTTGGTCTGTGCACACACTTCCTGTCTGAAGTTGTCCCCCCCCCCCCCCAATGAAACACATCAACTGTAAGAGATACTATTGTGTTGACATCTCAAAACGATGCACTCCATGCACTCTCTTTCCTCTTAACCCTGTTCATACAAACATTCACAGTGTCATGATAGGTTACAGAGCAGAACTGCAGTTAGTAGAGCTTCTTTATATGACCCCTCTCAGACCTCCTGCAGTGGGGCTGGTGTTTAATCAATCCTTTGGCTTCAACTCCCAGCAGGCCCATGACTCCCTGACTCTGCCATCTGTGTCGGCCCTGGGTACACAGAATTCATGCTCTATTATAAGATACTTGTCCTTGAGTCTTCTCCAGTTTTTCAAGCTATGTGATTTTAGCTGACCAAGCTACACAGACTTTTTTTTACACACACACACACACGCACGCACGCACGCACGCACGCACGCACGCACGCACGCACGCACACACACACACACACACATGCACACACATATCGACAGGTACGCGCACACGCATGCAACCATGCGGACACAGTATACACGCACGCACACATGCTCACACACACACATACGCATACAGAGCTTGTCACACGTATTTCTGAGATGGGAACAAAATCTCCTGGTGAACAAGTGTGCAGGACTAAGAAGACAAAGAAAGCAGTGAGCAGCGTCTCTCATCTAAATCTGTTTACGGTTCACGAACTAGACTAAAGAATTATATTCCCACAGAAATGAACCTCTCCCACAATTATGTGAAACTTGGCTTCTACAGTAGCAAACCATTCCAAAACCAACACTGCATTTTCTTGATGGGTTTTGTCTGTTGCCATGGTTTTAACTCTCATTACAGTACAGTAATCTCTCATTTAAAATGGATAATTGGTTCCAAGATCACCTGGAATAGGTGAAAATCCGCGAAGCAGTAGTGTCACCCTCTCATTTTTCAAAGTCAAAAGTCAAAGTCTGCTTTATTGTCAATTTCTTCACATGTCAAGACACACAAAGAGATCGAAATTACGATTCCAACTATCCCACGGTGACAAGACATATTACACAATATACATACAAGTAAACGGCATAAAAGTAAAAACAAGAAGGCACAAACAATGAATAAATAAGAGCGATGAATAAATAATAAATAAACAAATAACATGAATAAATAAATAAATAAATAAATAAATAAATAAATAAGAGGAGCAAAAATGGAGCAAGTGTGCATACAGCAGACAGTCAGAATATAGCGCAAAAGTACAGGACGTTATGCAGCCGAGGGTGGAGGGGGGAGAGAGTTCAGGATCCTAACAGCCTGGAGTATGAAGCTGTTGGTGAGTCTGGAGGTGCGGTAGCGCAGGCTTCTGTACCTCTTCCCAGAGGGCAGAAGATCAAACAAAGAGTGAGCGGGGTGACTCACATCACACACGATCGTGGTCACCTTGCGTGTGAGATGGGAGGTGTAAATGTCCTTCAGGGAGGGGAGTGAAGCACCAATAATCTTACCAGCTGTGTTCAATATGCGCTGCAAGGCCTTCATGTTGTATTTAGTGCAGCTACCACCCCACACAGCGATACAACTGGAGAGGAGAAGTGGTGCCACGGTAGAATGTGGTCACGATGGCCGGAGGAACACTTGCTCGCCTGAGTTTCCGCAGGGAGTACAGACGGCGCTGAGCTTTCTTCGCCAGTGATGCAGTGTTGGTGGTCCAGGAGAGGACCTCACTGATGTGCACCCCCAGGAATCTGGTGCTGCTCACTCTCTCCACCACAGTACCGTCGATGGTCAGTGGCAGGTGTTGGGCGTGAGTCTTCCGGAAGTCAACAACAATCTCCTTGGTCTTGTTGACGTTCAGCAGGAGGTTGTTGTCCCTGCACCACGTGGCCAGAAGGTCGACCTCCGACCTGTATTGAGTCTCGTCGCCCTCGCTGATGAGATCCACTAGAGTCGTGTCGTCGGTATATTTCAGCACGCGGTTGCTGCTGTAGGTTGCAGTTTTTAACATACATACATTTTTTGTGTATCAATAAATGTATATTAAACTTTATAAGTGCATATCATAAGAATATTTAATAGTTTCAAACATCTATCCATCCATTTTCTATACCCCTTGTCCCAATTGGGGTCGCGGGCGTGCTGGAGCCTATCCTAGCAGTTATTGGGCAGTAGGCAGGGGACACCCTGAACCAGTTGCCAGCTGATTGCAGAGCACACAGAGACGAACAACCATCCGCACTCACACCTAGGGGCAATTTGGAGTGCTTAATCAGCCTACCAAGCATGTTTTTTGGGATGTGGGAGGAAACTGGAGTGTCTGGAGAAAACCCACAGGGGCACAGGGAGAACATGCAAACTCCATACCAGGAGGGTCAGAGGTGGAATCGAACCGGCACCCTCGTAACTGTGAGGCGGACGTGCTTACCAGTGCTTCACCGAGCCGACCCTAGTTTCAAACAGGTAAATACTCTATTCATAGTATAAATGACATACAGAAAATAATGTATAATGAATATAAATATGATACGTGTATGTAACATATGTAGATGTCTAAAGTATACGTACTATAAATATGTTTTTAGGACTCTTTTTACTCCAGAAGAAGGAGTCCTATCGGGCGGTTTTGGCCTGCGGGACTCCGGAGGCAGCTGACAGGTATCGGATGGCCAAGCGGAACGCGGCTTCGGCGGTTGCTGAGGCAAAAACCCGGGCGTGGGAGGAGTTTGGTGAGGCCATGGAGAATGACTTCCGGACGGCTTCGAGGAAATTCTGGTCCACCATCCGGCGTCTCAGAAGGGGGAAGCAGTGAAACGTCAACACTGTTTACAGTGGGGATGGCGTGCTGCTGACCTCGACTCGGGACGTCGTGAGTCGGTGGGGAGAATACTTCGAAGACCTCCTCAATTCCATCGACACGCCTTCCGTTGAGGAAGCAGGGCCTGGTGCGAGTACAGGTTTCTCTATATATGCCCTGCAGTTGACTGGCAACTAGTTCACGGTGTCCCCCGTCAACAGGCATAGCCCCCAGCGCGCCCGCGACCCTCGTGAGGAGAAGCAGTTCAGAAAACAGATGGAAGGATGACTATAAAAATGTAGATGACAATAAACGTGCTTTATGTTGGCCTGTAAACTTCATCTGTACATAAACGAAATTACTGTTGCTTCATACCAAATTGAATCCTATGTTCTATGAGTAGGTAAACCATTCTCAAAGGCCACAAAGGTAGACAACAAGGAGTGAAAAATTGCTGTTTGTCCAAGTCAACGCTGTATAGTAAATCTACCGTGCACATCACTGAAGGTAAGGGTAAGTGTACAGGCAATGTACAGACCGGTGGATCACAGGTGGAGTTTTAGCTTAAACAGAATGGAATCCTTGTTTAATTAATTATTGAGCATATACTGCCCCATTTTACCTAAAATACATTACAAAGCTCAAGATTAGATAACGATCAGAATTGGGGCCTTTTGAAAAATCGATACTAGACATTACTTCATGGCAGCAAGTTGATTTAAGATTTGGCAAATATTCATCAAAAAACTCCACTAACAGATTAAGATATTGAGAGACGCTGAATGCTTGGTGCTGTTGTGATTTGTTTGTATATTAGTAGCATCTTTATGCAAAAACTACTCAACCCATTTCCCAAAATTTTAAAGGGATGGAGCAAAACAGCCCGTAGAAAGAAGAAAAATTTTGTCAAGGGTCGGATAAAAGTACTGCAACCGTGCATCATCAGTATTTATATAATTATACAGTATATAATTTTGTATGGAAGGATGGCATAGCAACAGTTCACCTTAAGTTTAAAAATAAAGAAAAACAATGTATTTTTCTTTCAAAAAACTTTTATCATCCTCTATAAATATGGTAGCCTGGTAAATCATGGACAAACAACAATCAAAATAATACTGTAGTCTACTGAATTTTACCCCTACTGAATTTCCCCCCACTTTCATTTCTATTTGGATGTAACCATTTGGCTTCAACTGGATTCATGTTGGTCATTTTTTATTTAAAGTTAGATATTTACTCCAATTTACTATATCCTTTGTCCACTCCACATCATAGTACATAATCCTTTGGTAAAATAAGAATGACGTATGACAGAAATGCATTAGGTCATTGAATCATGCTGTTTGCTCTCTGTGTGTGGCTTCTGTGCTTGAGAGGCTTTTTTCATTACGCAGTCTATCAACATGGCAAATAAGAACTGCGTACCCTCCTGACCTGGCCACTGACCCAGATAAGCTATGCAAACACACTGTGAAGTGGCTCATGCAATTTCAGTCATATGACACTACAGACTAAGCATACTAAGACTTACTCCCTCTGCACTGACAGATGCTACCTGTACTCTTGTAATGGTGGTATGAATGTTTTTCTGACAGAACAAAAGAGAAAATAATGGTGTTTCAAGCTCAGGATAAGGTTTTGTGAGTTATTGTGTGTATAGTGATGGGAGAAACCAGACCGTTTCGATGTTGGATTTGATTACTTTTTGGGCCATTTTAGACACTTAACATTGATATGTATTAAACAGTAATATGTATACGTGAATTAATTAAAAAAAGACACTTTACTTTGCCAAAAGGATCATAATTGATTAATAGTTGATTAATATCATTCATCAAAATGAATGTCCTGACAGAAAACAAAACAAAAACACCATCACAGAAATCAATACATCTCCCATATAGCATTAAATTTGGGGCTTGGGATGCTTGCAGCAATTCTCCTTCCCACAGGTCAGCTTGTTAGCTGCAGAGGGAGTCCAAAAAAAATTAACCTCGTTAAATATCTAAAAACTTTCAACAACTCTCATCCAAATGTATGTGTGCATTTCTACTTATGCCCACTTTAACCATTGAGAATATAAAACATCCATCCATTCATTTTCCACACCGCTTATCCTGTTCAGGGTCATGGGGGGAGCCAGATCCCATCCCAACTCACCAACTTATAGGTTCACAGCCAGTGAATTGAATTTTTTAATTGATCCATCCATCCATCCATCCATCCATCCATCCATCCATCCATCCATCCATCCATCCATCTATCCATCCATCCATCCATCCATCCATCCATCTTCTTCCGCTTATCCGGGGTCGGGTAGCGGAGGCAGCAGCTTTAGGAGGGACTCCCAGACTTCCCTCTCCCTAGCCACTTCATGCAGCTCATCCCGGGGGATCCCAAGGCGTTCCCAGGCCAGCTGAGAGACATAGTCACTGCAGCGCGTCCTGGGTCGTCTCCAGAGTCTCCTACCGTCGGGACATGCCCGGAACACCTCCCCAAGGAGGCGTCCAGGAAACATCCTGGTGAGATGCCCGAGCCACCTCATCTGGCTCCTCTCAACGTGGAGGAGCAGCGGCTCTACTCCGAGTCTCTCCCGGATAACCGAGCTTCTCACCTTATCTCTAAGGGACAGCTCGGACACCCTGCGTAGGAAACTCATTTTGGCCGCTTGTATCCTGGATCTCGTTCTTTCGGTCACGACCCATAGCTCGTGACCATAGGTGAGGGTAGAAGCATAGATCGACCGGTAAATCAAGAGCTTTGCCTTTTGGCTCAGCTCTCTCTTCACCATTACAGACCGGTACAGAGTCCGAATTGCTGCTATCGCTGCACCAATCCGCCTGTCGATCTCGCGCTCCAACCTGCCCTCACTCGTGAACAAGACCCCAAGATACTTGAACTCCTCCACTTGGGGCAGGATCTCATCCCTGATCCGAAGAGGGCATTCCACCCTTTTCCGACCGAGGACCATGGACTCGGATTTGGAGGTGCTGACCCTCATCCCGACCGCTTCACACTCGGCTGCGAACCGCTCCAGTGAAAGCTGGAGATCACGGCTTGAAGAAGCCAACACCACCACGTCGTCTGCAAAAAGCAGAGACGCGATGCTGAGGTCCCCAAACCGGTCACCCTCAACACCTTAGCTGGGCCTAGAAATTCTATCAATAAAAATTATGAACAGAATCTGTGACAAAGGGCAGCCTTGGCGGAGTCCAACCCTCACTGGGAACAAATCTGACTTACTGCCGGAAATGCGGACCAAACTCTGGCATTGGTGATACAGGGACCGAACCGCCCTTATCAGTTGGCTTGGCACCCCGTACTCCCGAAGCACCCTCCACGGAACCTGCCGAGGGACACGGTCGAACGCCTTCTCCAAGTCCACAAAACACGTGGACTGGTTGGGCGAACGCCCATGCCCCTTGAGGATCCTGCCAAGGGTGTAGAGCTGGTCCACTGTTCCACGGCCAGGACAAAAGCCACACTGCTCCTCCTAAATCCAAGGTTCAACCTCCCGACGGACCCTCCTGAATAGACCTTACCAGGGAGGCTGAGGATCGTGATTCCCCTGTAATTGGAACACACCCTCCGGTCCCCCTTCTTAAAGAGGGGAACCACCACCCCAGTCTGCCAATCCAGAGGCACCGTCTTCGAAGTATTCTCCCCACCGACTCACAACATCCCGAGTCGAGGTCAGCAGCACGCCATCTCCACTGTAAACAGTGTTGACGTTGCACTGCTTCCCCCTCCTGAGACGCCGGATGCTGGACCAGAATTTCCTCAAAGCCGTCTGGAAGTCATTCTCCATGGCCTCGCCAAACTCCTCCTACGCCCGGGTTTTTGCCTCAGCAACCGCCGAAGCCGCGATCCGCCTGGCCATCCTGTACCTGTCAGCTGCCGCCGGAGTCCTGCAGGCCAAAACGGCCCGATAGGACTCCTTCTTCAGCTTGACGGCATCCCATACCGCCGGTGTCCACCAGCGTTTTCTGGGAATGCTGCCAGCACCAACTGTTAGGGTTGATAGAGTAGTTTCATCCTCTGCTTATGTTGGAATGTAACCTGAAATAATTAACCAAACTTGTCCTGTCTTGACAAAGTAGTAGAACAAAGTGCTAAGATTGTTTGAACTGATTGACCAGCTGCAGAGAAAGCAATCTAAGTTGTTCTGTTTCCCCCAACGTCGTAAAAGACCCCCTGCTATGCTTTGACCGGAGTCCAGGGGCTTCAACCTGATCCTTTCCACTCTCACCCCCACCCTGCTTTTTCTCAATAAAAACTCTCTTGCAAGAATCCAAAGTTAGACTTCATTCGATCATCACTGTATGCACAGCGACGAAAGACTCTCCACTTGCAAGTGCAAGTGAAAAGATAATGGGAATCAACCTCCCATCCATCCAAGACTTGTACCTGTCCAGGACCAGGAAACGTGCAAGTAACATCTCAACAGACCCTTCGCACCCAGGTTGCAGCCTGTTTGAATTACTCCCCTCCGGACGGCGTTATAGAGCTCTGTACACTAAAACCAGCAGACACAGAGACAGCTTCTTCTAAAATAAGTTAGAGTGAACACCACTCTAACACCAACGACCTTACGGCCACAGCTCCGGTCGGCTGCCTCAACAATGGAGGCGTGGAACATGGTCCACTCGGACTCAATGTCCCCCGCCTCCCCCGGGACGTGGTAAAAGTGGAGGTGGGAGTTGAAGCTCTTCCTGACAGGGGATTCTGCCAGACATTCCCAGTTGACCCTCACAGAGCGTTTGGGCCTGCCAGGTCGGACCGGCATCTTCCCCCACCATCGGAGCCAACCCACCACCAGGTGGTGATCAGTTGACAGCTCCGCCCCTCTCTTCACCCGAGTGTCCAAAACTTTCGGCCGCAAATCCGATGACACGACTACAAAGTCGATCATCGAACTGCGGCCTAGGGTGTCTTGGTGCCAAGTGCACACATCATCATCATCATCATCATCATCATCGGTTTAGAGTCCGTTTTCCAGGCGCCGCTGGGTTGGAATGGGTTCTTGAAATGGCTTTCTTCCACCGGGAACGGTCCATGGCCATCTCGTGGTTGATTCCGAGTGCCTTCATTTCGGCTGACACGGTCATCTGCCAGGTATTTTTAGGTCGGCCACTGGGTCTTGTTCCCTCTACATTATATGACATAACTTTCTTCACCCAGTCGTTCTCGTCCTTCCTCACTACATGTCTGTACCATCGCAGTCTGCCTCTCCTCACCACATCCACTATGGCCTCCACTCCCATCTTCTTTCTCAGCTCTGCACTGTTTTTTTTCTCCCTCATTGACACACCACACATCCATCTGATCATCCTCATTTCTGCTCTGTTTACTTTGTCTTCATGTTCTGTTTTCAGGGCCCATGCCTCACTTCCGTACGTCATACTACTTCTGACGCAGGCTGAGTACACTTGGCCTCTCATCTTCAGGGATGGGGCCTTAGATGTTAAGAAGGGCATGAGTTCCCTGAATTTCTTCCACCCGCTTCTCACCCTTGTTGTCACTGCTAGGTCCACCCCCCCATCAGTGTTAAGCATGTCCACCACCTCATACATCTCCCCATCTACTATGAGCCCCTCTTGCTCAGCTGGGTCTGCTTGGGCGACTTCTCCCCTGCACCGCTTGCATTTGAAGGTCTCACTTGCAGCTAGTAGGCTGCCTTTTACTCCGCTGCATTTCCGGTGTACCCATCTCTGACAACCCTTGCACTGGATAGAGTTAGCTTGCACTCCCTTCCCGCAAACTCCACATGGCCATGCTTCTGACTGTGGTACCACTCCCAGGCCAGCACCACCGACCATGACCTTTGATTTTGCCGCATTCACCTTCTTTCCTTTCACTTCTAGGCAGGTCTTCCAGGCTGCTAGCTTCCTACCTAGGTCTTCTCGACTGTGAGCCATCAATACCAGGTCATCCGCGTAGAACAGCTCCCATGGTAGTCCACCCCTCACTTCCCTCGATACCACATCCATGACGATAGCAAACAATAATGGGCTGAGCACTGATCCCTGGTGCACCCCTACCCTTACTTCAAACCCATTACTGGACACATGGACACCCTTATGCTTCAACATGGTGTTTATTATAGAAAATCCGTGTCGAGCACAGAAGTCCAATAATAGAGCACCGCTCGGGTTCAGATCGGGGGGACAGTTCTTCCCAATCACGCCCTTCCAGGTCGCACTGTCATTGCCCATGTGACCAATGTAGTCACCCAGTAGAACACTGGAGTCCCTAGAAGGAGCGCTCTCCAGCACTTCCTCCAAGGACTCCAAGAAGGGTGGGTACTCTGCCGTTTGGTGTATAGACACAAACAACAGTCAGGACCCGTCCCCCCACCCGAAGGCGGAAGGAGGCTACACTCTCGTTCACCGGGGTGAACCCCAATGTGCAGGCGCCCAGCCGGGGGGCAATAAGTATGCCCACACTTGCGCTACGCCTCTCACCGTGGGCAACTCCAGAGTGGAAGAGAGTCCAGCCCCTCTCGAGAGGGCTTGTACCAGAGCCCAAACTACGTGTGGAGGCAAGTCCGACTATGTCTAGTCGGAACTTTTCTGCCTCGCACACCAGCTCGGGCTCCTTTCCAGCCAGAAAGGTGACATTCCATGTCCCAAGAGCCAGCTTCTGCAGCCGGGGATCGGACCGCCAAGGTCCCCGCCTTTTGCCGCCGCCCAGCTCACTTTGCACCCAACCCCTTTGGCCCCTCCCACAGGTGGTGAGCCCATGGGAAGGGGGACCCACGTTTTCTTTTCGGGCTGTGCCCGGCCGAGCCCAATGGGTGAAGGCCCGGCCACCAGGCGCTCGCCTTCGAGCCCCACCTCCAGACCTGGCTCCAGAGGGGGCCCCCGGTGACCCACATCCGGACGAGGGAAATCTAAGTAGATTTTTTTAATTGAGCAACCAGGCAAACTCAAATTGACAGTGTCACTGAGTGGGAATCAATCCTGGGCTGCCCGCACACAAGTCAGGCAAGTCCATCCGTATAACATCAGTGACAATATAAAAATAAGCATTCTAATATTTTAAATTTTATGATGGTTAAAAGGCTTTATCTCATAGTGCATATCTCAAGCCATTGAAAAAAAGCTTAATGTCCATAAAAATAAAATATTGGGGCAATCGTTTATCTGTAGTAATTTTTAAAAATAACACAAAAAAATGTGTTATTTGTAATGTTACTGTATATTAACAATGTTAAATGGATTTTATTTCTTTCAAAGATTTTATTGGAAAATTAATTATCATTCATTAACACAACTGAACAAAAGTATGGAAAACTGTAACCGATAAGTACCAATATCGTTTCACATATTTTTCGGACTATAAGTTGCTCAGAACATAGGTCACATTAGCCATAAAATGCACAATAACGTGAAAAAACCCCATAAATAAGTCTCTCCGGAGTATAAGTCGCATTTTGTGGCAAATTTATTTGACAAAATCCAACACCAAGAACAGACATGAACGAGCAACAACAAGCTACACGATAGGTATGCTAACGTGACATAAACACAAACAAAGAGCTGAGAACAGGCCTGACGTAACATTCAAAGTTATTCAAATAACTATTACATAAATAACACGTTTATAAAACCATCTGTGTCACTCCAATTCATTAAATCCATCGATCGTCCTTTATGTCAACAATGGGTTGACGGTGCTTGCGCCTCAAAATATTCCACAGGCCCATATAATGATATATAAATTATATATCAAATAACTATTATATAAGCAATAATATTATCAAACCATCTGTGTCACTTCAAATCATTAAATCCATCGATCAAATTCCTTGTCCTTTGTCAACAACGCCCCGCGTGCGCCCTGACGTCAGCCTTGTTGTTATTCCACAGATCTAGTATATAACTATATTGTAGCGTTAACAAAGTACAAGGAAAGACGTGGGTTTGGTAAACGGCTCTTTATTTAACAAAACAAGAGTTCAACGAGCAGACAACTACTGAAGTGTAACGATAAAAACATATACAAGTTGCTACACGAAATAAAATATATCAAATAACTACAACATGAATAGTTCATGTGGACTTCCATCCCCGGAGGTGGCACTTCCAGACACGGAGGTGGTGGAGAGCTCCATAGAATAGCACCGGGCGTGCGTAAAAGCCATGTCCGAGCCCCATCCACCGTCCTCGGACAGCCACCCGGCCGAGCGCCTGCCCCCGACTTCCATCCACAGAGGTGAAAGAGAGCTCCGTAGAGTAGGACCGGGCGTGCGTAAAAGCCTTGTCCGAGCCCCATCCATCGTCCCCGGACAGCCACCCGGCCGAGCGCCAGCCCCCAACTTCCATCCACGGAGGTGAAAGAGAGTTCCGTAGAGTAGGACCAGGCGTGCGAAAAAGCCATAATAGTTTTTCAAACCTTCTGTGTCACTCCAAATCATTAAATCCTTCAAACTCTTCGTCCTCCGTGTCACTTACAAACAAAGCCGCTAATGATACAGGTAGTATGTTGGGCCCTTCGTCATCTTTGTCATCCCGTGATCGAATCTTTGTCCTTGATATAAACAACCGCCGTGCCGCTGACGTCGCTTGAAATTCAAATTACAGTAATCCCTTGCTACATCGCGGTTCGTTTATTGCAGTTTCCCTTTATTTTGTTTTTGAATTTTGAAAATCTGTGAAAAAATTCATATGTAAGTCGTTCCTCAGTATAAATTGCCCCCCCCACACCCAAACTATGAAAATAAACACGATTTATAGTCCGAAAAATACGGTACCAAGAATCAGAACTGAACCGCTCTCTAGTTAAAATAGGTACAGTATTTTCTGCACTACAATGCGCTGGATTATAAAGGGCACCTTCATTGAATTTTTTTATTTTACAAATAATTTCATATCTAGGGCGTACCGGATTAAAACGCGCATAGAATAGAAGATACTGCATCAAACTGGGGTTGACTAGCATAGCGTTTTGCGTTGTTTTGTGTGGCTTCTGCCACACAGAGACGCAATATGTAGACCCATTGAATCAATCAGAGGACATTACGTTTTACGTAGATCAGGGCGGTGAACTCATCAGAGGACGTACCTCCGCCACCATTGAAAAATAAATACCCACTAAAATGGCGTAGACAAACAGACATGCTTACCGGGCACAATTAGAGCTTTTTGAAAAGCCAGGATGATTGCAGAAGAGCAACGTGAGAACGACGAGACAATGACGAGAGGAAAAGTTAAACATATTTAACTTGCAAACTTGCCCAACTATTTTATTTGGATACAGAAGATGAGGACCTGGACGAATTTGCAGATGAATATCGATTAACAATAATTTGAGTACAGTAGAGTACATGGTGAAATATAGTCGACCAAAAAAACGCATTATTTTGTTCAGGAAATGACACACTCTTCGAAGTGTAATAACTCAGTCATTTATAAATACTTTTTTACTTTCAACCGCTAAAAATGTTCAATGGCATGAGGCATATCCATGCATATGTATTAGTCATGTACAGTGGAGCCTCGGTTTTCGAACACAAAGTTCCAGAAGGCTGTTCGAGAAGTGAATCGTTCGAATTCCGAATAATATTTTCCCATTACAAATAATGAAAAAAAAAGTACCGTAATTTCCGGACTATAAACCGCGACTTTTTCCCAAAATTTTTGACCCTTATAGTCAGGTGCGGCTTATATAAGATTTTTTTCATGATTTATATGATGACTTGATCACTTTTACTCTTAACACTATTATATACAGTATAAGCTACAAAACAACCTGACAAATAACTCGTTTTCAAATCAGACGAGTAAAAACTGGTCAAATATTTAAAAAAAAAAGATATTATTAAAAGTGAAGACAATTTGCAATTCTAGTAATGACACACGAATTTGATGCACAATTTGTCTTCGTGGGCCACATAGAATGATGTGGCGGGCCGTATCTGGCCCCCGGGCCTTGAGTTTGACACCTGTGCTCTAAACCCTTTCTCTTACTCTGCCATGTCACTCAGAGATTAGACAAAGCAGTGGCGCTGTTTGGACCATCTGCATTGTATTAAAAACTAATCAATCAGCATTTAAATTCAATTCTTCTGACATTTTGCTCACCCAAAACAAGTTATAATGAATGTGAACTTTTAATGCATTTTATTCAGAAGGTTACTTTGAACCTTAAACGGCGGCGCGGCGTACTTATGGATTTTTACGGCCTCCGGCCTCCAGGGGGCGCTCTAGCAGGAAGCAAGAGCGAGACAGGCGAAGAAGAGATAATGCGTCGAAGAAGACGTTTGTGTTTACATTTCGCGCATGACGCAGTACGCGATCAAGACGGACATTACTGAAAGGAAGCCTTTATACACAAACCGTCATCATGGGGGACAAAAGAAATGCATATGATGCCTCTTTTAAGCTAGAGGCAGTCGATGTTGATGACATTGTGTTGTGGCACCCTTTTCTTTATTTCGTGGACCCTCATCATGGAAAATGCTAGAAGAAATGGATAAAAACAACGACGAAAGAGATGCTGAGAAAGTGTGTGGCGAAGGATATCTAACGCTATTCCAATCGGAAATTGAGGAGGAAGACTTCGACGGTTTCAGTGCACAGGAGGAAGATGAAGACGATGAAGCTCTTTTTTTACTTTTACTTTAACCAGCCCTTTTAGTATTGTGCTACCGTGTTGCTGCTGTGTTACCGCCGCGTCTCAGTGACTTTTACCGGTATGTTTTATTTACTGAGAAAGTGTGTGGCGAAGCATATCTAACGCTATTCCAATCGGAAATTGAGAAGGAAGACTTCGACGGTTTCAGTGCACAGGAGGAAGATGAAGACGATGAAGCTCTTTTTTTTTAACTTTTACTTTAACCAGCCTTGTTAGTGCTGTGCTACCGTGTTGCTGCGGTACCACTGCCGTGTCACAAGCAGTGTTTGGAAAGAAATGTTAAGGTATGTTATTAAAGCTTTAAAAAAAACTTTCTGTGTCCAGTCTTTCTTTGCTAATAACTCGCGTGCACACTTCCGCGTTGCTGCGGTACTACTGCTGCGTCACAGGCAATGTTTAGAAAGACATGTTAAAGCATGTTATTAAAACGTTAAAAAGGCTTTCTATGTACTGTCTTTCTTTGTAAAAAAACTTGTGTGTTGATGTTGATGACATTATCTTATGTCTACTCTGGAGCGTACTTATGGATTTTTACGGCCTCTGGTCTTCAGGGGGCACTCTAGCAGGAAGCAAGAGCGAGACAGATGAAGAAGAGATAATGCGCCGAAGAAGACGTGATCGTCTCGTGCATCACGCACACACCCGCATTCACACAAAGACAGGAAGCTTTTATACACAAACCGTCATTATGGGGGACAAAAGAAATGCATATGATGCCGCTTTTAAGCTATACGTGTCGCTCACTAGTTTAATGTAATTTAGCGCTTCGTGCATGAATAAGATTAGCATGAACAGACCCTCTTCACACTCGAAGAAGTGCATAAAAGCGACGACGAAAGAGAGACTGAGAAAGTGTGAGGCGAAGGATATCTAACGCTATTCCAATCGGACACTAAGGAGGAAGACTTCGATGGTTTCAGTGCACAGAAGGAAGATGAAGACGGCTCTTTTTTTACTTTTACTGGTATGTTTTTTTTAACCAGCCCTGTTAGTGCTGTGCTACCGTGTTGCTGCTGTGTTGCTGCTGTGTTACCGCCGCGTCTCAGTGACTTTACTGTGTTACTTCCGTGTTGCTGCGGTATTACTGCCGCGTCACAGGCAGTGTTTGGAAAGAAATGTTAAGGTATGTTATTAAAGCTTTAAAAAAAAACTTTCTGCGTCCAGTCTTTCTTTGCTAATAACTCGCGTGCACACTTCCGCGTTGCTGCGGTACTACTGCTGCGTCACAGGCAATGTTTAGAAAGACATGTTCAAGTATGTTATTAAAACCTTAAAAAGGCTTTCTATGTACTGTACTCTTTGTAAAAAAACTCGTGTGCATGTGCGGCTTATAGTCCGGTGCGGCTTATGTAGGAAAAAAACTAAAATATCCCTGAATTTTAGCTGGTGCGGTTTATAATCCGGTGCGGTTTATAGTCCGGCAATTACGGTAATCCGTTCCAAGCAAAAAAAAAAAAAAAACGCCTTTTTTCGGCATTTTTTCATTTGCGCATTTTTGTCCAATCGCACAACTGCAGCGCACCGCCGAACGCGCAACCGTAGCGCGTCGCCGACCGCGCAACTGCATCGCGCTGGTCGCATTATTGTGACAGAGCCGTCACTGAAATTTAGAAAATATTTTTAAAGTCCCGCTGTACTTTCCAAAATTTAAGTGGACATCAGTGCGCAGGGAGCTTAATTTGGTCCGATCGCGCAACTGCAGCGTGCCGGGCGCTCAGTGTCGCATTGTTTTAGGAGCGTCTTTGTGTTTTCGGATGGCTTTACTGCTCCCACTTGCTTTCTTCGGAGGCATGATTAGAGTTGACACAATCCTTAGAGTCACGAGAACGTAATAACGAACGGAGTCAGTTGGCATGCGAGTCCTCTTGGCCGCCACGGTGAGTCGCTCTCTGTTTCTGTCTTATTTTGCGTGTTTTCTGTGTCCTCTGCTGTCCATCCCGGATCACTTTTACCAGAGAAGCACTGTTAAACATCGGTCAGTCTTCTTCTGGTATTTTCTCTCCTGTTCTCTCTGATTCAGACTGTTTGTCGGAGATTTTTGCCGGAGCGGCGGTGCTATACAAGCTAGCGCGACGGCGGCGACGCGGAAAACGAGCCGGAGCCCTCGTAAAGCTGAGGCAGAGAGGGTTCCGTTCTGCCCTACCGTCAATTTATCTGGCGAATGTCCGTTCCCTGGCGAACAAGATGGATGAACTGCTGCTCCTCACTTCAAGGAACACGGACTTCAGCAGATCCGCCGCGCTGTGTTTTGTTGAAACGTGGCTTAGCGAACGAACCCCCCACCACGCCATGGAGCTAGCTGGGTTTCGGCTAAATCGTGCAGATCGCAGCGCGGAGCTCTCCGGAAAATCAAAGGGAGGTGGTCTCTGTTTCTACATTAATGAACGTTGGTGTACTGATGTCACGGTGTTGAAAGAGTTTTGCAGCCCTCTCCTAGAAACACTTTTCATAAACTGCCGGCCGTTCTATTCACCGCGGGAGTTCTCTTCGATCGTCATGGCGGCTGTTTACATTCCACAGCACGCACGTGCGAGTGAAGCCACGCAGATGCTGGCTGACCAGGTGGCAGACATGGAGAAACTTCTACCAAATTCACTAATCATTGTTCTGGGTGATCTTAACAGGGCGAACCTCACACACGAACTCCCCAGATACAGACAGCACATAACGTGTCCCACCAGAGGGGCACAGACGCTGGACCACTGCTACACCGTAATTAAGGATGCATACCACTCTGTGGCTCGTGCAGCTTTAGGACTCTCGGACCACTGTCTAGTTCATCTGATCCCGGCCTACAGACAGAAACTAAAAACGTCTAAGCCTGCGGTGAGGACTGTGAGGAAGCGGACAGTGGAGTCAAGGCAGGACTGCCAAGCCTGCTTTGACTGCACCGATTGGAGAGTTTTTGAAGCTGCTACTTCAGACCTGCATGAACTCACTGACACTGTCACATCATATATCAGTTTTTGTGAGGATCTGTGTGTGCAGACTAAGACCTTCTGCACGTACAACAACGACAAACCTTGGTTTACACCGAACCTCAGGAGGCTGCGCAAAGTCAAGGAGGAGGCCTACAGGAGTGGCGACCGGGACCTGTTCAAGCAGACCAGAAACACACTGAACCGAGAGGTCAGGAAAGCCAGGAGGTGTTACGGGGAGAGCCTGGAGAGACACCTCTCTGCCAATCCTGATCCCTCAACAGTGTGGAAGGCCTGCAGAGCATCACGGGCTTCAAGAAACAAACCCCCCGTCCTGTGGAGAGCCCAAGGCTCGCTAACCAGCTAAACAGGTTCTACTGCAGGTTTGATCGGTCCTCCCACACAACGGGACCTCCTGCAGCACAATCTACATACTCACCTCCCCCCACAACTGCTCTGTCCACACCTCCATCACCGTGGTCACCGACTCTCTCTCTTGCAGAGGCCGCTTCCGCACTCCAGATCCGCGAGGAGGAAGTGCGCCAGATGTTCCTGAGACAAAAGATCAGGAAGGCACCAGGCCCAGACGGCGTGTCACCTTCCTGCTTGAAAGTCTGCGCTGAGCAGCTGGCACCCACCTTTCCACGGACCTTCAATCATTCCCTGGAGCTGCGTGAGGTGCCCTCGTGCTTCAAGAGCTCCACCATCGTTCCAGTGGCCAAGAAGCCCGCCATCACAGGTTTGAATGACTATAGACCTGTCGCACTGACATCTGTGGTCATGAAATCTTTCGAACCACCTGAAGGATGTCACGGGCCCCCTGCTTGACCCCCTCCAGTTTGCCTACCAGGCAAACAGGTCGGTGGATGATGCGGTCAACATGGGACTGCACTACATTCTGCAACACCTGGACACCCCAGGAACGTACGCCAGGATCCTGTTTGTGGACTTCAGCTCGGCGTTCAACGCCATCGCTCCTGACATCCTCCAACAGAAGCTCATCCAGCTCGCGGTGCCTGCCTCCACCTGTCAGTGGATCACCAGCTTCCTGACCAACAGGAGACAGCGTGTGAGGCTAGGTAGCATCACATCTGACACCCGGACCACCAATATTGGAGCCCCTCAGGGGTGCGTCCTCTCCCCACTGCTCTTCTCTCACTACACC
The DNA here is from genome assembly GCF_059516105.1 of Syngnathus floridae. Classification (NCBI taxonomy): domain Eukaryota; kingdom Metazoa; phylum Chordata; class Actinopteri; order Syngnathiformes; family Syngnathidae; genus Syngnathus; species Syngnathus floridae. Next base: position 12,795,393 of record NC_142420.1, on the reverse strand, counting down.
AACGATTTCTCCGCAGGTGACTCTCCTGTGAAGCTCCTGAAGTATGCAGACGACACCACTCTCATCGGACTGAACCAGAACGGTGACGAGACTGCGTACAGACAGGAGGTGGAGCGGCTGGTCCACTGGTGCAGCCAAAACCACCTGGAGCTGAACCCGCTCAAGACCGTGGAGATGACAGTGGACTTCAGGCGAGGCCCTTCACCACTTTCACTCCTCACTATCCGCAGTAATACTATTCTCTCCACGGACACCTTCAAGTTCCTGGGAACCACAATCTCTCGGGACCTGAAATGGACCAGCCACGTAGACTCTGTCCGGAAGAAGGCCCAGCAGAGGCTGTACTTCCTGAGACAGCTCAAGAATTTCAACCTGCCGCGGGAGCTGCTGAAGACCTTCTACACTGCCATCATCCAGTCTGTCCTCTGCACCTCCATCACTGTCTGGTTTGGATCGGCCTCCAAACAAGACAAGCACAGACTGCAACGGACAATAAGGACTGCAGAAAAGATAATTGGAATCAACCTCCCATCTATCCAAGACTTGTACCTGTCCAGGACCAGGAAACGTGCAAGTAACATCTCAACAGACCCTTCGCACCCAGGTTGCAGCCTGTTTGAACTACTCCCCTCCGGACGCCGTTATAGAGCTCTGTACACTAAAACCAGCAGACACAGAGACAGCTTCTTCCCCAGGCTGTCGCTCTGATGAACTCACACCACTCTTCGAGACTCAGAGTCATTACTGTGCAATAACATCCTGCTCTCCACACCTTTTTTTTAAATTGTCTACACTGTTTGTACTATGTGTCCTCTCTGCATCCATTGCAGCCTGGTCATCCTAGAAGAGGGACCCTTCCATCTGTGGTCTCTTCTCAAGGTTTCTCATTTCCCCTAGCTGGAGTTTTGAGTTTTTCCTTGCCCTCTTGGGAGTTTAAGATCAGGGGATGTTTGAGAATATCTTCCATTTCCATATGTCCTGAGTGTTGTTGTTAGTCACCTGAATGTTGAACAGAGGCTGTGATTTACCGAATTCAAATTCCTTGTTTGGCCCGCTCAAACATGGCGAATAAAAACTCTTGAATCTTGAATCTTGAATGATGAAGGTCTGTTCATGCTAATTTTATTCATGCATAAAGCGCTAAGTTACATTTAACTAGCGAGCTACACATGTGGCATCTGAGTGGATGTGACCGGGAAATAAATACAGAAAAGGGTGACGCAACAAAATATCATCAACAATGGCCCAGTGCCCCCTAGTGACCGGAAGAAACCTCTACAGTGCCTGAGCGGCTCTCATACATTAGTCAATGGCCAAATCGACTGCCTTTAACGTAAAAGTGGCATCATATACATTTGTTATGTCCCCCATAATGAGGGTTTGTGTATAAAGGCTTCCTTTCTTCAGTAATGGCCGTCTTGATCTCGTTCTGTCTCTTCTTTGTGTCAATTATACGGCACTATTTGCCTGGCGGATGGACACGCGAGCAACACACCACTCTTCTCCCCAGTGAACGTGTCACATATCCTTCTGCCCAGCAAAGCGGTGCCGCACAACAGCGGTCCACAGCCTTTTTACGAGTGTATAAGTGATCGAGTCATCACAAAAATCACAAAAAATCCATAGATATGGCACTCCGGACGACAAGCCGCAGGGTTCAAAACTTGCCAAAAAAGTAGCGGTTTATAGTCCGGAAATTACGGTAATTACATTGTCACGGAAGGGATTCGTTTGGTAATGGTGTGAAATACACTCATAAACATGCCATTTACAGTTGCCAAAATTTTGCAAAAGACCGAAGGGAGGGTAAAAAATATTAAACCAATGCACTATAAAGAATATCTAACTGAGAAATGACGGCATGGTGCCATTTTGACTTTTCACATATTCTTAACGCGTGAAATTTCAGCTCCTTAGTGTTTTTTTTTTCAATGTTTGGCCTTTGATGAAATGCCTTATATGTGAAAAAATGTCCAGAAAATGGACAGATACTGCACAAGGGTTAAACAGTAGAATAAAGTACAACCGAACTCACTGTGACGTTTTTTTTTTGTTTACCGTAAATCATGGCATGCATGTGTGTGGATTAAATAACAAAATGGACCCCGCAATTGAGTTTGTGCCTTTTTACCCGAAGCGCCTTATGGGGCGGAAAATATGGTTATAGTATTGATGAAGTGTCGGAGTCCACACCTAGTAAAAGTTCATCATTTTTGCAAGGGCCCAGCTCCCTGACTCATTCATTCAATCCACACTAAAACACCTTCAGTGCCTCACAAACAGTTGGAATTAAGAAAATTTCAGCAGCAAGGCGTATAACACAACTACAGTTCAGGGCAAAAGCATTTTTTGTTCCTGTTTTTTAAAAATACATTGCTGTAACAAGCAGTGATTATGCAGATGTACAACGTGAATTGGTTTTTAGAATCATTTAATGGTTGACTGTCTGCATTGTTTTGAAGGTGTCTGAATGTGGTTGGAGAAATGAGTTAAGGAGTGTAAAGCTGCACACAGACATGACAGGGAGCAGATGTCTATGACGGGAAGAGAAAGCTTGCCTTTACAGGATGAAGGCAAACAGTTGGATGGACAGTCGGTTGACAACTGAAAAAAAAATATCGATGTCATTGATTTATCAATGTCGACTCGGTCATGAGTGGCTACTACAAAGAAATCTGGTCATTTAATCCTTAGCGGCCAGCATTATTGCAGAGCTTCAAGAAAGGAGGGAAGCCTATCAGTGCGTCTCTGCAGTCTGTCAGTGCTCAGACCATACGCTGCACACAGCATCAATTGGCTTGCGCGGCTGTCATCATAGAAGAAAGACCCTTTTAAAGATGGTGCACAAGAAAGCCTGCAAACAGTTGGACAAAGACGTGCAGATTACGAACATATAGATGACTGGAACCATGTCATGTTACCAAACAGACACCATATTGTCATGTCTGCTTAGAAAATGAAACAAACTTTTATATTGTAAACTGAATGGTTAATTATCAAGTGTTTTTATAAACAATCACTTGTGATCTTCTTCCTGTTGGCCCCATTACCAAATTCTCTTACATACACTACAGGGTCTTATAGGCAGTAACATTTCATAAAACGGTTGCAAAAATCTACTTTACACAACTCAAGGCTTGCTACAATACACTATTGCTAAGGTGGTAGGGGTGGGGCGGCACTTGTACCACTGAATGCCAACAAACTCCCGTTTTGAGAAATTACTGATACCATGACAGCTGTCCCAGTGATGGTTGTCAGACATTTTTAGAGGAATTCCTGAAAATCTATGTAAAATTTGAAGTTAAGAATGAGAGTAACGATCCGGGGCAATGAAGAAGGAGTATTAAGCAGTCTTTGCCTTAGAGCAGTGGTTGCTGGAGTTGCTCAGTTCAGCAAGTTTTCATAAACACATTCCTTAATATGTGTAATGTCATTTTAAACTAACTGATTTCTTTTTACAACTACATCATAGGGCCATACACAATCTCAGCTTATTTTAACGATACCATTTATTTATTTATTTATTTATTTATAAAAACAAAATACAGTAATTCCTTATTCAACACAAATGAGTTGCATGGGCTGTTTGAAAAATGAATTTTCCACCTCTGACTTGCAGCCTGTGATCAGCTAACTAGCATACACACGAGGCGCATAGACCATAGCAGCGCGATGACACGAAGATAAATGTTTCTTGCGATGCGATTATTTTTTTAAATTACTTTTTATAGTCTTTAGCGCCAGAACTATTTTAGTCAAGCTACCCACCAGTACAACTTCAAAATAAAAGTGTGACAAGTAGGACTGCACATGGATATTAATATGCAATGTCACTTTAAAACGAAGACAAATCTGCTGGATGAGAGCCTTTGTAATTCATATTTAGTAGAGTAGATTATTTCAATGCATTTGATTTCTATAATTGACAGCAAATTTTGTATTTCACTCTGTCTTTGATGATGCAGATGCAAATCTCAATCAAACGACGGTCACACTGTTTGGGAGCGCTTTCAGCAGGGCTATGTTTTGCTGTCAGACAAAAATAAAAGAAAGAATAAAGGAAACCTAGGCAGTGAGAAGAATATGTTGTCATACTCTCTATCCTCGCTGCCACTTTTCAGAAGCTATTGTTCTCAGTGGGATATTTGTTTTCTTTTCCTGTCTAGAGATGATAAAGGAGAGCAAAGTCATATCTCCAGCTCATTTTCAGCAAAGCACAGAAACTGTGAAAAATGATCCTCACACACGTTTCGCCTTGCATTCCACTGGACCACGATTTACATGGCTGCACTGTTGAATCCATTTGAAGAATTGTCTGCTTTTATGTATATTTCTTTTATTCACACACAGTCATCTGTCAAGGTTACGGGTTTGAGTCCCTGATTTGATTCCAAAACAGTGAACCCAAATTGCTTTTAATGCTGCCTCGTCAGTAGTTGAATGAAGTGACAGTATCAAACTGCTTTGATCACCTTTTAAGTTAGAAAAGTAAACGCTTATGTACCATAATTTCAGAACTATCCTTTATTGAAAGTCTGGATTTCATTGTCGAGAATCTTTAAATCATAATTTAATCAACGAGACAAATGACAATTACCAGTTATTGCACATTTTTATTTTATCAATATTGTTTACACTATTCCAAATATTATTTTGTTAGGTTCATGGCTATACACATTGTTTATGCTTTGTCCTTTTGTATCATTGTGTAATATATTGCAACTTGTCAAAGATCCAAGTACGTTGGAGAATGTCGAAAAAAAAAGAAATATTACATAAAAAGTAACAAAAAGACTGCTTTACACAAAATGCGACTTACAAGTAGGAAAATTAGCTTGTAGCAAAAGAAACAACCTCTACCAATAAGGGGAAACCTGTCTGTAAAAAGACCAAAAACAAAACAAATATGAAACTACAAGAAAAAGAAAAAGAAAAAGAAAAGCAAGTTTTGCAAAAGCCTTATAATTATTACTCATTCCAACAAGGGATACATCTGAAACAGCTCGGACAGGGACTCTCGATGACCAGACTTTGGTATCCCTTGAGTTAAGGGTTGTCAGGAAGACGCAAAAACTTACAGAAGTGGAAAAGTATCAAAATGGAAAAAACTGGCCAACAAGGAGTACATGAAAAACACAGAAGCAAGACAGGATTCGGTTTATAGCAATCAGCATCAACAAAGGAACAAGACTGGAACTGATTCCCAATGGCATCCAAATGTGCCTCGTTGCTCTTGTGACGAACAGGGCAGGACAACCACTTGCAGGACCAGTCTGTTTTTATTATTGAAAGAAAGGGGGAAGCGGGAGGCTGGATCGCAGACAAAGTAGGTGTAGTGACAAAGAGAGGTGGATGCCAGCTGGTAACTCGAGCGAAGCTGCGGCTGGTAGCTGGCCATGGAGCGACAAGCTGGTGTGCAGCAGGATCAAACTTGGTAGAGAGAGAGGCAGAGCTGTGAAGCAGGGTCCAGCGCGAGGATGTGGTTGGGGACAAGCGAGTGGTCAGGCCATGGTCAGCAGCAAGCAGACCATTAATACATTTGTTCAGAGTGGGATGAGTCAGTAAACGGGCAAGGTCGGCAATGGGAGTCAGTCGAAGAGTGAGCAGTGAGCATACAGGCAGCATCACAAACTAACAAATAGGTGGTGGGAGAGGTGTGCTTAAATCGGTAACAAGGCGCAAGTGACAGACTGAGTGTTGATTGACGGGGGCATGGTTGTGAAATGATGAGTGACTGGGAAAGGTAACGGCAGGGTGGCAGGGAGCACAGGCACGGTACAGGTCTACACATACTTGTTCACTGTGCAACCTCTAGAAATGATTGTGGACTGGATTGTAGTAAAATCAAAAGACCGTGGAAAGAGTCAAACTTGCTGAACCTTTTTTTCAGGTATATTTTCATCCTGAGTGCCAAGAGTTCAAGCAGCAGAGCTCAGGGGTGCAGAATACTGATGCCTGACAGGCAACGCATGGATAAGTCTGTCTGGTGGGCGAACGAGACGCCAGATGGGTGGCGTCAGTCAGGTGTCATCTCGGATGACAGTTGAGAAATTAGCACGACCACAGCACTCATACTGCCGGGACGAGGACAGGTAGCGAGAATGGATCCAGCGCCACCGGGATGAGATCAGATGGTGGCCGTGGGTCCAGTGCAACTGGGACAAAGTCAGATGGTGGCCGCGGGTCCAGCGCTGCCGGGACGAGGTCAAATGGCGGCAAGGGTCCAGCGCCGCCGGGGCGAGGTCAGAAGACAGCAGTGGGCCCAGCACCGCTTGAACAGGGTCAGATGATGGCCGCAGGTCCAGTGGCGCCAGGGTAAGGTCAGACGGCAACCGTGGGTCCAGCGCCGCTGTGATTAGTTCAGGTGAAGGATGCAAGATCCGCACCGCTGAAACGAGGTCAGATGGCGGAAGCAGGATCTGGATGAGGATTTAAGGCAGACATAAGCTCAGCAGCAAGGCAGGCAGTGGCAGTCACAGAGTCTAAACCACAGGCGGCGGCTTCGAGGAGTCAGAATCTTAGACAACGGTGTTCGGGAAGTCAGAACAGCAGACGGCCTTCGAGGAGTTAGAACTGCAGACTGTGGCATTCGGGGAGTCAGAAACACAGACAGCAGCGTTCGGGGAGTCAGAACTACAGGCAGCGGCAGTCGAATAATCTGAACCGCAGGCAGAGGCGTTCGGGGAGTCAGAACTGCAGGCAGCGGCTTCGAGGAGTCAGAACCATAGACGACGGCGTTCGGGAAGTCAGAACTGCAGACGGCTGCGTTCGGGGAATCAGAACTACAGGCAGCGACAGTCGAAAGATCAGAACCGCGGGCAGCGGCGTTCGGGGAGTCAGAACCGTGAGCAACGGTGTTCGGAGAGTCAGATCCGTGGACAGCGGCATTCGCAGAGTCAGAACCGCGCACAGCGGCGTTCGGAGAGTCAGAACCATGCACAGCAGAGTTCGGAGAGTCAGAACCACGCGCAAAGACGTTCGAAGAGTCAAAACAGTATGCAGCAGCGTTTAGAGAGTCAGAACCGCATGCAGCAGAATTCGGCTGGTCCGGCGCCGTCGAAACAGGATCAGATGATGTCTGCGGGTCTGGTTGAGCGGGTGGCAAGCATAGCGTAGTTAAGAATGGGTAAGCGTTCAGGAGGGGCAGCAATCAGGGTTAGACGGGTCAGTGCACGGGCAAGGTTGGCAACGTGAGTCGGACGGACTGAGCACAGTGAGCTTATGAGTGCCATCACGGACAGACTGAAAAGGATGGTTGGGATCTTGGGGTTTAAATTGCGTGATCTAATGAGCAGGAACAGGTGCTGGTGTTTAACTAATTACGTCCGCAGGGCTGTAAACGATTGACATCAATGAGGAAAAAATACCATCTGAGTGGCAGGTGGCACAGGCACATGACGTGTGGGTTCGTTCCGAGTTACTCGTACCGGTTTTCCTCCCTCATTCCAAAGACATATATGGTCGGCTGATTGAGCACTCTAAATTGTCTGTCAGTGGTTATTCGTCTACGTGTGCCCTATGATTGGCTGGCAACCCGTTCAGGGTGTCTCTCCCCTACTGCTCAAAGTTGGTTGGGATAGGCTCCAGTGCGCCCGCAACCCTAATGAGTACAAGTGGCTCAGAAAAAGAATGAAAAACACAAAAACGATTGCTAAAACGAATTAATACTGTTTGTACAAGGAAAGCATATTTTAACTTATACAGTTGCACTTTTTTATTCCATCCATCCATCCATCCACCCATCCACCCATCCATCCATCCATCCATCCATCCATCCATCCATCCATCCATCCATCCATCCATCCATCCATCCATCCATCCATCCACCTTCTTCCGCTTATCCAGGGTCTGGTCGCGGTGGCAGCAGCTTCAGGAGGGACTCCCAGACTTTCCTCTCCCCAGCCACTTCGTCCAGCTCATCCCGGGGGATTCCAAGGCATTCCCAGGCCAGCTAAGAGACATAGTCTCTCCAGTGCGTCCTGGGTCGTCCACGGGGTCTCCTGCCAGTGGGAAATGACCGTAAGACCTCCCCAGGGAGGCGTCCAGCAGGCATCCTGGTGAGATGCCCGAGCCACCTCATCTGGCTCCTCTCAACATGGAGGAGCAGCGGCTCTACTCCGAGTGTCTCCCAGATGACCGAGCTTCTCACCCTATCTCTAAGGGAGCGCCCGGACACCCTGCGGCGGGAACTAATTTCCGCCGCTTGTATCTGGGATCTTGTTCTTTCGGTCATGACCCATAGCTCGTGACCATAGGTGAGGGTAGGAGTGTAGATCGACCGGTAAATTGAGAGCTTTGCCTTTTTGGTCAGCTCTCTCACCACGACGGACCGGTACATAGTCCGCATGACAGCCGACGCTGCACCGATCCGCCTGTCGATCTCACGCTCCATCCTGCTCTTGCTCGTGAACAAGGCCCCAAGATACTTGAACTCCACTTGGGGCAGGATCTCATCCCTGACCCGGAGAGGGCATTTTTCGACTGAGGACCATGGTCTCAGACTTGGACGTGCTGACCCTCATCCCGACTGCTTCACACTTGGCTGCGAACTGCTCTCGCTCGGGGTCATGATTTGAAGAAGCCAACAGCACTACATCATCTGCAAAAAGCAGAGATGCAAAACTGAGGTCATCAGACCGGACACGCTCAATGCCTCGGCTGTGCCTAGAAATTCTGTCCATAAAAGTTATGAACAGAATTGGTGAAAAAGGACAGCCTTGGCGGAGTCCAACCCTCACTGGCAACGAATCCGACTTACTCCCGGAAATGCGGACCAAACTCTGGAATCGATGATACAGGGATCGAACCGCCCTTATCAGTTGGTTCGGCACCCCGTACTCCCGAAGCACCCACCACAGAACTTCCCGAGGGACACGGTCGAACGCCTTCTCCAAGTCTACAAAACACATGTGGACTGGTTGAGTGAACTCCCATGCACCCTTGAGGATCCTGCCGAGGGTATAGAGCTGGTCCGCTGGTCCACTGTTCCACGGCCAGGACGAAAAACACACTGCTCCTCCTGAATCAGAGATTCGACCTCCCGACGGACCCTCCTCCCCAGCACCCCTGGATAAACCTTACCAGGGAGGCTGAGGAGTGTGATTCCTCTGTAGTAGGAACACACCCTCCGGTCCCCTTTCTTAAAGAGGGGAACCACCACCCAAGTCTGCCTATCCAGTGGCACCGTCCCCGATGTCCACGCAATGTTGTAGAGGCGTGTCAGCCATGACGGCCCACAACATCCAGAGCCTTTAAAAACTCTGGGGGACTCTCGTCCACCCCTGGGGCCTTGCCCCTGAGGAGTTTTTAACTACCTCAGTGACTTCGACCCCAGAGATTGGAAAGTCCACCTCAGAGTCTCCAGGCTCTGCTTCCACAATGGAAGGTGTTAGGGTGGAATTGAGGAGGTCTTCGAAGTATTCTCCCCACGACTCACGACGTCTCGAGTCGAGGTCAGCAGCATGCCATCTCCACTGTAAACAGTGTTGACGGTGCACTGCATCCTCCTCCTGAGACCCCGGATGGTGGACCAGAATTTCCTCGATGCTGTCCAGAAGTCATTCTCCATAGCCTCGCCAAACTCCTCCCACGCCCGGGTTTTTGCCTCAGCAACCGCCGAAGCCGCGTTCCGCTTGGCCATTCGATAACTGTCAGCTGCCTCCGGAGTCCCGCAGGCCAAAACGGCCCGATAGGACTCCTTGTGACTCAATGTCCCCCATCTTCCCCGGGACGTGGGAAAAGCTCTGCCGGAGGTGGGAGTTGAAGCTCTTCCTTACAGGGGATTCTACCAGACGTTCCCAGCAGACCCTCACAGAGCGTTTGGGTCTACCAGGTCGGACCGGCATCTTCCCCCACCATCTGAGCCAACCCACCACCAGGTGGTGATCAGTTGACAGCTCCGCCCCTCTCTTCACCCGAGTGTCCAAAACATGTGGCCGGAAATCCAATGACACGACTACAAAATCAATCAACGAACTGCGGCCTAGGGTGTCCTGGTGCCAAGTGCACACATGGACACCTTTATGTTTGAACATGGTGTTCATTATCGACAATCCGTGTCGGGCACAGAAGTCCAATAATAGACACAAACAACAGTCAGGACCCGTCCCCCCACCCGAAGACGGAGGGAGGCTACCCTCTCGTTCACCGGGGTGAACCCCGATGTGCAAGCACCCAGCCGGGGGGCAATAAGTATAACCACACCTGCTCGACGCCTCTCACCGTGGGCAACAACTCTCGAGTGGAAGAGAGTCCAGCCCCTCTCGAGAGGGCTTGTACCGGAACCCAAACGGTGTGTGGAAGCAAGTTCGACTAAGTGTAGTTGGAACTTTTCGGCCTCGCACACCAGCTCGGACTCCTTTCCTAAGAGCCAGCTTCTGCAGCCGAGATTGGACCGCCAAGGTCCCTGCTTTTGGCCGCTGCCCAGCTTACTTTGCATCCGACCCCTTTGGCCCCTCCCACAGGTGATGAGCCCATGGGAAGGGTGTTTCCTTTTCGGGCTGTGCCCGGCTGGGCCCCATGGGCAAAGGCCGAGCCACCAGACGCTCGCCTTTGAGCCCCACCGACCGGTTGATGAGAAAGAAGTTTTATACATTATAAAATCATGTAAAAATAAAACATTTACAGATGGGAATGATGTTGATATGGCCTTAATTAAGGAAGTTGTTGATGGCGTGGTAAATCCTCTGACATACATCGGTAATTTGTCCCTTAAAACAGGTACCTCCCCAAGCAAAATGAAAACAGCTAAGGTTATCCCACTGTATAAAACAGGAGATAAACATCTCTTTACAAATTATAGACTTGTTACTCTATTATGTCAATTCACTGAAATCCTGGAGAAGCTTTTCATTGTGAGACTGTATAGCTTCACTGAGGAACACACCTTGCTAACTGACAGCCAATATGGATTCAGAACAAATAGCTCAACAATTATGGCACTAATAGATTTGACGGAATAAATAAATAACTGTACTGACAACAGAAGCTCATCCAGCTCGCGGTGCCTGCCTCCACCTGTCAGTGGATCACCAGCTTCCTGACCAACAGGAGACAGCGTGTGAGGCTGGGGAGCATCACATCTGACACTCTGACTACCAACACTGGAGCCCCTCAGGGGTGCGTCCTCTCCCCACTGCTCTTCTCCCTCTACACCAACGATTTCTCCGCAAGTGACTCTTCTGTGAAGCTCCTGAAGTATGCAGACGACACCACTCTCATCGGACTGATCCAGAACGGTGATGAGACTGCATACAGACAGGAGGTGGAGCGGCTGGTCCACTGGTGCAGCCAAAACCACCTGGACCTGAACCCGCTCAAGACCGTGGAGATGACAGTGGACTTCAGGCGAGGCCCTTCACCACTTTCACCCCTCACTATCCGCAGTAATACTATTCTCTCATCAGACACCTTCAAGTTCCTGGGAACCACAATCTCTCGGGACCTGAAATGGACCGGCCACATAGACTCTGTCCGGAAGAAGGCCCAGCAGAGGCTGTACTTCCTGAGACAGCTCAAGAAGTTCAACCTGCCGCGGGAGCTGCTGAAGACCTTCTACACTGCCATCATCCAGTCTGTCCTCTGCACCTCCATCACTGTCTGGTTTGGATCGGCCTCCAAACAAGACAAGCACAGACTGCAACGGACAATAAGGACTGCAGAAAAGATCATTGGAATCAACCTCCCATCTATTCAAGACTTGTACCTGACCAGGACCAGGAAACGTGCAAGTAACATCTCAACAGACCCTTCACACCCAGGTTGCAGCCTGTTTGAACTACTCCCCTCCGGACGCCGTTATAGAGCTCTGTACACTAAAACCAGCAGACACAGAGACAGCTTCTTCCCCCAGGCTGTCGCTCTGATGAACTCACACCACTCTTAGAGTCTCAGAGTCATTACTGTGCAATAACATCCTGCTTTCCACACCTTTTTTGTTTACACTGTTTGTACAATGTGTCCTCTCTGCATCCATTGCAGCCTGGTCATCCTAGAAGAGGGACCCTCCCATCTGTGGACTTTTCTCAAGGTTTCTCATTTCCCATAGCTGGAGTTTTGAGTTTTTCCTTGCCCTCTTGGGAGTTTAAGATCTGGGGATGTTTGAGAATATCTTTCGTTCTTCACATGTGCTGAGTGTTGTTGTTAGTCACCTAAATGTTGAACAGAGGCTGTGATTTACCGAAGTCAAATTCCTTGTTTGGCACGCTCAAACATGGCGAATAAAAAACTCTTGAATCTCTTGAATCTTGAATCTCTTGAATAAGGAATATGCGGTAGGAGTATTTATTGATTTGAAAAACCTTTTGATACCATTGACCATACATATTATTGTATAAAATGGAAAGATATGGGATGAGAGGTGTAGCATTGAGCTGGTTAAAAAGTTACATTACTAATAGACAACAGTTTGTTAAGATGGGTAATCATATATCATCATGCCTCGACATTACCTGTGGAGTCCCACAGGGGTCAGTGTTGGGCCCCATATTATTTATTCTATACATAAATTTTATTTGTAAGGTGTCAACTATCTTTAAATGTATTATTTTGGCGGACGACACCAACATCTTTTGTTCTGGAAATAACTTAAAGAATCTATTGGAGAATACTACAACTGAATTGTCCAAACTAAAAATATGGTTTGACATTAATAAATTATCATTGAATATGGACAAAGCCAAACTGATTTATAAGATCACATTTTTAGGAGCAAAACTAGACTATAAATTCTGTTGGAAACCTCATATAAGATACGTTAGAACCAAAGTAGCAAGGAGTATTGCAGTACTGTGCAGTGCAAAACATATTCTGGAGCAGAGAATGTTGTATACTCTGTATTGTTGTCTTGTCGTACCATATTTGACTTACTGTGTATATGGGGAAATGCATACATATATAAGCACTTTAAAACCATTAATTATACTCCAGAAAAAAGCTATAAGAAGGTTGGATTTCGAGATCATATAAATAATTTGTTTTTAAAATCAAACGCTTTAAAGCTAATGGACTTATTCAAATTTAGACTGGCACAGATAATGTATCGAGCAAAGACTCAAAAACTCCCAGGGAACATTCAAAAATTATTTATTGAAAAAGATAAGGGATATAATTTGAGAGGAAAAGGTAACTTAGATAAGGGGGATGCTCGCACCAATCTCAGGAGCAGGTGCATATCATCCTATGGAATAACTGTGTCGAATGGGCGAGAAGATAAAATGAAGGAAAGGAGAAATATAGTTCTATTTAAAAAAACGTATAAAGGAATGATATTTGCTAATTACCAAAAAGAGGAAAATGAAGGTGACTACTGTCAAACTTCTGGATTATAAGTTGTTTTTGTTGTTTTTCTCTTGTTCTTATGTAGTTTAATGTTCTTACTTGGAACTAAGTGATGGATAGGGGCAGGATATGATAAACTTAGGCTTAGGATTCCTTTTCGAACATTGATGTATATTATTTGTTGTTTGTTTTTTGTTGATTGTTTTTTACAGTTTTTTATTCTTTAAATCATGTTCGAAATAAAGATTTATTCATTCCTTCATTCATTCACCTCCAGACCTGGCTCCAGAGGGGCACCCCGGTGACCCGCGTTCGGGCGAGGGAAAACTGAATCCAAATATATTTTTCCTCATAAGGGGTTTTTTGAGCCGTGCTTTGTCTGGCCCCTCACCTAGGACCCTTTTGCCATGGGTGACCCTATCAGGGGCATGAAGCCCCAGACAACATGGCTCCTAGGATCATTGGGACGCGCAAACCCCTCCACCACACTAAGGTGATGACTCATGGAGGAGCACTTTATGATTTATATTTATAATTTAGTTCTTTTTTTGTTAAAAAAGAAACCTGCATAATTATACTATTTCAAAGAAATGTGTCATTTTCTTATGTACCAAAACATGACCATTTGAATTGGGATTTCATGTATTAACAAATTAATCATGAGTAATATATATTTCATAATTACGCAGCCCATCTGTAATACACATAATGCCTGTCGACATGACTTTGACAGCTGTCTGTCCCATTTCCCTGACAGACCTTCACCGATGATCAGTATGTTTCTTCTACTTTCTAAACATGAAAGCACAACTTCACAACTAAACATGAAAGCACAACTTCAGTTCTTTAGTGTTAGTCTGGCAAGCCACACTCGAAATGGATTGGCCTCAGTTCAAACTAAACCATCCAATCAATTGGCATTCAGTCTTGCTTTCCAGGCTAGTTCAGTGTCAGCTGTTTACACTGTACAAAGGAAATTATGTCAAGACATATTTTAGTTTGGAGAACAGTTGGATAGCCAAGTTAAAATTTCTTTAAAAAAAAAAGTGTTAACACACCAAACGGTGACAATGTTTCAACTCCGCTGTTCACCACCCCCCTCCAAAATAGACTGGACTCAAATGTGAAGATTTTGTTCCTCCTCAGAAGTGCACCAGTTGTCCCACGGTAGTCAAGCACACCGTTTAACTTAAATGCCTATTCCCAGACAGCAGGGATTAATCTGCAAAGGCCGTAGGTTAAGGGTCATCCACTGGGTCCTGATCTTGGGGAGCTTCTCGATGGTGTTTGTTTCACTTCCTTCCGCTTCTATATTTCCCAACATATTATTCATTCCAGAATAACTAAATAGCCACCTCTTCATGATTTCTAAAGCACATTTCTAGAGGAGGCTATGCAGTTCGGCGAAGTCACTAATGATGGAGCACTAGAATAGACATTCTCTGAGCTGACTGAGCCAAAGCCTAAGGCAGAGAACTTGCACAAACCTGATGTAATCATTATCTGCAGTATTGTGAGCCCTTGGCCTTAGCTTTCAAATGCACTTTTAAGTTAAAATGTCTTTCACCGCCACTTGATTTGAGGAATCCCCTTTGGTGGTTTAATGTGTCTTACTAATAATCTCCATTATCATAACTATTTATTTGACAAGGTCACGTCACATTAGCTAATACTCCACATGGGCCCATTTTCTATTTTCATATTTCCATCACAACTGCCTTTGTAGTTTGCCTCTCCTGAGGTACATTTATATATTATACATCTTTCATCTTGAGAAGCAAGATAGATTACACATCTGAGGAAACCATTTACCATACCTGTACAAAGACCGTATGGCTTAAAGATGAATCCTTGGTTATACTTAACAATAATAACATGATTTAAGTTGTTTTATTAAAAGCATATATGTTACCCTAGAACAGTGTTTCCTAGAAACTTTTTTCATTCACGGCACACCTTTTCATTGGAAAAAATCTCGCGGCACACCGCCAACAAAAATCTGTTGAGCTCCTACATTAAAATCAGTTATATTACAACGAAAGACGTGAAGTCATATTCCTATATATGTATGGAGAGTCGAATAACTTAATAGAAATAAATACTAAGTCTTCTTTAAATTGTATTCCTTTTTTAAAATAAAAGTGACAGTTTTTTTTAAAAAGGTTTTAGACGGTGTAAGAAATAAACTATTTAAAGTGATTGTGATTAAAATAAAAGAATCAACGTGATTTTGTTTACCGTTTTATACTAGGTAAATAATTATATTTTATATAAATTATATTGCAACAATAAGAAAAAAGTCACTTGCTGTTCTGACAGCAGCTGAGTGGCTATCACAGTCGAGGTGTCTCGACTTGACTGTTTATTTAATGTATGTGAAAAATAACCAATCCAGGTTCTCCGGATAAACTGTATGCTCTGATTTTCATTGGACCGCAAACGCACCACAACCGTCATAGTTGTCTGTCACTGTTAGCAAAAGCACACAGCATAAACTGAATATGTGCCGATGCAATACAATCAGACCGACATTATTAGTGGCCCAATGGGCCCATACCCTCCCCCGCCATGCCATTCCATTGTTCACCATGCGGTGTCATGACATAGATATCCAATAACTACTCGCTATGCTGTATTGATTGAATTGAAGATGCTATTGTCATTGTGGTGTACCTAATGAGCTCGTTATATGACTGGCTGGCTAAATAAAGAAAGAAAGAAAGAAAGACACAATATGAAATCTCAAGATTCTCCGATTCTCGATTAGCAAGTGGCTGACCAGGCCTTGCGCGAACTGACGAGTGGTTTGGCGATCCTGTTTACAATGCGCTCCGTAATTAATATTGGACAATCCCACGGCACAGCTGAACGTCTCTCACGGCACACCAGTGTGCCGCGGCACAGTGGTTGGGAAACACCGCTGTAAGTGATCGGACAGTACAGCCAAGTGCGTCGCGACAGACTTTATTGTGGAAGGGGATGATTGGAACAGCTGGCGCTGGAGCGGCGATCGGGCTGGGGAGGACAAACAATTCTGCGGGATTTCAAATAGTCAAGCAAGTCAGTATCTCAGGGACTGATGAGTGAAGCAGCATCAAGGGACAGACTGACACTCGGGTCTGCGCTGGCGGCGCTGATATAGCGCTGTCCATGAGCCCGTGGCAGGTGACGGCGATTCCACTGACAGGTGGGCGTGATCCTGTCGCAGGTGGCGCCAGTACGTGACAATAGATAGATAGATCCACACGATAGATAGATAGATAGATAGATAGATAGATAGATAGATAGATAGATAGATAGATAGATAGATAGATAGATAGATAGATAGATAGATAGATAGATAGATAGATAGATAGATAGATAGATAGATAGATAGATAGATAGATAGATAGATAGATAGATAGATAGACGGCCCCTCTGTGTGTGTCTCACTGTAGGTCTATGTGTTGTCATCTTGAGCTACACTCCTGAACATCTCCCCCTTCTCTTTTATTCTCCCTCTCCTTCATGATTACTGTACTTACAGGTTTGGAAAGCTGCCTACTCTGGTGATTTTAGGTGAAATGGTTGTCATGGTAATCAAACACAAATTACTAACTGTGGCATGTTAATTATAGTCATTACTGTACAAAGACTGTTCCAAAGAACAACATTTCTTGACTTTTCTTTGGAAAGATTAAAGAAAGAAAAAATGTCAGCGGGTAGGAAGATTGTACAACGACCTATAACAGAAAATCTATTGCAGTAATGTTTGGCCCTGCAACTAACTAAGACCTTTTCACAGTTTTGGTGATAATGTGGAGGTCATAGGAAACTTTTTTCAGCTGAAATAAGAAATAAAACATGCATTTCTTTTAGGGTCAGAGAGAAATTAGTGATAGCAACCTTGACTATTAATAACTATGAGGATATGCTTTAACTGAGCGCATCATACAAAGGGCTCCATTCACTGGATACTGATTTTCATTCTGCACTAAGATTTGTCTCTTGTCACCCCACCCCACCATTGTGACGTTTATGCAAAATTGAATTTGCCTTCTCTGAGTCCATATATATGGTCCATGTATATTGATCATTGAACATCATTGTATCACTTATTTGTAATTGTCCTTATGAGTTTCTAGCTGGGGAAGGAGGTAACCGGTCTCAGCCAGCGAGGATTTGTGGCACTGAAACAGGAGTAAACCAAACCAGGTTCTACCCCTCTTCACGGCACAAAACGGATACTGACCAAAGGCAATCCAATCTAAAAAAATATAAAAAATATTTACCGTAATTTCCGGTGTATAAGCTGCACCTTTCTTCAAAATTTTTGACCCCGGTGGCTTATAGTCAGGTGCGGCTTATATAAGATTTTTTTCGTGATTTTTGTGATGACTTGATCACTTTTACTCTTAACACTATTATATACAGTAAAAGCTACAAAACAAACTGACAAATAACTCGTTTTCAAATCAGACGAGTAAAAACTGGTCAAATATTTAAAAAAAATATATTATTAAAAGTGAAGACAATTTGCAATTCTAGTAATGACACACGAATTTGATGCACAATTTGTCTTCGTGGGCCACATAGAATGATGTGGCAGGCCGTATCTGATGACACCTGTGCTCTAAACCGTTTCTCTTACTCTGCCATGTGACTCAGAGATTACACAAAGCAGTGGCGCTGTTTGGACCATCTGCATTGTATTAAAACCCAATCAATCAGCATTTAAATTCAATTCTTCTGACATTTTGTTCACCAAAAACAAGTTGTAATGAATGTCAACTTTTAATGTATTTTATTCAGAAGGTTACTTTGAACCCTGAGGCTTAAATGAATGCGGCTTACTTATGGATTTTTATGGCCTCCGGCCTCCAGGGGGCGCTCTAGCAGGAAGCAAGAGCGAGACAGGCGAAGAAGAGATAATGCGGCGAAGAAGACGTGCTAGTTTGTTTACAACATTTCGCGCATCACACAGAACGCGATCAAGACGGACATTACTGAAAGGAAGCTTTTATACACAAAGCGTCATTATTGGGGACAAAAGAAATGCATATGATGCCGCTTTTAAGCTAGAGGCAGTCGATGTTGATGACATTGTGTTGTGGCACCCTTTTCTTTATTTCGTGGACCCTCATCATGGAAAATGCTAGAAGAAATGGATAAAAACAACGACGAAAGAGATACTGAGAAAGTGTGTGGCGAAGGATATCTAACGCTATTCCAATCGGAAATTGAGGAAGAAGACTTCGACGGTTTCAGTGCACAGGAGGAAGATGAAGACGATGAAGCTCTTTTTTTTTACTTTTACTTTAACTAGCCCTGTTAGTGCTGTGCTACCGTGTTGCTGCGGTACTACTGCCGTGTCACAAGCAGTGTTTGGAAAGAAATGTTAAGGTATGTTATTAAAACTTTAAAAAAGCTTTCTGTGTCCAGTATTTCGTTGTTAATAACTCGCGTGCACACTTCCGTGTTGCTGCGGTACTACTGCTGCGTCACAGGCAATGTTTAGAAAGACATGTTAAAGCATGTTATTCAAACTTCAAAAAGGCTTTCTGTGTACTGTCTTTCTTAGTAAAAAAAACTCGTGTGCACGTGCGGCTTATAGTCCGGTGCGGCTTATGTAAGAAAAAAACTAAAATATCCCCGAATTTTAGCTGGTGCGGCTTATACACCGGTGGGGCTTATACACCGGAAATTACGGTACTAAGGGAGAAGAAAAGCGCTAGCCGTATTATCTGACACTGGGGCATGAGTAAAATATTTGACCCAGCAAAGTTTGTTTTCATTTACAGGGAAAAAGGTAAAACACCTGTGATTGTCGCCATTGTATTCCTTTGTTCAGACAAGTGTCTTGTCTGAACAAAGGATTACAATGGCTATCATAAATGAAGACATACTGTAAGGGAACGGACAGTACAGCCAAGTGCGTAGCGACAGACTTTATTGTGGAAGGGGATGATGGTAACAGCTGGTGCTGGAGCGGCGATCGGGCTGGAGAGGACAAGCGATTCTGCGGGATTTCCAATAGTCAAGCGAGTCAGTATCTCAGGGACTGATGAGCGAAGCAGCATCAAGGGACAGACTGACACTCAGGTCTGCGCTCGCGGCGCTGATATAGCGCTGTCCATGAGCCCGTGGCAGGTGACGGCGATTCCACTGACAGGGGGGCGTGGTCCTGTCGCCGGTGGCACCAGCACGTGACACATAAGGAACACAATTCAATTACATGTGACTGTAGTTTTAAAATGTATACAATTTAAATAGAAGATGTGTATAGTCAAGCAATAAATAAAGCAGACTTTGACTTTGACTTTGATAATCAGATAATGGTAAAATAGAATGTGTCTGCCTCAGCTTTATGCATGTTGTATAGTTGTTTTGGGTTTCGCTTCTTTCTGAAAAGCAGTTGTTATAGTATAATTCAATAACCAATCATGGCTGTTTTCGTGGTTTGGTCATATGACATTACTGATAAGCTGAGCCGTGATTTGTCCTTATCTGAGCCCTGAGCAACTCTGATATCATTTTAAGTTGATAGCAAGTATCAAAATGGCTGTTCCCCTAAAATGGCTAAAAATTGATGGATTTTGCTGCTTCATTCATAATCTACAAACACAATATTAATCAAAATGCCATGTATAATTGAGTTGGGGCTTATCATATTGCCAACGGTTTTTACTTGACTTCCTCTTTAAGGGCACTACACAAAAACATCACGGTATATAACAGGGTAAACGAGAGGGTAGCCTCCCTTCGCCTTCGGGTGGGGGTGACGGGTACTGACTGGTGTTTGTGTCTATGCACCAAACGGCAGCTCAGAGTACCCACCCTTTTTGAAGTCCATGGAGGAAGTACTGGAGAGCGCTCCTTCTGGGGACTCCATCATTCTACTGGGTGACTTCAGTGTTCACGTGGGTAATGACAGTGAGACCTGGGGCATGATTGGGAGGAACGGCCACCCCGATCTGAACCCGAGCGGTGTTCTATTATTGGAATTCTGTGCTCGACATGAATTGTCAATAATGAACACCATGTTCAAGCATAAGGGTGTCCATGTGTGCACTTGGCACCAGGACACCCTAGGCCGCAGTTCGATGATCGACTTTGTAGTCGTGTCATCGGATTTGTGGCTGCATGCTTTGGACACTCGGGTCAAGAGAGGGGCGGAGCTGTCAACTGATCACCACCTAGTGGTGGGTTGGCTCCGATGATGGGGAAAGATGCCGGTCCGACCTGGCAGGCCCAAATGTATTGTAAAGGTCTGCTGGGAACGTCTGGCAGAATCCCCTGTCAGGAAGAGCTTCAACTCCCACCTCCGGCGGAGCTTTTCCCACATCCCGGTAGAGGGGGAGACATTGAGTCAGAGTGGACCATGTTCCGTGCCTCCATTGCTGAGGCGGCCGACCGGAGCTGTGGCCGTAAGGTCGTTGGTCCCTGTCGTGGCGGCAATCCCAGAAACCGCTGGTGGACACCGGCGGTAAGGGATGCCGTCAAGCTGACAGGTACTGGGTGGCCAAGCTGAACGCGGCTTCGGCGGTTGCTGAGTTAAAAACCCGGGTGTGGGAGGAGTTTGGTGAGGCTATGGAGAATGACTTCCGGACGACTTCGAGGAAATTCTGGTCTACCATCCAGTGTCTCAGGAGGGGTAAGCAATGCATCGCCAACACTGTTTACAGTGGAGATGGTGTGCTGCTGACTTTGATTCGGGACGTCGTGAGTCGGTGGGGAGACTACTTTGAAGACCTCCTCAATTCCACCTACACGCCTTCCATTGAGGAAGCAGGGCCTGGAGACTCTGAGGCGGATTCTCCAATCTCTGGGGTCGAAGTCACTGAGGTAGTTAAAAAACTCCTCGGTGGAAAGGCCCAGGGGGTGGATGAGATCCGCCCGGAGTTCTTAAAGGCTCTGGATGTTGTGGGGCAGTCATGGCTGACACGCCTCTACAACGTTGCGTGGACATCGGGGACAGTGCCTCTGGATTGGCAGACTGGGGTGGTGGTTCCCCTCTTTAAGAAGGGGTACCGGAGGGTGTGTTCCAATTACAGGGGGATCCTACTCCTCAGCCTCCCTGGTAATGTCTATTCAGGGGTGCTGGAGAGGAGGGTCCATCGGGAGGTCGAACCTCGGATTCAGGAGGAGCAGTGTGGCTTTCGTCCTGGCCGTGGAACAGTGGACCAGCTTTACACCCTTGGCAGGATCCTCGAGGGGGCATGGGAGTTCGCTCAACCAGTCCACATTTGCTTTGTGGACTTTGAGTAGGCGTTCGACCATGTCCCTTGGGAAGTTCTTTGGCGGGGACTTTGGCAGTACGGGGAACCGAGCCAACTGATAAGGGCGGTTCGGTCCCTGTATAACCAATGCCAGAGTTTGGTCCACATATCCGGCAGTAAGTCGGATTTGTTGCCAGTGAGGGTTGGACTCCGCCAAGGCTGCCCTTTGTTACCGATTTTGTTCATAACTTTTATGGACAGAATTTCTAGGAGCAGCCGAGGCGCTGAGGGTGTCCGGTTTGGGGACTTCAGCATCGCGTCGCTGCTTTTTGCAGATGACGTGGTGCTGTTGGCTTCTTCAGGCCGTGATCTCCAGCTCTCACTGGAGCGGTTCGCAGAGGAGTGTGAAGCGGTCAGAATGAGGGTCAGCACCTCCAAATCCGAGTCCATGGTCCTCGGCCGGAAAAGGGTGGAACGCCCTCTCCGGATCGGGGATGAGATCCTACCCCAAGTGGAGGAGTTCAAGTATCTTAGGGTCTTGTTCACGAGTGAGGGCAGGATGGAGCACGAGATCGACAGGCGGATCGGTGTAGTGTCGGCAGTAATGCGGACTCTGTACTAGTCCGTCTTAGTAAAGAGAGAGTTGAGCCAAAAGGCAAAGCTCTCAATTTACCGGTTGATCTACGCTCCTACCCTCACCTATGGTCACGAGCTATGGGCCGTGACCGAAAGAACGAGATCCCGGATACAAGCGGCCGGAATGAGTTTCCTCTGCAGGGTGTCTGGGATTTCCCTTAGAGATAAGGTGAGAATCTCGGTCATCCGGGAGCGGCTTGGAGTAGAGCCGCTGCTCCTCCACGTTGAGAGGAGCCAGATGTTGTTCGGGCATCTCATCAGGAGGCCTCCTGGACGCCTCCCTGGGGAGGTGTTCCAGGCATGTTCCACCGGTAGGAGACCCAGTGAACGACCCAGGACGCGCTGGAGAGACTATGTCTCTCGGCTGGTCTGGGAACGCCTTGGGATCCCCTGGGATGAGCTGGATGAAGTGGCTGGGGAGAGGGAAGTCTGGGAGGCCCTCCTAAAGCTGCTGCCCCCGCGACCCGGCCCTGGATAAGCGGAAGAAAATGGATGGATGGATAGATGGATGGTATATAACAGTTTGTGTGTGTGTGTGTGTGTGTGTGTGTGTGTGTGTGTGTGTGTGTGTGTGTGTGTGTGTGTGCGAGCGTGCGTGCGTGCATGTTTGTTTGCGTGTGTGCGTGTGTGCGTGCATGTAGCTTATATATGTACGTCGGGGCAGGAACTCTCTGCCGGTTGGCATTGTGGGTGTAGCTGGCAACAGCCAGAGACTGGAGACTGGAGCGTGCACGAGCCCAAACCTGGGGGCACTGACGGACGCAGGCTAGGGCAGACAGCAGGCAACGCTTTCCTCCTGACTCAGAGCGGCGGCTGTTAATCGAAGACACAATGGAAGGAGGAACCCCGTGGCGAAGTTTGAGAGGGAGTTGTGGGTGTACTCCACCTAAGGGAGTTGTTGGGCCCACAATCGTTTATTAGCCGACAGCAAGCAACGGAGAGCTTGCTTGGCGCAGTTCCTTGTTCCTAGGAGTTCCTAGTTCAATCACTCTGCTTGCCCGTTGAATTGGGGATGGAAGCCCGATGTAAGGCTGGCTGACGCCCCCAGGAGGCGACAGAACTCTCCCCAAAAAGCTGAGGGGAACCAAGAAGAAGACATCTCAGGGTAGGCCATGGTGGCAGAAGACCTTGAGCAGGATCTGGGCTGTTTGTAACTTGGGAAACGGGATGAAGTGGGCCATCTTGCTGATGCGGTTGACAACTGTGAGGATTACTGTGTTCCCATCAGATGGCGGGAGGCTGATGACTAAGTAAACGGTAAGATGCGACCATGGCCTTCAAGGGACGGGCAGAGGCTGGAGCAGACCTTATTCCGGTTGCAGATGGACCAGGTCCTGACGTACTTTCGGATGTCCTCCTTCATGGTGGCCCACCAGAGGCTTTGGCCCAGCAGAAAACCAGTGCAACTGATTTCGGGATGGCAAGCAAGATGGAAGTCATGTCCCCATTGTAATACCTGTGTCCCAAGATTCTAAGGAATGTGGAGCCATTCGGAAGGGCAGGTAGTGGCCGACCTCACTCGTTTCTCGATGTCCCAGGAAACAGCAGCGACCACCACCGCGTTTGGGAGGATAGTCGGGGGTTCCTCCCACGGCACTTCGTCCAGTTGAGACACATGGGACAACGTGTCAGCATTGGTGTTGCATGACCTGGCTGTTTTAAGAGAGGGTGATGTTAAAGTGGCTGAAGAGCAGAGACCATAGGGCCTGGCGAGAGTTCAGCCATTTTGCAGTTTGTAGGTACTCCAGGTTGCGGTGGGCAGTCCACACGACGAATGGGATCGCAGTCTCTTCCAGCCACTACTCCCACGCCAACTTGACGTCCAGGAGCTTGCGGTTTCCGATGTAGTTACGCTCTGTGGATGACAGCCAGCGCTAGAAGGTGCAGCGATGGTGCTTATCATCCTGGCTGGAACGATGGGACAGGACGGCCCCCACTCCTACGTTCGATGTATCAACCTCAAAGACGAATTGCTACTCGGGCTCAGGCATCTGAAGGATGGGTGTGGAGGTGAAGTGCCTCTTTAAGTCTCTGAACGCTCCGTCTCCCTCTGGTTCCAACGGAAAGGCTTGGCGGGACTGGTGTGAGCAGTGAGTGGTCCAGCAACAGAGGTGTAGCCACGTATAAAACGCTGGTAGAGGTTTGCCCAAAAATTGCTGCAGTTTCCGTCTCATCTCAGGTTCTGGCCAGGGAGAGACCACCTCCATCTTAGTCCATCTGGAAACTACCCTCTTGGAAGATGTAACCCAAGAAGGTGACTGACTTTGTCTCTGAAGGTTCATACTGCTGCCCCCGCGACCCGACCCCGGATAAGCGGAAGAAGATGGATGGATGGTTCATACTGTATTAAGTTTAGTATTATAGACTGCTACTGTAGCATCCAACAAGACATGTCACTTCTCCATCTTGTGACACTTCTGGGGTAGTTTTCAATTCGGAATTAACCCTAAAATTACAAAATAACATTAATATTGTTTTTTTAAATGTAAATATTATGTCAATTTATTTTTAATATCATTTAATTCCTTGTTCACATTAGTTACAAGGTCATCATAATTAGTACTACTGTATAATTTGTTCACATGATGCGCAAATAATATAAGTTTTAGAGACTGGGATTCATCAAACACGTTATTTGACATGTTGATGATGACTATTATAATTATCATTGTATTTTAAAATATGTACATCATGGTAGTTAGCGAATGTGCCTCATAGTTTTAGGGTTGGGGTTTGAGTCCGGCTCCAACTTTCCTGTATGATCTTTGCACCCCATAATGCTTGTGTGCGGGTTCTCCGTGTAGTTCAGAGAAATATATGGAGATCTCTTTTGGAGTTCGAAGATTCATGTGATTAAGTAATTAAGGAAGCGTAAGCTTGATCTTTTTCAACCCACCATGTATAATTTACAGTCTCATGACAGAAACTCTGTTTCTTAAAATATTTCAAGGAAAGTATATCCTTTATGTTTTCATTTTGTTAGGTCGTCATCCGGCATATTGTGCTATGACCCTGTCCCCCTCAAAGTGGTTTGTAGCAATGCACTCAAAAGGAAAGATGAGAGTATGCTCTATCAACCACATGAGCGAGAGAGGTGTGATACATGCACTTTCTCCATGCTCTCTTTGAGTAGCCAGCAACAAAGAGGTTCTCACACACGAGGGATCAGGTTTGCGTCTCAGATTTGTGTTTTTTCCTTTTACCATTCATCCTAAAGACCAATAAGAGCAGAGGCACAGAGATTGAGTGAAACGTGTGTGTGTGTGTGTGTGGGTGGGGGGGATTGTGAATACGAAAAAATTAATTTGAGATATATTGCTGTGAAATAGTAGTAAGATGAATGGCAGGAAAAAGAAAGTGCAATGGGGAAAGAGGAAAAACGGGAACGGATGGAGCAAAATGCAGGGACTTGTAATAAGAGATTGAATTTAAGGAAAGGGAAGTATGAGAGGAATTAATGGAGAACAGGGAATCGGTGAGTGATCAGATGAAAGGGAGGGAGTGTGTGCACTGGTGTGCATGCACATGTCTGATCTGTCAGTGGGGCTGCAAGTAATTATGCCCTGCTTGTCCCTCCCCAGTGGCAAGTAGAAGTCTAGACATGAAGCAACCTGACATAGAACAGGCTGCCGTGTATCTATTTAGCATGTCTTGGTAACATCAGATACGTGATAATATAATTTTGTAGCTTTTGGTAGTATTTACAGTACATCCCCCCAAACCGCACGTTAGCTGCTTTCTCTCACTACCAAATGACATGACCTTATGTCCCTGAACAAAAGCTTTGTCTACAACCTGAAAACATAGAATTATTTCTGTATCATGTCTCAGTATGTGACTGCACAAAAAATAAGTTAAGCATTTATTCTACGACATACTAATAATATTGGCACAAGCAATTAAACAGTTTTAATGAGTAATACATTATTTCAATCATAATGCTACGCGTTAACTGTCTTTGTGCTGCATGATCAATCTACAATGACATCAATTTAATTTGAAATATACAAATATTTAATATCCTTAAACGATGACAAGCTTCAAACTAACATTGTCCATCCATCCATCCATCCATCTTCTTCCGCTTATCCGGGGTCGGGTCGCAGGCGCAGCAGCTTTAGGAGGGACTCCCAGACTTCCCTCTCCCCAACCACTTCATCCAGCTCATCCCGGGGGATCCCAAGGCGTTCCCAGGCCAGCTGAGAGACATAGTCTCTCCAGCCCGTCCTGGGTCGTCCCCGGGGTCTCCTACCGGTGGGACATGCCCCGAACACCTCCCCAGGGAGGCGTCCAGGAGGCATCCTGATAAAATGCCCGAGCCACCTCATCTGGCTCCTCTCAACGTGGAGGAGTAGCGACTCTACTCCGAGTCTCTCCTGGATGACCGAGCTTCTCACCTTATCTCTAAGGGAGAGCCCGGACATCCTGCGGAAAAAACTCATTTCGGCCGCTTGTATCCGGAATCTCGTTCTTTCGATCACGACCCATAGCTCGTGACCATAGGTGAGGGTAGGAGCGTAAATTGACCGGTAAATTGAGAGCTTTGCCTTTTGGCTCAGCTCTCTCTTCACCACAACGGACCGAAACAGGGTCCGCATTACTGCCGACACTGCACCTATCCGCCTGTCGATCTCGCGCTCCATCCTCCCCTCACTCGTGAACAAGACTCCAAGATACTTGAACTCCTCCACTTGGGGTAGGTTCTCATCCCCGATCCGGAGAGGGCATTCCACCCTTTTCCGATCGAGGACCATGGACTCGGATTTGGACGTGCTGACCCTCATCCCAACCGCTTCACACTCGGCTGCGAACCGTTGCAGCGAGAGCTGGAGATCACGGCCTGAAGAAGCTGACAGCACCATCTGCAAAAAGCAGAGACGCGATGCTGAGGTCCCCAAACCGGACCTCCTCAACGCCTCGGCTGCGGCTAGAAATTCCGTCCATAAAAATTATGAACAGAATCGGTGACAAAGGGCAGCCTTGGCGGAGTCCAACCCTCACTGGGAACGAATCCGACGTACTGCCAGAAATGCGGACCAGACTCTGGCATCGGTGATACAGGGACCGAACCGCCCTTATTAGTTGGCTCGGCACCCCGTACTCCCGAAGCACCCTCCACAGAACCTCCCGAGGGACACGGTCGAACGCCTTCTCCAAGTCCACAAAACACACGTGGACTGGTTGGGCGAACTCCCATGCACCCTCGAGGATCCTGCCGAGGGTGTAGAGCTGGTCCACTGTTCCACGGCCAGGACGAAAGCCACACTGCTCCTCCTGAATCCGAGGTTCGACCTCCCGACGGACCCTCGTCTCCAGCACCCCTGAATAAACCTTACCAGGGAGGCTGAGGAGTGTGATTCCCCTGTAATTGGAACACACCCTCCGGTCCCCCTTCTTAAAGAGGGGAACCACCACCCCAGTCTGCCAATCCAGAGGCACTGACCCCGATGTCCACGCAACGTTGTAGAGGCGTGTCAGCCATGACAGCCCCACAACATCCAGAGCCTTTAAGAACTCCGGGCGGATCTCATCCACCCCCGGGGCCGTGCAACCGAGGAGTTTTTTAACTACCTCAGTGACTTCGACCCCAGAGATTGGAGAATCCGCCTCAGAGTCTCCGGGCCCTGCTTCCTCAATGGAAGGCGTGTAGGTGGAATTGAGGAGGTCTTCGAAGTATTCTCCCCACCGACTCACGACGTCCCGAGTCGAGGTCAGCAGCACGCCATCCCCACTGTAAACAGTGTCGACGTTGCACTGCTTCCCCCTCCTGAGACGCCGGATGGTGGACTAGAATTTCCTCGAAGCCGTCCAAAAGTCATTCTCCATGGCCTCACCAAACTCCTCCCACGCCCGGGTTTTTGCCTCAGCAACCGCCGAAGCCGCGTTCCGCTTGGCCATCTGGTACCTGTCAGCTGCCTCCGGAGTCCCGCAGGCCAAAACGGCCCGATAGGACTCCTTCTTCAGCTTGACGGCATCCTTACCGCCGGTGTCCACCAGCGGGTTCGGGGATTGCCGCCACGACAGGGACCAACGACCTTACGGCCACAGCTCCGGTCGGCCGCCTCAACAATGGAGGCGCGGAACATGGTCCACTCAGACTCAATGTCCCCCGCCTCCCCCGGGACGTGGGAAAAGCTCTGCCGGAGGTGGGAGTTGAAGCTCTTCCTGACAGGAGATTCTGCCAGACGTTCCCAGCAGACCCTCACAGAGCGTTTGGGTCTGCCAGGTCGGACCGGCATCTTCCCCCACCATCGGAGCCAACCCACCACCAGGTGGTGATCAGTTGACAGCCCCGCCCCTCTCTTCACCCGAGTGTCCAAAACATGCGGCCGCAAATCCGATGACACGACTACAAATTCGATCATCGAACTGCGGCCTAGGGTGTCCCTGTGCCAAGTGCACACATGGACACCCTTATGCTTGAACATGGTGTTCATTATTGAAAATCCGTGGCGAGCACAGAAGTCCAACAGTAGAACACCGCTTGGGTTCAGATCGGGGGGGGGGCGTTCCTCCCAATCACGCCCTTCCAGGTCTCACTGTCATTGCCCACGTGAGCATTGAAGTCACCCAGTAGAACGATGGAGTCCCCAGAAGGAGCGCTCTCCAGCATTTCCTCCAGGGACCCCAAGAAGGGTGGGTACTCTGGGCTGCCGTTTAGTGCATAGACACAAACAACAGTCAGGACCCTTCCCCCCACCCGAAGGCGGGGGGAGGCTACCCTCTCGTTCACCGGGGTGAACCCCAATGTGCAGGCGCCAAGCCGGGGGGCAATAAGTATACCCACACCTGCTCGACGCCTCTCACCGTGGGCAACTCCAGAGTGGAAGAGAGTCCAGCCCCTCTCGAGAGGGCTTGTACTGAACCCAAACTGTGCGTGGAGGCTAGTCCGACTATATCTAGTCGGAATTTTTCTGCCTCGCACACCAGCTCGGGCTCCTTTCCAGCCAGAGAGGTGACATTCCATGTCCCAAGAGCCAGCTTCTGCAGCCGGGGATCAGACCGCCAAGGTCCCTGCCTTTGGCTGCTGCCCAGCTCACATTGCACCTTCGGCCCCTCCCACAGGTGGTGAGCCCATGGGAAGGGGGACCCACGTTTCCATTTTGGGCTATGCCTGGCCGGGCCCCATGGGTGAAGGCCCGGCCACCAGACGCTCGCCTTCGAGCCCCGCCTCCGGGCCTGGCTCCAGAGGGAGGCCCCGGTGACCCGCGTCCGGGCGAGGGAAAACTAAGTCCATTTATATCAATCATCATAAGGGGCTTCTGTGAGCCGTGCTTTGTCTGGCCCCTCACCTAACATTGTCATGGACAGCCAAAATTAGCCACCAAATCAGCATCATTTGGTGAGATGAAGGAAACACACATGTTAATCATGGTCTCATAAATGGTTACATGTCAGCAAGTCTTTTCCAGACTTTTGTTCTGCTATTTTTTACAAGTGTGTCACGATAACCTAGTGAGAACAAGGTATGCAATTATAAATTCCAGGTTAGAGCGCTACGATAAGAGAGAAAATTGTCTCTTTATTATCTCAATCTTTATTATCTCAATTATCTCAATTATTTAAATATCCATTATCATTATCTGTATTATCTTGCCCACACTGGGCTGGAGCTTATCCCAGCCGTCATTGGGCAGTAGGCGGGGGTACACCCTGAACTGGTTGCCAGCCAATCGCAGAATTATCTAAATACTTTCTCTTAACTATCTGGATAAAAACAATCCAGTGACACAAAATTGCAAAAAAACTTGAACCCTATATATGCTTTATCTATTGTTGTTTTTAAATTAAATTCTTTAACTTTATTCTGGGTGGCTCGGTAGAGCACTGTTTAGCACCTCCGCCTCACAGTTAGGAGGGTGCGGGTTCGATTTCACGTCGGTCCCTCCCTGTGTGGAGTTTGCATGTTCTACCCGTGCCCGCGTGAGTGTTATATATATATATATATATATATATATATATATATATATATATATATATATATATATACAGTGCCTTGCGAAAGTATTCGGCCCCCTTGAACCTTTCAACATTTCGCCACATGTCAGGCTTCAAACAAAGATATAAAATTTTGATTTTTTGTCAAGAATCAACAAGTGGGACACAATCGTGAAGTGGAACGAAATGTATTGGATAATTTAAACTTTTTTAACAAATAAAAAACTTAAAAGTGGGGCGTGCAATATTATTCGGCCCCTTTACTTTCAGTGCAGCAAACTCACTCCAGAAGTTCAGTGAGGGTCTTTGAATGAGCCAATGTTGTCCTAAATGACTGATG